>NC_135237.1:532860534-533171367 GCF_051348905.1 Ranitomeya variabilis
CTACGGTGAACACTAAAAACTAAACCCAGGAAGGAGGAGTATTTAATCATTTTTTTTCTAGGACCGGAAAAAAACTTCAAGTGATATTATAACCTTCATGGCAAGTATTTGATTTCCCTACAGTGCTCCCGCAGGATAAACAAAGCATTACATTTTTTTTTTTATTTTATTTTTTTTTTTTTTTAAATCAAGGGCCTGTCCAGGTGCAAAAGCCACCTTTGTCTTTTTTAAAGTAATTTTCTGCTTTGGGAATCCCCGTTCTGACAATTCTCAGATTCAGAAAATATATAAAAAAATCACTTGCATTAGTAAAGCTCCATTTGCAAAGTCCGCTATGAATCTAGTTACCTGCCCCTGGCAGTGCCATGTAATGACAGCCCAGACTCCACAATTACACAAGACTCTGCAGTGTAGACGGGAAACGCTGCCACTAAAAGTGGATTGTTTTACATAGTAGGAGACCTCGTCAGAGGCACCGTGAGCTCCCCACTGCTCAGCGAGCGCCTCGGGCCTCCACATTACTCAGAGATTTCTAATAAAAGCACTGGAAAATGTGATCGTGCAGCAGATACACAGATGGAAGGAGCAGTAAATGGTGGGGTATCACTTTCCAGCATGGGCAAAGCAGGTCCTAACAAGCAGCAGCGGCCGTGCGCCACCACATGGGCCAGCAGAGGCCGCGCGCGCCACCACATGGGCCAGGAGAGGCCACGCGCCACCACATGGGCCAGCAGAGGCCGCGCGCCACCACATGGGCCAGCAGAGGCCGCGCGCCACCACATGGGCCAGCAGAGGCCGCGCGCCACCACATGGGCCAGCAGAGGCCGCGCGCCACCACATGGGCCAGCAGAGGCCGCGCGCCACCACATGGGCCAGCAGAGGCCGCGCGCCACCACATGGGCCAGCAGAGGCCGCGCGCCACCACATGGGCCAAGCAGAGGCCGCGCGCCACCACATGGGCAAGCAGAGGCCGCGCGCCACCACATGGGCCAGCAGAGGCCGCGCGCCACCACATGGGCCAGCAGAGGCCGCGCGCCACCACATGGGCCAGCAGAGGCCGCGCGCCACCACATGGGCCAGCAGAGGCCGCGCGCCACCACATGGGCCAGCAGAGGCCGCGCGCCACCACATGGGCCAGCAGAGGCCGCGCCCCACCACATGGGCCAGCAGAGGCCGCGCCCCACCACATGGGCCAGCAGAGGCCGCGCCCCACCACATGGGCCAGCAGAGGCCGCGCCCCACCACATGGGCCAGCAGAGGCCGCGCCCCACCACATGGGCCAGCAGAGGCCGCGCCCCACCACATGGGCCAGCAGAGGCCGCGCGCCACCACATGGGCCAGCAGAGGCCGCGCGCCACCACATGGGCCAGCAGAGGCCGCGCCCCACCACATGGGCCAGCAGAGGCCGCGCCCCACCACATGGGCCAGCAGAGGCCGCGCCCCACCACATGGGCCAGCAGAGGCCGCGCGCCACCACATGGGCCAGCAGAGGCCGCGCGCCACCACATGGGCCAGCAGAGGCCGCGCGCCACCACATGGGCCAGCAGAGGCCGCGCGCCACCACATGGGCCAGCAGAGGCCGCGCGCCACCACATGGGCCAGCAGAGGCCGCGCCCCACCACATGGGCCAGCAGAGGCCGCGCCCCACCACATGGGCCAGCAGAGGCCGCGCCCCACCACATGGGCCAGCAGAGGCCGCGCGCCACCACATGGGCCAGGAGAGGCCGCGCGCCACCACATGGGCCAGGAGAGGCCGCGCGCCACCACATGGGCCAGCAGAGGCCGCGCGCCACCACATGGGCCAGCAGAGGCCGCGCGCCACCACATGGGCCAGCAGAGGCCGCGCGCCACCACATGGGCCAGCAGAGGCCGCGCGCCACCACATGGGCCAGCAGAGGCCGCGCGCCACCACATGGGCCAGCAGAGGCCGCGCGCCACCACATGGGCCAGCAGAGGCCGCGCGCCACCACATGGGCCAGCAGAGGCCGCGCGCCACCACATGGGCCAGCAGAGGCCGCGCGCCACCACATGGGCCAGCAGAGGCCGCGCGCCACCACATGGGCCAGCAGAGGCTGTGCGCCACCACATGGGCCAGCAGAAGTCGTGCGCCATCACATGGGCCAGCAGAAGTCATGCACCGTCACATGGGCCAGCAGAGGGCTTGCACCATCACATCGGCAAACAGAGGCCATGACTTCTGCTACAGCTCTACACTGACATTTCTCTCTTCTCGGTGGCACTTTCTGCTGTTCTTTCCCTTATGCCATAGAACAAACCGAGAAATAACTGGGCACGTGCCAAAAACAGAGAGGAAATTAAAAAAAAAAATATTCAGAGCATTCAACTGGCAATGGCTCCACGCCATCTGAGCCTCTCATTTCCATATTTTCTCCAGTGTAAGCAGAGCAAAAAGCACAAATCAATCATCAGCACATGCAGAAAAGCCATCACAACACACTATTCTGCTGGTGCAGTCACTGTGTACATACATTACTGATCCTGATTTACATCCTGTATTATACTCCAGAGCTGCACTCACTATTCTGCTGGTGCAGTCACTATGTACATACATTACATTACTGATCCTGAGTTACATCCTGTATTATACTCCAGAGCTGCACTTGCTATTCTGCTGGTGCAGTCACTGTGTACATACATTACATTACTGGTCCTGAGTTACATCCTATATTATACTCCAGAGCTGCACTCACTATTCTGCTGGTGCAGTCACTGTGTACATACATTACATTACTGATCCTGAGTTACATCCTGTATTATACTCCAGAGCTGCACTCACTATTCTGCTGGTGCAGTCACTGTGTACATACATTACTGATCCTGTACTGATCCTAAGTTACATCCTGTATTATACCCCAGAGCTGCACTCACTATTCTGCTGGTGGCGTCACTGTGTACATACATTACATTACTGATCCTTAGTTACATCCTGTATTATACCCCAGAGCTGCACTCACTATTCTGCTGGTGCAGTCCCTGTGTACATACATTACTGATCCTGAGTTACATCCTGTATTATACCCCAGAGCTGCACTCACTATTCTGCTGGTGCAGTCACTGTGCACATACATTACTGATCCTTAGTTACATCCTGTATTATACCCCAGAGCTGCACTCACTATTCTGCTGGTGCAGTCACTGTGTGCATACATTATATTACTGATCCTGGGTTACATCCTGTATTATACCCCAGAGCTGCACTCACTGTGTACCATGCACTACTTACCTGAGTTATCTCCTGCATTATGTGTCTCCCGTGCAAGTGTAACGGGCAGAGACCATGTGTTTATACACTGGAACCAAAATGTTATAGTTTAAATATAGAATTTTATATTTATATAAATAAAAAACCTCCCCCAACTTTCCTAGGATCCTGAATGGCTCACAAGTCTCGCAATGCAGGAATACATCTGTGGCTTCAGTACACCCAGATCACTGAGCAGCATGAAGTCCATAAGACAATCGGGGCGACCATTTGCTTTACAGACGCCCCTCGTTCTGTCCCGTGGGTGGGGGGCTCCGCATGGATTCCTATACATGTAGATAAGCATGGTGGAAACGCAACGCTATATGTGAACCCATAGGGGGCACTGTGGGGAAACCTAGACAGCGAACACCCAGCTGCCCCAGACACAGAATAACTGAGGGGGTGGGTGGAGGTAGCAGGACATACTCGGCAACCGTTTTCTTGTTTTAGAGGAAAATATCAATCATATTCCAAGAATTGTGTTTTATTACAACTATTTATCGTTTTTTATACATAGATATATTTTATAGTGTTTGTATTTACAGTTTAAAGATCTCCCACTGCTGTTTGTTTCATGTGGGGGAGAGGCTGATAACAGAGAACACTAGCCTGCGTTGCGGATTACTTTCCTTTAAGGCACAGAAGCCACAAGTGTTTCCAATATCAGGTAATAAATCATGAATGCACAATGGGGCCGGGCAGAGTCCTGCAGCGCCCATCACAATGCTGCATTCACAAGAGCGCGGCTCCGGGCTTCTCTTCTGCTTAGTATTAAAACATGTGGCTGATATAAAAAAAAAAAAAAAATGGTGCCACTCATGTGGAGTAATCGGCAGCGCTTCTCCAAGGCTGGAGCCGGGATGAGGAGCATCTTGGAGCTGCACTTCATGGGCCACGGCGCTTCTTTTATGGCCGGTGGCTGCAGAGCCCGGGGGCGAGGTGTGGTCCCTGCCGCCAAGCGCAGAGTGGAACAGCAGAGACGGCGAGCGTGAGCGATCCATCAGGACGGGCTATTACTTCTCATACCCCGAGATGTCAGATCGGACGTGAAGGACGCAGAGAATAAACCCCACACACCTGGCGGAGCGTCAACACCGGGTGCACGCGAAACGGCACAGTCACCCACACTGGTGGGGTCCAGTTATTCCAGATCTCTGTGTGTGTAGACCCGGCAGGGGGTCAGGGCAGCCGGAATAGTGACACCTCCACGCTCCTGGCCTACACAACCGCAGGAACAGAGACATTCCCATAATCCGGCATCTGGACTGTGGGGAACAGTGAAAGAGCAGAAGGCCAAGCAGAGACATCCAGTCCGACACCCCGACTAATCACTGGTCACATCCAGACTAAAGGGAAACATTCCCAGCGCACTGCGGATTGGAGGGTCCGACTGCCGGGACCCCCACTGATGAACGAGGCACTGACGTGCCCACTTGGAATTTTATTCAGTCGTCTATGCTTAAGAGTCCGGTGGGCGGTCCTACTCTGATTGACTGTCCATCCCGTGAGACAGCAGTTACCGCCCACCGGACTCCTGAGCTGCAAAGTGAATACGTTCTAAACCGTTACACAGAATCATTCCCCGCGATTCAGATCCATCTGCCCCGCACGTAGGCCACGGGCTCACTTTAGGCCACACACTGTCGGGATATTTCCAGTCGGATTTGCTGAAAGTTGTAGTTTCTGCAACAGATTTAAAAAAAAAAAATGTTTTTCCTGGAAAATCTTAAATGCAAGAAAGATATGTTGTTGAGTCCCGAAGGGAAGGGTGCAGAGACACTATGGTCGTGACCTGGGACATCCATCTCCAGAACGGTTACAGAGCAGCCGCTGGTCAGATAATTACTGACGATTCCTCTTTATCAGACGCCACCTCTGCTACATCTTCCACTGGTAATCGGTGGTGCCGGGGGGAAAGACCTCCCTGCCGAATATCCTCCTGAGACCCCCTGCTGCTTCTCCCCTCCAGCTATGACGTTCACTGGTGATCGGGACAGAAATGCTTCCAACCATTATACCGGCGATGGCGCGATCCGGTCACTCGCTCGTCCATACAGATCACATGTCTATTTGTCATCTATCCCGACGTCTGTTTCAGTAAGACATGGGAGAGTTTGTACAGTTCCTCAGTTATCCCTCCTGGAAATGAATTAATAAATTGATAACAGGGAGTACCCAGAAAAAAGGAATAAGTCTGAAAAAACTCTTGTTTAATATTTCTTACCACTATGTGAAAAATGCACAATTCTCATACCGGAAGGTAGGCCCAGACGTACACCTCCTGCTCCTCATCACAGGCAGGATCACACAGGAAGGTACCACATCTATGTCTACTATTCACAATAGGTGATGTCACAGCTCACCTCCTCCTCCTGTACAATAACTGATAACACCTCTATATACAGTAGATAACACAGGATCCACCATTCACAATAGGTGATGTCACAGCTCACCTCCTCCTCCTGTACAATGACTGATAGCACCTCTATATACAGTAGATAACACAGGATCCACCATTCACAATAGGTGATGTCACAGCTCACCTCCTCCTGTACAATGACTGATAGCACCTTATATACAGTAGATAACAGGATGCACCATTCACAATAGGTGATGTCACAGCTCACCTCCTCCTCCTGTACAATGACCTCCCCCTAGATTAGAGCATGATCAGATAAGGCTTCTACACAAACAAATAGGGTCTCAATCAGGTGCTATGGTGGGGGTGACGGTCCTACATTGGCATTCATTGTTCTATGTATAAAACAAGAGTCCCTTCATCTTGTCCTGGACGCTCTGGGGCCACACACTACCCATACACACATGCACACGCCGCTCACATGCTGCAGACGCCATTTACGCAGCAACACAAACCGGCTTATGATAAATGAGTGAAGTGGAAGAGCCCTGCTGAGCCCATATTGTCTGCACATCAGATAATCCTCTGTGCTTCAGATACGACGGCCAGCCTACACAGCGCAGGGATGTGCGGTGGGGGATGACGAGAAATGAGGGGGAACCCTGGCTCCTATAAATAGGACAAGCGTCCCTTTAAATCCCAGAGTGGTGATCCGAGAGAGTTAGAAAGCCCCGCAAGGATCCCGATATGATACAAACACAATACGATAATTGGAGGGCGAGATACCGGAATATATTCAACGCACTGATGCTGCAGTGGGGAGGGGTTAATTAATGCTGCCGAGCGCAGAGCAGTCATTCGCAGAGCGGTGTCATCTACGGAATCGGCTTTAGGATCGGTGTGCGCTTCACTGAGCAAACAGTCTGCCCATAACCGCCGAGCTCTGCTACATACGGTCAGACCCCACAAGAGGCAGCTCTCCTCCTAACACTACCCGGACAGTGACGAGGCGGTGTCAGCACACGGAGGGCGATGGGGGTTAAAATTCCTGCAACTTGTTTGGAAAAAAAAAAAAAGTTTTGCAGGATCGTTATATGGGAATCTGATTTGGATGCAGTAAACTTGCTGCTAATAATCCTGCCCCTCACTCCCATGTAGATTGCTTTAGGACACGCCGAAAAAGATTTGTGCAAAAGTTTGGCAACAGTGCCCTCTAGTGGCGGGACTGGGATTGCATCGATTTACACAGTTCTGCCGGCTTCATTTTAAGCAAAAATCCATTGGTGGAAAAGCAATATGCATTGTTAATGTGCAGTGTTTAAAAAAAAAAAAGAAATACAGAGTTCATTATTCAGAGAACTGCCAAAAACAATACATAGTGTCCACTGAATAGAATAAACAATAAATCAATACCATAAAATAAGTGATATATATCAGTTATTTCATTTTATGTGGGGGGGAACCCTTCTGCAGGCAGGCGCCAGCGGTGGCATATGTAATGTGTTTCTAAATTATTTCTTTGCTGTTCTCCGGATATTCCTATTAAAAAAAAAACCTTTACAAATGGCATAGCAGCTATCGGTGTATATAGAGGTGATCCGATAGCTGTTTTTGCGCAGGCGGCGCCATCTTGTAAGAGAAAAAAAAAATTACATTCTTTCAAATAAAATGTTGCTTTTAAATTTTTCATTCACACAAGAGTAAACAGAAGAAAATGGACCCCAAAATCTGTGGTCGGAAATTACTGTTTGGGCGCACGGCGGCGCTCGGAAGGGAAGAAGCGCTGTTCTGGAGCGTAAAAATATTGCTGGAAAATATTGCGGACGCCATGTTGTGTATGAAGAGCCACTAACAAGACAAAACCACAGAAATCCCCCCACAAGTGACCCCCATATTGGACACTACGCCCTCAAGGAATTCATGTAGGGGGGAGGTCAACATCTTGAATGCACAGCTGCATCACAGAATTTTACACCATGGCGACGTAAAAATTAAAAAAAAAAAAAGGTTTTCCACAAAAATGTCCCTTTACCCTAAGTTTTTAATTTTCCCAAGAATAAATGGGAGAAAATGGACCCCACAATTTTTTCTCCAAATTCTCCTGAGTACACCAATACCCCAATATGTGGTTGTAAACCAGCACTGGGGAGCACTGCAGTGCTCAGACAGGAAGGAGCATCATCCTGGGAGGCAGGTTTTGCAGTAATGGTATACGGGGGCTATGTCACATTAGCAGAGGTCTGGAGGGACAAGAGCCGCAGAAACCCCCCACAAACGACCTCATTTTACAAACTATACTCCATCCAAGAATTCATATAGGGGAATAATTATAAAAATAATACTACTACTTATAAATTCATATACCAGTAAAACCATAACGAGGTGGTAGGTGAAAATTGTGCGGAGTACATAAGGATAAGAGGGTAAAGCCATTTTTTACAATTCATGGATGTGAGGTACACATTGAAGCAATGTTTAAAGGGAGTATCGGGGACTTTACAAAAAAAATAAAAAATGTATCTGAGCACCGACAGGCTAGTAATTGCAGCTTGTACCTGCCTGTTGTGCCTGGCGCCGATCTGCCAGACCGCTCCTGCCGGAGTTTCAGCTGCCTCTGCTGACGGGACGGGGAGGGACTTCCGGCATCATTCTGACTGACAGCCGACTCTTCAAGTTCGGCAGCAGGGATCTGGCTGTCAGTCATTATAAACTCGGAAGTCCCACCTCGTGGACAGAGAGGAGAGGAAAAGACACAATTTAATGCTAAGGGCAGGTTTCACAAATGTAAAGGGGTAGTCCACAAACCTTTCTGAACCCCTGTGCCCCCCCAGTAGAATAATAATTCCTATACTCTCGTCCGGTGCTGGCGCTATTCCAGCGGTGTCTGCACGGTCTCCCGAGGTTCGCGTGACGTTGGCTGCGGAGATTGATGACAATTGGCTCTGGCTTCACTCTTCCCAATTTGGATGTAATTTACATGTAATGGCTGTGATTAGAGGGCAGTTCTCACTTCCTCCGCATATCTTGATTTGTCAGAAGGAGAGGAGAGTAATGCCAGCGGTGATTGGCCTCAGTGATCGTGTGACATACTCTCCAGGGGCTCACATGACGTTATGTCCCAAAACTGCTGCAACAGTTCTGGTACTGGATGCGAATACAGCTTATTATTTTACACTGGGGAAATATCAGGACTGCTCGGACAATCCTTTAAAGCGGATATCCGGGACTGTACAAAAAAATGTATCTAAGCGCTAACAGGCAGCTAATTGCAAGCTATCTACCTGTTCTGCACGGTGCTGTTCTTCCTGGGCACAGAGGTCACAGACCGCTCCTGCCGGGGCTTCAGCTGTCTCTACTGACTTGACGTCTACTGAGCAGAAGCTTCTTCTCGTGTCCCTTTTTGAAGCATACTCTGTACCCTTTCTGAGTTCTTCTGCTCCTCACAGTTTGGGGAACCTCACCGGTTAAATGCTGCCTTGGTGCAATACAGGCACCTTCAGTTTCAAAAGTACTGGGACCCTCCGGACTGATGGCTGAGGCTTGAAGAGTGGGACCCTGGTGTAGAAGTTATCCCCACAGAGGTAAAGACCCTGATCCAGGGGTTGTCTTCTATTACCCTTTATGACTTGAATAAATCTATCGTAACACGCAGTATCTCTGGTCTCATCTCCCATTGATTTCAACGGGGACAACTATAGTCGGCAATTGCAAAAGGAAGCTGCCAGCAGCGGATCTTGATGATTTGTCCAGGTGCATTCAGCACGGCAGAACCTTCCTTAGATGACCATTAGTAACCTCAGTGATGGCAGCCGGGGCTGTAAGTGCCGAGATTCCTGCATGTGTCGCTCATAGTGCAGACTGAAGAAATCTTAACATTTTGACAATTTTGCTTCCTTTTTTCAATACATCTATTGAACCAGTATTTTCTATCATTCCAAGAAAAAAAAAACATCATTGTACTGAACGCAAGGTGAAAACAGAGCAAAGTGAAAATTCAGGCCATAAGAAGCAGGATGCCCTCCAGATTTTCGGCAATACTGTAAAGCACTTACAAATTTTTTTTTAATCCATTCATCAAAAACAAAGCGAGTTTACAGGAGGAGAAAAGGCTGTTTATCATTGTGTCACATCGCGCAGCGTGGCTCCTGCTAAATTGATTTACACTTGGTAAATCGCAAGCAGAAGAATATTTTTATTTCATTTTTTGTCAAACCTGATTTTTATTATTGTCTCCTTGGCTGCGTAATTAACCCTTAATGCTTTCAGCACCAAGTGAAATCAGCCCTCATCTCATACAGACGCGGTGCGGCACAAGGTCAGACCTTTACTGGAAGGCGGTGGCAACGTGCAATGGACAGCAAAAGTGAATGTGATTTATTTATGAAAAGCTTCATAGTGCAGCAAGATATGAGAATCCTACGGCCGCAGTGAAGGCTGTAGCCCATCACTGGCCACTGATTACTTGGCCCCGCCGAGGCGCTTGCAGCCCGGCACCGCCGAGGCGCTTGCAGCCCGGCACCGCCGAGGCACTTGCAGCCCGGCACCGCCGAGGCGCTTGCAGCCAGGCACCGCCGAGGCGCTTGCAGCCAGGCACCGCCGAGGCGCTTGCAGCCAGGCACCGCCGAGGCGCTTGCAGCCAGGCACCGCCGAGGCCAGAGCCTTGCGTCCCAGTTCCATCAAGCACTGCGGCGCTCACCTGACAAACGTCACAAGACCACCAAGGACACAGGCTTGGAGAGAAGCAGTGCGGGGCCAGGAGGTAGCATGCTGCCCCCAATATTTACCAGGCACAAGTAATGGACGACCACTTTACGCACAGCAGCAATGCAACTTGAATTATGAGCAAAATAAGACACAGGTGACCTCGCTTTTTTCTTTTTTAAAAAGGTACAAAAAGTAGTTGCAGGATTACTGTAGATGACGGCAGCCACGTTAGCACCTTGCTTCCTACACTAGACCTGGTCAGAGGCACGGTGGGGAGCGTCCGATTGCATACAATAGGCAGAGGTTTTTTTCTTCATACCTTCATCAAACTCTGCATCCTCCTCCGTGTGTTGTGGGAAAGGGAAGCAATTCGTTATTTCCAGCCGCTCGTCCACCACGAGGCCGAGGAGCACTCCCTGCACCACCTCGCTGCCGTGACCTTCCTCTTGATAGTGCTTAATGATCTTCAGAACCACCTGCCGAGAGAAAGGGCGAAACGTTACCACCTCAGGAGACAGATTCTAGCCACTCTAAGAAACAAGAGTCAGAAATCATGTCAAAGATACAACTGCAGACATTGACTGATTCTTGCTCTGCCCACGACGCCATGTTACACCATTAGCATAGACTGGGAGGGTCGGACATGAAATCCACCTTCCACTATCTGTGTTGGGCCATCCATGAACTTGGACCCCGACGCCAAAGACCAAAGTGGCCAGTGCTTCTAGGAGATAAGCTGGGATCTGACAATTATTGTACTGCCATCAATAAACTCTTAGTCTGGGATTAGTACGGAGTGGAGGGTTCACAGACCTTTCGTTCTCGGTCATATTAATAGGTGATATTATATGTCGGCCATACGTACTGGCCGTCCTCCGGCTTCTGCAGAAACAGTGTAATATAAAATACAGTAAGAACAAGGCCTTGAGTTGTGAGAGGGAAGCTGGGAAAGCAGAGTCGTCCATCATCGCTTCCAGGGACGAGCTGCGCCGCGCTCCTGCCGCTCGTCATACAAGCCGGTAATGTATGTAGCGTTCTCCTAGAAGTCCGGCACCGGAGTCGTGACTTACAAAGATCTTCTGCCAGAGCCGAACGGAAATCCATCATCATAGCATGTGCGCCCCCAGACGTGGGAATCAATAGTGCTTGGTAAGGCCGGTTTCACAGGTCCTGATATTTCCGTTACCGGAGATGTCAGTGCCCATGTGTGTAATAATTGCGCCACATCGGTACCACATGCATGGGCGCCAGGGAAGCAGCAGTAGAGTTAGCGCTGTTCCCCGGCCATTAAGACGGCTCTCATCACAATCAGCACGAGCAAGGGAGAATGAGGAGAGTTATAATCAACTAATAACAGCGACAGCAGGTGGTTACCACCGGTCAGTGAGGCTGCATTTCCAACCAGGCTGAACTGTGGTGACCTGAGCACCGTGAGAAAAAGTCAGTGATGAAGTCACCGCAGTTCAGCTCACTGAGCTCACAGCAGATCATGGTAAGAATTTCACCGCCAGTCACGGATGCTGCGCTCCTAGCAGCTCATTCCTCAGTGGTTCTCAACCTGGACAGTCGCATCTTGGCACCGTCCAGGTTGAAAACTATTTATCCCCCAGATATACATTAAGGCGTGGGGCAGAACGACGGCTAGGTGAGGGATATGGTTGTTTTTTTTACTTTTGTTTTATTGCAGGAAACGAAGGATTCAGTGGAATTAGGCGTTAGGTGAGTATAGCGGTGTTTGCTATTTTTAAATAAAAATGGAAAAGTGTGTTTTATTCCAAATAAAATACTTTATTCTGGCTGTGTGCTTATTTACCATATGACTACAGGATTAGTAATGGATAGTGTTCTCAGACGCCTCTCCATTACTAATTCCTGGGCTTGATGTCACCAGGCAATACAAAGGTGACATCAACCCCACAAATATGAACCCCACTTGCCACCGCTACAGCGCAAGTGGGAAGAACTGGGCAAAGCGCCAGAATTGGCGCATCTAATAGATGCGCCTTTTCTGGGCAGCTGCCGGCTGCTGTTTTTAGGCTGGGGGCCTATATCAATGGCCCATTACCAGCCTGAGAATACCAGCCTCCAGCCGTTTGCTTTAGCAAGGCTGGTTGTCAAAAAATGGGGGGACCCCAAAGCAGTTTTTTGTTGGTTTTTTTTAGCCATGAAGCCTTTTTCTTACACCAATGGCTCAGACAGAAAAGGCCTAGGGTCAGACACTTGTTTCTGGCAACACCAATCACTTAGGCTCAAATTATGAAGTGGTCTTGATTGCTCACCCCGTGTGTCTGTATCCAGCCTGGAAATACTCAGGTTGCTCTCTTTTATTGTGCGGTTAAAAAGATATTCCCATTTCAGTAACAATATGGCATCACTTAACTGGGGCCTCCGGATTCTGATAATGTAGAGGCTGCAACATTACACTTTTTTCTTTTTTTGCAGAGGGAACTGCAGCCATCCCCATTGACAAATTGCACCATCCTGCAGGAGATCACCAGGAACATTTCTGTGCAGAGGAATCACTGCTAACCCTTCATTTTCTGAATCGTTGGGGAGTACTCCGGGATCTGACCCACAGTGGCATTAATTCATAACCCATCACCTATTGATATAGCAATATCCCTTTAAGGGGGACCTGTCACCAGGTTGAAAGTGGCCAGTTTTTATTCCCGCTGTCCCCCTGAGTAATCCACTTTTTTTTTTTTTTTTAAATCCGCCATAGAATTCCATAGATATGGTCCTTTTCATTTAGTGCTGATATTTATGGTCTTGCTCAAAAGGGGTGTGGCTCACAATGTAGAAGAGCCTAAAGACACGCCCCCATAGAGCACTCCTTTTTTATTAAGTGCATAATGACCTGAAAAAATAAAGGCCCATATCTCTGGAGCCGCATGGTGGATTTAAAAGAAACGAAAAGTGACTTACTTAGGGGAGCAGTGGAAATAAAATTAGAGCAAAAACCAGCCACTTTTGACTTAAGGACAAGTCCTCCTTAAAGACGAGTCTGCCAGATGTTTTTGGCCTATTAAGTCAGGGTAACAGAACCAAAGTTATTTGGGACATTACAGTGGTCTGAACTGAGCTGGGTTCAGAGAAATATATGAAAACACATTTTTCATCCAGAAAGAAAAATAAAAAACAAAATAAAGGGTAATCTCCGTTTATTAGGTAATTTTTACTATGCCCTAATTAAAAAAAAAAAAAAAAATGCCATCAGAATAGGATCCCCATGCAGGGAATACGCAGAAAATGTGAATTTATACTTTCAATTAAACAACAAAATAAGAGAGAAATAAGGAGGCAACAGTGATAATGGATTCAGAGTAAATGACCAGCAGCCATCACCTGCGGTACCAGTACAATACTTGGGTGATCCCAAGCCGCAGAGGATCCTGCAGACGTGCGCGCCTCGAGGGGACCACGTATGTGTAAATGGAGCGGCACACAGATACAACAGCTTGCACTACAGACCTATACGGCGCGCTACATTTTCTGTGACCTGTAATTCAGTTGTGTCGTTGAGCCTCCGCAGAGCATTGCTAGAAACAAAAGGATATGGATGCCGCGCTCCACGGGAAGTCACACAATTGAAAGAGAAAAAAAAATAATGTGTCTGGGTACTCCGTGAACACAAAAACCTATACAGAACAAAGATGGGTGATACAGAAAACAGTAAGGCACAACAGATGAATTACAGGATGAACTGAAAAAAAAAAAAATTCTATATATATAGATAGATAGATAGATAGATAGATAGATAGAGAGAAAAATTTTCAATAAACAGCGCCATCCTTGACTTCAGGTTGTGTCTGGTATTGCAGCTCTAATTCATATTTCAATGGAGCAGAGGAATGTGATGCAAAGAGGCAGCTGCGCTCCCTTGATCTTAGAAAACCGCCCCTTTGTCCCACTGTACAGCCGTCAAAACAAAGTCTAATTGAATGTCAGACCCTAATATACAATCCCAGTTTTCTGCTATATGTTTCCGGTACTTTCACGGGTGCTGAGGGGTTTGAGGCCTCATGGACACAATCGTATGCGGATTCATGTCACCTCCCAGTTGTTCATAACCATAATAATGGCACCAAAATTAGTCAGTATTGTGGTTGCAAAAAAAAAATAAAAAAAATATTGGGGATAACTTGTTTTGTATTAATACCTCTACCCTTAGCGTTTAGGAGTCCAGTGGGCGGTTCCACTCAGTGATTGACAGCTTACCCTGTTGTGCAGTTAGACATCGTTATTCATTGTTGGGTAAGACCGCCCACTGGACTCCTAAATACAGGCTCATAATATGCCGTGCAGCACTTCTTGGGGTGAATACCTCCCTGACAGTCGTGTACAAAGACGCCAAACATCAAGTAAAAGTCTTAAAGCGGTGTCCCGGTTTTGTGAACCCTCAGGCACACGGCTGCCGTTTGTGTTACAGAAACCAGGTAGTCATACACCTAATGGAAGAGAGAAGAAGTAGGACATCACGTGATTAACAACTGACGAGCTGAATCCTTCTAAGCTCTATGTAGAAACAGGAGGTCAATTTTCTCTGTACAAGTCATCAGTCACTGCAAAAGTCCCTGGCAGAGGGAACAGGAGCAGCGGGGTCAGGAGATGAAGAAGGGAATGATAAATGCGGGGACAAGAGACTTCCTGTTTCTAAATACAGCAGAGGAAAGAATTATCTGGGTAGAAGGGCAAAATGAGCAATTGTAAGTACACAGTGCTGTAAAATATGACAACAAGAAGATGAGGAAGGCTTCTATAAAATGCATTTACTCTGGCCGATAAACGGGAACACTTGTTGCCAATTATGAATCTAACCAAGTGAGCAAACAGCCCAAAAACAAAATGCTAGTTCATGTAAATAGTGGTTCTCGACAGCACATTGTCCTGCGCAAACAGATGTGCTGCCGAGAACAATAAATATTCTATGAGCACAGAAGTGCCGCTGGCCTTTCCAAACTAATAACCAGGATAGCGGTGGCGTTTGGAAAGTCGGGCCCCACAATATGGGCCCCGTGCACACATCTGAGGTCCTACCATGATGTCGTACACCCAGCGGATTGGGTGGCCTTTAGGTCAGTCCCGAGGACGATCACGCACTGACTCTCCTGCTGCTCCGACCGTCTGCCCGGTCATTACCGCTAGGGACCCATTCTGCTTCCAATCTTACGTTAGGCCGTGTTCACACTTGCACTATGACTTTTCGGTCACTTGATGGCGAGAATCGCGCAAGAGGCAGCAAAACAGGGACGGACCCCAGTACGAGTTAGAGAGCCCTCCAGCTGACGTTTGGGAGCCATGGTGCTCCTCCTGTCCGGGGTCCTCACCATTCCATCCTCGTCGGTGACTTCTGCGGACCATCAGGCCCACGCGGACGAGCTCCCCTTCTGCACGCAGCTCACAGCTTACGATGGATACATCTCTATAGCAACGAGATTCCAGAGAAAAATGAACAATAGACGCTTTCTTCTACCTGTACGATTTCCTCTAATGTGTGTGTGATTTGCTATTGTGTGGCCGTGAATCCCCCGATGGCGGCGGCCCCTTCCTCCGTGGATGCCCGTGCTCCTCCGCAGCCTTCCAATCAGTGTAACCTCTGCCCCGTACATCCGTCTGAAGAGCCTCGGCTTTCTACAGCTCTCTCCTCGGGAACAGCTTGATTTCGGCAGCCGCTAATGTTATAAGAGAACATTACATGTAGAAATCTCTTCCCCATTGTCATCGTGCCGAGGAGCTCGCCTCTACAGCTCACAGCCATTGTGCTGCCTCCGCTATCAGTTACCGGTCCCGCTGATCACATACTTGCCGGGGCCGGTGATGATGGAAGTGACCATTAAACTGGCAGCCCGATGGCCACGACACGCTGTGGGGGCAGCAATAAGCCCCCCTATGACTCACGCCATCCGGTCATTAAAGGGGCTTCAGATCACTGGAGGAAAACTCTACAACTTTCTACTGGACGTTCAGGGGTACTGATTAACCCCTTTGCATCAATTTCTAGCAAAAGATGCATCTCTTAGTGGGCTGCTTGCTGTAGTTTTGATATAATCCCTGTTTCCTTTGCTGTAGCAGTGGTCAGAATTTGCATGACTACGCCCACAGAGACCCTGATTGGCAGCTTGTAGAAAATGTACACAGGGAGCTGCCAATCAGTGGTGGGGGGCGGAGTTACACGATTAGCCTGACTGACTGGCAGGAGACACTTCTAGTCCTGCAGTGATAACCTCCTGCAGATAAAACACTGATTGTACTGAAATTAGAGCAAGCTGCTGAGCAAGTGAGATCACAGGAATCAGGATCTCTTCCCCCTACATTATGATGCTCTCAGATTACAAAGCAAAAACTTGCTGACCGATTCCCTTTAAAAGCACAGCTGTCACTTCACCTAAAATAATAAACATTTTTCTGCCCTTTTTATTTAGAAGGTATATCAGATTTTGGTGCACATAGCCAGTTTACTATATCCAGGAACCCTCCTGATTCTCATGCTTGTTGTGTCAGCACCATCAGTACTAGAGATTCCTTCTACTCATTCTTCAGCTGTAACAAGAAAAGTCTTTATGCCCTCATTGCCTACAAGTTAAAACAGATTCTGGTGTTCATAGCCAGTATACCATGTCCTAGAACTGTTCCAATTCTGATGCTTGCTCTGTCAGCACCATCAGTGCTGGAACCTTTTTTTCCTCATTCCTTAGAATGCATGCCACTATCCTATGTCCTAAAATGAAAATTTGTCTGTTATGCCTTTATGTAGCTAGAAAGACGAAGCAGAGAAACAAAGCAACGCTCCCATTTCCTGTAATCCATCTTAGGGGGGGTCTCTGTGACTGAAACAGGATTACACTTGACAACAGGCAGTGGACGGCAAGTTACACAGGAGGGAGGCACTATGTTAACGCTCGTATACAAGGCCAGATATGGACTCACACAGTAATTGTAGCTGACTCAATGGCCATTCATCAAGCCAAGAAATAATGTATGGGGGGAAACCAGATACATGGTCAACAGAACGTATACGGTCTACACAGTGCGATGTGCTGTCAAAAAACATCACAAACGAATGAGCATTTTCCCTGCCGGTAGATTGTCTGCTTGTGTGAAGAGGACACCAATCAGGAACTCTCCTTATGAACGCTTGTTCGCCGTGTCAGCCAAAAGGGCCTTCAGATGCACCAGGTAAATTTCTCACTGAGACATGTAGTAAAGCCGGGTAACTATCAGTACGGCCATTTTTTACAGCTCCAAGGTTTTATCCAGAATTTTAGGAAAACGATTAAAATTATTGGAAACTGTGCATAATTTACCCATAGTGTGAAAAGAAGAGTTACGGAGACAAGAAACCCTGGAGCTGGGTTATCCTGTCAGTACTGGCTGCCGAAAACTTGTCATCCAGATTGGACAACTAAGTTAATTTTACAAAAAATAAAAAAATCCAAATGATACTACAAAAAAAAAAAAAATGTTGTCACCATCAATTGTTAATTAAAATTTTCATCTTTGAGGATTTCTGCAAAAGTTTAGAATAATTTAAAAAATCTAAAAAAATAAAAACACAACCAACAAGTAGGGCCGATGCCAGAGCATTGCAGAACACAAAACCCCTCCGAGAAAGCAACTAAGAACAAATAAAGTAAAAGTCAGCGTAGTGGCACGTACATCCGAAGCCAAAACGGGCAGGCTCGGGAGGCTCGGTGCGGAGAGTGAGTTAATTAAGCTAATCACCACCATTTGGTCCAATGAGCCGACACAAAGCCAGACCCGGGAGCAGCTGTTATCAACGCTTACGCTCAAGTGAGACTTCGCACGTCGCCCCCGAAGCTTGAAACGTGAAATCTCTCGAATTGGACGACAGGAAGAAAAAAAGTAAGACTTAAAAAAAAAAGATTAAAAAAAATCACAATATGATGCGCGCACCGTCCTCGGGAGCCTCAATTTACCGTAGAGCACGAGAACATATCGGGAGCGCTCTTTAATTATCCAATTAAGCTAATTACAGGAGGAAGACAAAAGGAGGCCTCAGGGTGCTTGGTGGGTTGAGGGCTTGTGAGATGAGAGTTGCATGATAGAGCAGAGATAAAACAAAATCCTATAAGCAACGAAGAGCTGAAAAAAAATTGGTGACTTATCCAATCCGCGCAGCGCCCGCCACCCAAATACAGCGGTCACGCGTCCTTAGCTTTTGGGTCAACACATCACGAGACGAATAGCAAGAGATGACCAAGATGGGTTCCCCTCACACCTATCACGGTATGATGGTCTGTCGGGAAATGGCCATGCTGTATGGGGCCACCCACTGGTTGTGATGTCCGTCAACAATTTCGTTATAAAATTGCGATTAATTGGGAGCCACCACAAAATTGAAAAAGAAAAGCAACAGGCGTTCCACGACCAAGTTTCTAGACAAGATTCACTGACCTAAACGCAACAGCCTCAAATGTGGAGTTCAGGCCAACTTACAGCAAATGTGGATATGGCAGATCATACAGTGACCCTCAAACTCTGATGGGTGAAGCCAGCCAAGGACGGGGACCAGGAGGGGGCCAATATCTCAGCCTCAATTACTCCAGGGGACAAGTTGACCTTTTAGAACTATCATCATCGACCATAAAAATAAAAAAAAGTTTAGTAGATACTAAATACTTAGGTGCTGTTACAGATTTGTTACTAAAGGTTTTTTGTGTGATATATTTGCATATATGAGAATTATTCTGGTCTGTGACCGTCGTGTGGCCATGACTTACCACCACTACAGGTTCACATCCAACAATTCTTTAAGCTCTTTTCATCCTCTTTTGCCTCACTATTTTAGTATTAATTACATAATTGATTATTCCAAGACTTTACACGTGCTGCGCCGATTCTTTGGAATGCATTACCTAGGTTAATACGATTAATCCCTAATCCCCACAGTTTTAAGCGTGCCCTAAAAACTCATTTGTTCAGACTGGCCTACCGCCTCAACGCATTAACCTAACTATCCCTGTGTGGCCCATTAAAAAAATAAATAAATAAAATTAATAATAAAAAAAAAAAAAAAAATCAGGTTCCCTGCATCGTGTTCTCATACACTTTATGCAGTTAATAGCCTCTGTGTCTGTACTGCTACATACTTAGGCTGTTAACTGGTTCATGCAGCTTTACATGAACACCCGAGCCTTACACTATGGCTGGTCCAAATAACTAAAGCAATTGTTACCATCCACCTCTTGTGTCTCCCCTCTTCCTCATAGTTTGTAAGCTTGCGAGCAGGGCCCTCACTCCTCCTGGTATCTGTTTTGAACTGTGATTTCTGTTATGCTGTAATGTCTATTGTCTGTACAAGTCCCCTCTATAAGTTGTAAAGCACTGCGGAATATGTTGGCGCTATATAAATAAAAATTATTATTATTTTTAATACAAAATTAAATATTGCGTTTTAACATTTCATAATTTTTTGCAGACACTCGGGGCTGCCATTTGTATTTGCTGGTGTGTTAATACTTACACATCACAGATACGGTAGCCCCTGGGCATAGGAGAGTGAGGTCTGTGCCCGATCACATCTCCTAAACTGTGCTTGCCTCTGCTGAGAGCTGGACATCCCCTGGGCTACTCAGTCCACAGCTGTGGGGGGAGCAAGGTGCCATTTTATTGTAGTCCAGAGTTGAGCTCCGAGCTACAATTTCCCCCCGCCACCACTCACAGTGTTCTGTGGTGAGCGGTGACAGGAGGACCGGGCAGCGGCGGTGAGCTAAGGTTACGGCGGCCTGGTATTGAACTACTAATTCCAGGCTGCAAAGATGGCAACAGCTCTGAAGAGGAGTCACCGCTAATGTTCAGACCACAGAAGTGACATTACTCCCACTCCTGTGCGTTGAACGCGGATTCCACTCCGCAGTCATTCTAACGCCTCATTCAGGTGTCTGCAATGCAGGGACGTCTGAATGAGGCTTTACTGTGGTGTCTGTAAAACGCATCAGAAGTGTGAATGAGGCTTAACAATGAGTGAGCAGGGCCATGTATCTAATCCGATCATGTGTGATACAGTGTGTAACTAATCCTATGAGGTGATAAAGCGAGCTGTGCAGCGCCAACAAAAATGAAACTGGCACTGCCAGCCGTAGTCATCTTGGTTTCATATTGCAGTCACCAACAAAATGTCTCGGCACTGCGATCCTAAATTTCATCCCCCCTCATCCTTTTGCATAGCTCCAGAAGGGGAGGGGGAGGAGAGACATCTCACATGTGATCAGACCCCGCCCACATTTACTGCAGTCGTAATGCGAGTCAACAGTACACTAGGCCTTCATGGCAAGTTTCAGCAGCTGCTCCTTTTAGTGTTTAAAAGTTAAACATTTCAACACTAATCTTTTCATACTCTACGCCACTAGTTTGCCGGTGCAAAATTTCAGGAAAATCAAGCTGGTCAAATATAAATGTATTTAATGAGATGAACACAGAGGTATGGGTCTCACTGAGAATATATATATATATATATATATATATATATATATATATATATATATATATATATATATATATATATATATATATATATATATATATATATATATATATATATATTGTCACGAATATTTGAGCCCACAGATCCAATATATGTCCATTTCGCAAACCGGCGAGAATATCTCGCCATACAGATGTCACACGGATGTTTGCGAGAAAATCGCATCCTCGCACTGCACACGGATGACATACGGATCACTGTTCAGGGAACATTTCGGCGATTCTCGTCCCTGTAAAATGGACCGATTTTTTATACATCGTTTCTGACTCCAGCCTAAAGGAGATCCCCCAACATTAAATATACTGGTATTTTACTTACTGATCAGAAAGGATCTGATTGTCAGGACCTTGCAAAAGAACAGGGGCAGCAGCATTTTTTTCCCCTCCACAGCAGCACTGCCATCTATCTGCAGTGTAACACAGCCCTATGTATGTGAACGGAGCAGCTCCCTTTGCCACTTTGACAGTAAAAATGAAGGAGAATTGACCCCATAACTGAGCATATTTACATAATTGTATAATAATAATTGGGAATATCCCATTAAAAAAATAAAATAAAAAAAGTAATATCTGCAGGTTATTTTACCTTTTTTTCCCCCTACGGTTGGATTTATTTATTTTTTTAAATTTTTGCAAGGTTGTTTCCACCAATCTCTCCTATCAGGAAACAATGTACAGTCCTTAGTTATGTCAACGCTGTGTTTTTTTACTTGGAACCAGAGGTGACTCCAGGTCACCAATAAGCTGCAACCTGAGAAAGAAGATGGACTTTTCAATGACTGTCCAATAATACGGAAAATCTGATGGTTCAGAACCTGTCCGGTCCCTTTTAGGCTGCATTCATTTATATCTTCAGTTTTAAAGCGAAGTCTTAAACAGGTAAAATTTAACTTTTATTCTACTTATACATACAGTATGTAGCAAATATTTTATACGTACCTGCCTGAAATCAGCTGGGCAAGGAGTTCGGCAAGCTGGAAAGCCCCCAAGGCAAATGTTAGGATTTGTTTCAGCTTTGTGGTATTGTGCTTTGTGGTAGTGTGGTGCCACCTGCAGGTCATTTTGCTTTACTGCACTTTTATGAAAAATAAGTGTTAAAAATGTATTTTGTGATCACGTCGTGGATGTGTGGTTTGCTTGGCCATTTTCTTACTGAAGGGAGCAAGTTTACTTTTCAAATGGTGTATCACTGTGTGTGGGTGCAGTATGAACGGAGATACAAAGGAATCACCAAAAAAATAGTGTTTTGAAATATGGAAGGATTTAAAAAAAAAAAAAAAATTATATATATATATATATATATATATATATATATATATATATATATATATATATATATATATATATATATATATATATCTCTCTCTCTATCTCTCATGTCCCTCCTCAATATCCTGGGTTGCATAGAAGACAACTGACTGCAGCAGGAGCCTCCCCCCGCTTCAGCTCTGTCTGCATTAGAACAAAGATCGATAAGCACTGTCTCCTTACCAAAGGGGAGTGGCTTCAGTCATTCATCAGCAAAGACTGGACCAGATTATAAGGAAATTATCCTGCAGGGTTCATACTACATGGTCTCAGAAATATGAGGACAATTCAATTACTTTCCTCAAAATGTCAGGCGTAAGGTTTCTCTAATGCAGATGTAAACTTCGCCTAAGTGACTTCTATTTTCTTGCCGCCAGATTACAGATATAGCGGTTATACTATGCCACCCCCGTACAGCACCCCTCTATTTTGGATATCGTGGTCTCTTTGTGGAGAGTGACAAGTTAGGCCTGGCATGTCAGAGTGAGGAGACTTACAGGCCATTCATGCCTCCTCTGGGAAAATAACTATGCAAATTCTCTATTCAGAGAGTAAGGGTACTGTCACACAGTGCAATTTTGATCGCTACGACGGTACGATTCGTGACGTTCTAGCGATATCGTTACGATATCGCTGTGTCTGACACGCTACTGCGATCAGACATCACGCTGAGAATCGTACGTCGTAGCAGATCGTTTGGAACTTTCTTTCGTCGCTTGATCACCCGCTGACATCGCTGGATCGTTGTGTGTGACAGCGATCCAGCGATGTGTTCGCTTGTAACCAGGGTAAACATCGGGTAACTAAGCGCAGGGCCGCGCTTAGTAACCTGATGTTTACCCTGGTTACCAGCGTAAACGTTAAAAAAACAAACAGTACATACTTACATTCCGGTGTCTGTCCTCCGGCGTCTCAGCTTCTCTGCACTGTGTGAGCGCCTGCTGGCCGGAAAGCGAGCCCAGCGGTGACGTCACCGCTCTGCTTTCCGGCTATGGTGCTTACACAGTGCAGAGAAGCTGAGACGCCGGGGACAGACACCGGAATGTAAGTATGTACTGTTTGTTTTTTTAACGTTTACGCTGGTAACCAGGGTAAACATCGGGTTACTAAGCGCGGCCCTGCGCTTAGTTACCCGATGTTTACCCTGGTTACCCGGGGACTTCGGCATCGCTCCAGCGCCGTGATTGCAAAGTGTGACCGCAGTCTACGACGCTGGAGCGATAATCATACGACGCTGCGACGTCACGGATCGTGCCGTCGTAGCGACGAAAATTGCACTGTGTGACAGTACCCTAAGAGGAAATCTAGCACCACCTACTGAAGCAGCGATCCTAAAATACAATATCCACCCATTAACGAGCCTTGCTATATGACTTAAGATAAAGGTAAAACAGAATCTCAATTAGAAGACACGCGATTCGGGGGGGGTTGCACCTTATCAGTGTAAATTAAGATCTGATTTGGCAAGGTGAGAGACTCTGGACTGGAATCTAAGGGGTAACGTTTCTCCTTGTGGAGAGTGACAATCCAGGCCTGGCATGTCAGTGTGAGGAGACTTCTAGGCCATGCATGCTCCTCTAGAAAATTAAATATGTAAATTGTCTCTTCAGAGAGAAAGAACTAGAATTCTAGAGGAAAGCATGCCATTAGCTAAAGGTCGGGAAATTTGCACAAGTTCACTTGACCTGAAAGCATGAAACTACACTAGCCAAAAGAAATTAATGGTTTCACTAACGTGATGGGAAGCAGCAAGAACAAAGCAGCCCCCGGATGCGCGCGCGTAGCCGAAATTACCGCACCGGCAAAGAGCAGAAAAATACACCGAAGTCTGTCACCGGCAGCTTCCCGATGCCATGGACTGGACCGATTGGGTCAACCTGCACTGAAAGAGGCTTATAGGAAGGGTTAAAAGGAACGAGAGGTATTATTCCAAAATCCGAGCCGACAGGAACACGGTGAAATAAAGAGTAGGACATGGAGCTGGCAGCTATTTTATTTCTGACTGTCAGGCCGGAGGTTGTAATTCTTATAAAAGGCTTCACTATTCCCCATCAAACACACTCAAGGACAGCGGCAAACAGTTTTTACAGTCTGGAAGCGACCAGGACATCAATCACGTTTTACACTACGACGGTAAGTGAAGAACTCAACCAGGGATGAAGACTTTCAGAAGCCGCAGCTTCCATAACGGGGAACGTTAATATCGGGCTGAAAACCACCTGGAACAGCGCACTGCCGGGAGACTAATACACAGGAAAATACTCAGATTTCACCAGGGGTCCATTGATATAATCTATATAAAAAAGTAACTTTGTGAATCACATAAATTGACGTTGCAGCATAACTTTTAATCCGGAGCTGCATTTATAGTTCTGCTTCAGGATTTACAGAAAGTAAATATTTACACAGGAGGAAAAATTAAGAATTACATGGAAAGCACAGGGAGGACAGAGTAGGAAACAATCTGTAGCCCCGATAATCCATTTTTCTGCTGGGCTGGGTTACCCTTGTGTTCAATGGGAGTGAGATGTTTCATTTTGATCTCATGATTGGATCAAAATCTGTGATTCAAATCAATGGGTCTGTGAGAAAATCAGACGCCATTCGGGTGACATCCAAGTGCCGTCCAATTTTCAGACTCTCAGAATGGAGAACAGACATGGTTTGGCTTTGTGTTGTTTTTTTTTTTTGTTTTTATTTCTTCACAGGAGAAAATCGGATGACAGTGATCAAACTGATCTGAATAATCACTCCAATTTTCTTGTACGTGAAAAAAATTGAATGTGTGAATGAGGCCTTATATTGAGCAAGTAACCACAGCGATCCAGCAGGTTACAGATGCTACAACCTCAACCTCACAACTCTAACCCTAGCCCCAACCCAACCCCAAACCCTATCCCTAGTCCCAACCCTAACCCTATCCCTAGTCCCAACCCTAACCCTAACCAAGTTTTAGCGTGCGCCACTTCTTTGAAGTGGCTCTAGATGGAATCCGCTCCAAACACGGGACTGTCGAGTAAAAAGGCTGATGTAAAAAAAAAAAAAAAGTGCTTCAGGGAGAAAGCTCTTCAAAAACCTCTAACAGAAGGATTGTCAATTTGAAACAATCCCTTTAACAATAATCTGTCAGCAGGACTTTGACCACCATCTGAGGGCAGAATGACGTAGGGGCAGAGACCCTGATACCAGAGATACTGTGCACTTCACTGCAGTTTTGATCAAAAACTGTTTTTCTCCTGCAGATCTACCAGTTGTCTGAATGATGAGCTGTATATAACCCCGCCCACACCACTGATTGGCAGCTTTTTGCCTATGCACAGTATACACAGAAACTGACCAGTCAGTAATGGGGGAGTGGCTGGAAGACCTGGCAGCAGGTTTACTGGTACTCGAGTGATAATCTGATGATAAAATGGTGATTTTGTCAAAACTGCAACAAGTAGCCCAGTAAGTGACATCACTGAAATAAAAGTCTCTGCCCCTACATTATGTTGCTCTCAGATTAGGTGGCAAAAAAAAAAAAAAAAAAAGAACACAGTTTACAGACTCCCTTTAATAAAATAAAATATACTGAAACCATGGTGTATGCCCATATATTATTATCCTTGGCCCATTAATCCTAAGGCTATGTGCGTCAATACCTTTACCTTAATTATTGTATTATCATTAACGTCGTTACCTATGACAGTTGTGTATGAACTGCAGAATTGTAAAGCACTGCGGAATATGTTGGTGCTATATAAATAAAGATTATTATTCGCTCACCAGGCTGTTGACAGCAGAGACCATCAGAGAAATGAGTTGCCAATTTTAATTTGGTTTTAAAATGTAAAAAAAAAAAAAAAAAAGCGGCCTGCTCCAATCCAGACCGAACCAGTGTCCTAAATCTCTTTTCCAGCTCAGAGGCAAAGTGAGAGCTGCAACCGGCGTTCACTTTTTTTTTTTTTAAGAACTCAGCCTTGAAAATGGTGACTTGATTTATGAACAATCTGTAGGAAGAAGGATCTTGTGCAAGCCTAGATAGGTCCATCAGGGTCTTCTCCGCCATTATGTTGATAGTACCAAGCCATCAGGTTGCTGGTCCTCCTCTTGGCCATGTTCCGTCTATTCACTCACATCGGCGCGGTGTCGCCTGCCACGAAGGGTGAACCCTGCACCAGTGGGCCGCCGACATTTGTACCATCGCACAACTTCACTGTTTTTCAGTAAGGCAAGTTTTCGAGGCGCAGGCTCTGTCAATGCTTCATGGAGAAAACCCAGTGATCTTCTCAGATTGTAATTTCGAAGGAGGAGAAGAAGAGTCCTCCAAGCGCTCGCGCCATAATTCAGATATCACAGTATTAAGCCTATCTGGTGGCTCCAGATTGCAATCAATTACGAAGGAGAAGCGAACACAGGAAATCTTGTCTGCCTCATGGAGGGTTGATAAGGAGAATAATAACCGGAGCATAGGACGTGAGTGAGAAGAGGGCAGCAGGGGGCCAGGCTGAACTCTGCCAGCGCCGGCATTATAGGATCCCGAAAATTATCCTGACCTTTATCTACTAACAGGCAGCAAGCACTCTGCGAGGAGCAACGGTCCGGGAAATGTCACACACACACAACACATAGGAAATGGCAGCTATTAAAAAACCAGGTGCTGCTACCCGACGCACGCCAACGTATCCCACACTGCGGCACAATGGCTGCAGCTGTACCAGTGATATACAGCCGTCTGACCACCGGCCATTACATGTAATTGTGAAGGCATGGCTGACCTGAAAAATACAAGTTGCTGGTAATTAGGTACCACGCACACTCACAAGTTTGCAGAGAGAACAGAAATAGGAAAAGTGAGATTGCCTTGATGTTCAGAGAAGAAACGACCAAGTGACATCAGAGAAAAATTGGCCAAGCACAAAGCAAGAAACCTTTAAGAGTCTAGAGGAACATACTAAGCTGGCCATGAATATTTATTGATGCTTCGGACCATCGGTGGCATGAAAGCCATCTCAGATGACACCCCCATACACCGGAGCGCTCGCTTAGCTGAGCGCTCCGGTGTTCAAGGAGAAAGCCGATTGACACGTCAGCCGGTGGCTTATCTCAGGGAGAATAATAAAGTGATCGGCAGTCCGAAACTGAACAAGGGCGATAGGCATCTCACCCGACCATCAGTTGGCCAGCACCCCCATGCACATTAGACTGTCTGATGAACCGGTCATGATCGGTGGGCTTAACCAACATTAACCAGCCAAACCGACTGATACCGAAGAGTGTGGAGCACCCCTCCGGATTCACCCGCAACAGAATTTTGGGGAAAATAAGGATCAGGTATGTTGAAATTTGGATTACCGATGACTTTGTCCTCACGAAGATAGGCAGCCACCAGAGAAGTCAGGCAACGGCTCTGTCACGGAAAACTTGGCAGAGCGAGCTCTCCTGTGAGAGGGAGATGGACAAGATCCCTCTCAGATAATCGCTTGGCTGGATGCTAGTAAAAGTATATGGGGGTTTAGGTCCTGCAAATTCTTTATCTGCAAGCACATGAAAACTTCCAAAGAAAAGGACATGCTGATGGGCCAAAATATGATGCAGGGATCCTCTCTGGTGGTCTTTAATATGGTGGAGTCTCAGACAAGTTACTTCAGAGAGCCGCCACTTATCTCGCAGCTGATCAGTCCTGCTCCGGCACCCAACTTGGGAACATAAACTGGAATTCTCTTTATGAGACAACCCCCTTAAAATACTGGTATTGTGCGCCACCCCCTCAGAACAAAACAGTCTATTAGTTCTGCACGTAGCAATTGTTAAAATGGACCCTATACCTCAAGACTAGTGATGAGCGAGTATACTCGTAGCTCGGGTTTTCCAGAGCATACTCGGGTGACCGAGTATTTATGACTGCTCGGAGATTTAGTTTTCATCTTGGCAGCTGAATGATTTACAGCTACTAGCCAGCTTAATTACATGTGGGGGTTGCCTGGTTGCTAGGGAATCCCCACATGTACTCAGCCTGGCTAGTAGCTGTAAATCATTCAGCTGTGGTGATGAAAACTAAATCTCCGAGCAGTTCTAAATCCTCGGAGATCACCCGAGCAACGAGTACACTCGCTCATCACTACTCAAGACATCTTGATCTCAGATGAATTTTACAGTTCTGTTTGTTTTGTTTTTTTTGCTCTTGAAAAAAAAATTCAGGCCACCAAAGCCCAGATTCTAAAAAGAACGACGCCCTTGTTGATGTGATGGCCCCAGACGAGAGAGGAATATTTGGGCTGAGTTGGGTGAGAATGTTGCCAGATTTTTGCTTATTTTCGGGTTCGCAAACATTTTGTGACTTAAGTGCTTTACTCCAGAGTCCTGACGAATACCCTTTGCTGAATCGGGGCCTAAGGCTACTTTCACATTTCCGTCTTTTGCAGACCGTCACAATGCGTCATTCTGTGGAAAAAAACGCATCCTGCAAAGTTGCCCGCAGGATGCGGTTTTTCCACATAGACTTGTATTACCGACGCATTGCGACGTATGGACACGTTCCATACGTCGTGCACTGGATGCGTCGGTATTTCGCGGGCCGTCGTATGAAAAAAATGTTCAAGGGAACGTTTTTTCGTACGTCCTCTCCTGCATTTTTTACTGTGCATGCCCGGTCGGAACTCCACCTCCTCCTCCCTGGGACTTTACAATGGGCAGCAGACGCGTTGAAACACTGCGTCCGCTGCTCACGTCACTCACAAATTCTCAAACTTGCGTCGGTACGTCGCGCCGACGGAAATGTGAAAGAAGCCTTAGGCCTCTTTCACAAATGTCTTTGAGCTCCCGTTCAAATCCGTCGATTTTTGAAAGAAAAAAAAAACAGGATCCAGCAAATTTTTCTGCTGGATCCTGTCTTTTCTCATAGACTTGTATTAGCGACGAATTGTGATGGATGGCCTTCCATTTCATCCGTCGTGCACTGGATCCATCGGAAAATTGCTATCCGTCGGGCAAGGAAAACGCACAGAGGAACGTTTTTTTTCTGTACGTCGGAAAATCGCTCAGCGACGGATCCTGCGCTGCCTGTCATTGGCTACAATGGAAACCTATGGATGCAGGATGCATCGCTGACTGTGAAAAGCAGGAATCCAGCGACGGGTTCCGCGAGACCGCTATGTCAGAGGTCATTGCATGCAAGGCATTACTGGGAACAGCAGCTGCCGGGAGTATCACGAGCATCTGTAACGCTGCGCGGGACGCTGGAAAGAAAGAATATTGTGATTTTTATTTTTTTATTATTTTTAACCTGGGTTGTGTTGTGCATGAATCTTCGCAGCGGAAAACCGCTGCGAAGACGCATACACAACAGGTGCTCATAGCCTCGACGGGTCTGTCAGAAAGACGGGCCCAGTGCACCCGTTTTTTACAATCTGCACAGGATCAGTCTTTGCAACATTTTGACGGATCCTGCGCAGATTGTAAAAACGGAAGTGTGAAAGAGGCCTAAGTGCCTCCTTGGATGTAACTTGCCGGCTACTGCCTGTTGTCAAGTGTAATCTGTCTCTAGCAGCAAAGATGCCAAGACAGATACAGAGAGTGAGGGCTGGGCCTCGTTTCTCCACTCCTGACTTTGTCAAACTGCAGACAAGAAAAAACACAGAGCCGGGCTTTCAGGTTGGGATAGCCAAGCCATTGGACAGTGACAGGAGAACTGCATGCTATGAAGTAATGGAAAAGGTAGTTCCAGCAAGAGTGGTGCTGGCAGAATTCTAAGAAAACTGGGCCACCTAATCAAAAGATAAGGGTTGTAAATGATAAAGCTTGAGAATTGGGTAAGTTCCTGGACATATTGAGGCTATATACAAAACGAGCATATTTTGCAGAGGGGCAGATATTTTTGGAAAGGGGCAGTGGGAGGAATATTTTGGAAAAGGGCAATGTAGGGGGGGGGGAATATTTTGGAAAGGAGTAGTGCACGGGTGGAGGATATTTTGTAAAGGGGCAGCGTGCACGGAGGGGAATATTTTGCAAAGGGGCAACATTGCAGCCAACTGTCTAATGTGTATGGAGGCACCGGCTGACGGATGGTCAGGTGAGATGATGATCGGACATGTCCGATTTTGGACTGCCGATCGCATTGTCAGATTAGCAGGCAGTTGAAGTGTCAGTCAGTAGTTCTCTCATATAGAACAAAGTAGCACTCACCCAAACGAGTTGGCAGCCATTTAAGAAGGAAACCTCAAGTTAGAATTTGAGCCAGCAGTTACGGTATTTTTTACCACCCCATTGATAAGGTTTCATTAGATGTGAATATTGAGGAATCCGTCAGAAGGCTTTAGCTACTTAATCTGAGAGCAGCATGATGTAGGGGCACAGAGCCTGATAACTGGCAATAATAGGTGTCAGACCCGCGACGTTTCATCACACAAATCACTTATCAAGCCACCGGTCTACAGAACAGATCAGGAATGGCAGCACTTCTCTTTTCCATAAATTTCCCATAGATGAGACATCAGTATTTCTCAGGCATCGACGCCTTCACACGCTGCAGTTAATCAGTGGAAGGTTCTTCTGCACTGTCTCGTCACCACTTGTAGAACTTCTAGGATACAATGCTCAGAATCAGCTTCAATAGTGGCAGGAAGACTAAGTGCCCCCAGACGTCTCCAAATCATTCACCTATACTCTTTTTTGTGTGATCACACACGGTTTTTTTGTTTGTTTGTTTTTAACAAAAGTTTTGAAAAGCCAAAAAAAAAAAAAAGTTTCTTTAGAATCTTCACAATGCAACAACTTACAAAGTAGTCTGCAGCCAGAAGATCATTCGGCCATCTGCGATCTTCCGCCATGTCCACCACTAACATGCCCCTTCAGCTCGTATGGTTTGGCAGGTTATGTCTGGTGGGAGCCGCGTCTTAACTTCAAGAACGCGATTCCCACATAGCGAAGACGCAGTGTAAGATCAGGTGTTTTACAGTACCGGCAATGAGCAGGAGTCTATGACATGCCCTATGTGAATTACCTAGTTGGAGTCAAGGAGGTGGAGCCACTTAGAAGAGTCATTATGACTATGCCCGAAACCAGTCAAAGATTCAGATTAGCTTCCCATTATGTCCCTTGTGCTCAGCGACCTCAGCCATATTAGGATGTATTTAGGGCACCGCGAGTCCTCTAACATTGTGGCCCCAACATTTTGACTCCAGAAAGTTAACCTATTTCGAGTATGGCGAATAAAGCGAACCCGTCACCTGCTCCAAAAATTTTAGTCAAACGCCATGTAAAAATTGCCGATTCTGACGTTCTTTTCGGCTTTGCCGTGAGTCGCTCCATTGCAGAGATATTCACATTTGATTCTTGTACAGCACAATATGTGAAATCTCTTAGTTCAACTGGGAGTTTCTTCAGAGTCTTCTCTAGAGGTGTGTGTTTTCACCCCTCCCTCCCAGATGCCAACAATCACAGCTTGGCAACCTCCGAGCCTGCTTCATCGGGGCTAAGCAAGGGAGGGGTGAAAACATACGCCCCCAGAGAAGACTCTGAAGAAACTCCCAGTTGCAATACAAGCAGAGATTTCCCATACTGCACTCCAAAAGCAACAAATGTGAATATCTCTGCAAAGGAGCGACGCAGCTCAATACGGAAAACAGCGTCAGAATCAGGGGTGCTCAGGGATTGTTACAAGGACTTTTTCACTATTTTTTAACATGCGACTTGTCCTTTTTAACGATATTATTTTACCTTTAGGGTATGTTCACACGATCCTGATTTCAATCCTTTTTTTTCAGGACAAAAACCGCAGCTCTTGGCAGAAAACGCATTTCACGTATTCACGCATTCAGTGCCACGTATTTCAGTGCCACGTATTTCAGTACCACGTATTTCAGTGCCACGTGCCACGTATTTCAGTGCCACGTGCCACGTATTTCAGTGCCACGTGCCACGTATTTCAGTGCCACGTATTTCAGTGCCACGTGCCACGTATTTCAGTGCCACGTATTTCAGTGCCACGTATTTCAGTGCCACGTATTTCAGTGCCACGTATTTCAGTGCCACGTATTTCAGTGCCACGTATTTCAGTGCCACGTATTTCAGTGCCACGTATTTCAGTGCCACGTATTTCAGTGCCACGTATTTCAGTGCCACGTATTTCAGTGCCACGTATTTCAGTGCCACGTATTTCAGTGCCACGTATTTCAGTGCCACGTGCCACGTATTTCAGTACCACGTATTTCAGTGCCACGTATCACGTATTTCAGTGCCACGTATTTCAGTACCACGTATTTCAGTGCCACGTATCACGTATTTCAGTGCCACGTGCCACGTATTTCAGTGCCACGTATTTCAGTGCCACGTATTTCAGTGCCACGTATTTCAGTGCCACGTATTTCAGTGCCACGTATTTCAGTGCCACGTATTTCAGTGCCACGTATTTCAGTGCCACGTATTTCAGTGCCACGTATCACGTATTTAAGTGACACGTATCACGTATAAGTGCCACGTGTCACGTATTTAATTGCCACGTATTTAAGTGCCACGTATCCCACTTAGATTTTCCATGGAGAACAGACACATCCAGAGACATGTCTGCTCTCCACGGCTGCAGCAACACACTGACAGGAGCCATAGTTCCTGTCGGTGTGTCACTGCGCATGCGCGAGCGAGTTTACCGGCGGTCATTGACCCCGGCACTCTCGCTTAACGGCAGTGCTGCGTGGGAAAGTTCAACGCAGCTGTACTGCCGTTAACCGAGACGCCGGAGCCATTGAACTCCGGAACAGTACGCGCGATACACTGCTAGGAGCTTCGCTCCTGGCAGTGTATCGCCGGAGGGCAGGGGATCGGCGTGGGACACTCGTTTTATGGATTCTGCGGACAGGGAGTATGAATTTGATTTTTTATTTTGTGATTTTTTTCCTGGAGGATCGAGGGCTTCGCCTACAAGTGTGCTGTTGGTGAGTATATACTCTATGTTATGTGTTGTATGTACTGTACTGTGTGTCATGTATGTGTATTGTGTGTAGGTGTTTTGTGTAACTTTACAATTGTGCTAAGTCGCCGGACACAGGGACAACTCTCCCATCCTAATACCGGATGGGAGTAGTAGTCCCATACGGCGACTTAGCACAATGGTGGCACTAGCGTCGCATGGGGACACACACACACACACATACACACACAGACACACACACACACACACACATACCAAATCAATCAAACGGCCGACACGATCCCCATGCGACGGTATGCCTCCATGTCTCTCCGCCCACGCACTTCCGGCCGCTTCCCCGCACTTCCGGCTGCAGCGGTTCTGCACCACAAACCGCAATAAAACCCGCAGATATATTTTTGATCTGCGGGTTTTACTGCGGGTTTGACCTCACAATGGAGGTCTATGGGTGCAGAACCGCTGCAGTTTCGGGGAAAGAAGTGACATGCTCCTTTTTTCCCGCACCGATTCATCGCGGCTTTTTAAGGGAAATTCAGGACCGTGTGCACAGTGGTTCCTGTTTTCCATAGGGGTACATTGTAATGTACCCTGCATGGAAAACAGCTGCGGAACCGCAGCGGCAAAACCGCTGCGGTTCTGCAGTAAAAAACGCACTGTGTGAACATGGCCTTAGAAAGCAGAAGAATAAATGCAACACCTAGAAGCAGTTTTGGGATGAAAAAAATCCAGTGATTGCATTAACAAAAAAATAATAATAATAATAATAATCAATCACTGTTCAAACCAAGCACAGGTGCACCCTTAGAGTACCGTTTTGCATTTATCTCTGCACCCCTCTTCCTTGATTGACAGCTCTGGCTTTACAGGAGTTAAAAAAAAAAAAAAAAAAAACAAGTAGGTAGGAAGATGCACTGAACAGCTCGGCAATGCCGAAGGTGCATTAAGTGCCTGTGCTGGGTTTGAGTAGTCGTTTCGTGCCGACAGACTCTCCAAGGTTGTGCCTGCCCCGGTGGGCCACATTTGTAGACCTGGTGCCTCTGAAGTTAATGAGGAACCACCAAACATCACTAATCAGATAGTAATAAAACGTTGCACGTCCTCAGGACACAATGGACGCCAACTTTGCGAGAATCCACAGCTTCTCATTTACTCGCGTAACATCTGGCTCCTACGGAGATCACACAAGGCCAACATCAACGCCCACTGACCGTTCGTTAACAATCGTCAGGGAACCACATAGGAAAACTACATTTTACAAGCAGAAGAATAATAAAAATCACCTTTGGCGATTTGTTCATAAAGTGCTGGCAGAGCGTACGCACAGAAACTGCTCCGCGGAAAAAAAAAAAAAAAAAAAAGCAGCAAAAATTGGATCTACAACTTGGCCCGGCTTCCAAAATAATTCACATTGATCTGTACTACAAGCCAATTCTCAATCCATCTGCTTCAGTGAGCCGCCTCGGGAGCGCACTTTACTAGCCTGACGTCGGGTCCCTGGGTCAGAACCATCGACAACTGTTTATGCAGCGCTTGGTTGGGGGGGGGGGGGGGGGACGGGACACAGCCAGCTGTGTATATTCGGACTGATAGCTGAGGATTACAGCTCTGCACGGCGGGGGTTAAACCAGATCCGCACAGTATATCCATGTGGCATCTGATTGAGGCTATGTGCACACGTTCAGGAATGTCTGCAGAATTTTCCTGAGCAAATCCGGACTTTTTCTGCAGGAAATCCGCATGCGGTTTTTTTTTTATTTTCGCTTTTTTTGTGGATTTTTCGCATTTTTTCCCAGGGCTTCCCAATGCAATAATATAGCGTCAAAAACGCAAAAAAAAAATCCGCAAAATTAATGAACATGCTGCGTTTTTTTATCGCAATGCATTTTTTTCATAGGAAAAAAAAAAAACGCAGCATGTGCACAAAAATTGCAGAATGCATTAAAAATGATACGATGCTTATGTAAGCTTTTTTTTAGTGGAAAACAGCCGAAAAAACGCGAAAAATCCTGAACGTGTGCAGATAGCCTTATACAGATACATTAACTGAGGAAACTCCAAAAAATAAAAGCGCTATAACCAAACACTAACATGTGAGAGCAAGATCAGCCGGGGCCAGGAAGAAATTGTCGCGTACTTCACCTTACACATTGCAGATGATAAAAGTCATTGTCAAAATCTGCAAGAATCGACATGCTGTGGTTTTAAAGTTTAACACTGGACATTTCCACAATTTTTCTTAATAATGTGTAGACAATTGCTACATGCGGAGGATTTTCTAAATCGAGGAAAAAAATAAAAACCTGCAGCCTTAAATGTTTTGTACACCATTCATTACGAATTAATTAACTTCTTCAGCCAATGCACTATACTGCTCTCGGATTACATAAAATCCTGCTGGCCTAGTCCCTTTAAATCTTAACATTTGTGTTGCCTGCAGCCACCACTAGAGGGCGCTCAGGAGTTTCATGCATACACATCAGACCTTACACGGAGGCAGTAAGTACCTTGTTATTTCTACGTCTGATTACTATTCACTGCTCGTTGTTTCCTAGGTTTTATATTTATTTGCTTTCTATGGTTGGATACACAGATCCCGGACGTTACGCCTAACTCCAAGCATCGGGAAGGCCACTGTCAGACATCCACATCTGGCCTTGGTACATAGTTTTCCGCGCACCAGACCAGACTGTTGTATTTGCTAACTTTACAGCCCTTTTAACAGAAGCGCGGCGTTTTGTGCTGATTAAATCTGATTTTTTATGGGCCTGTTGGAACGGCAGAGATAGCACCACAGTCAGCACTTTTACGACGCTGTAACTCCATTTTATCCAGTCATATTTTAGCTGTGAATGAGTATTGCAATCTGCCGTGCAACAGGGAGCTGAAGACAAGAGGAAGAATAATCAGCTCGGCATCATCCTTGTAGGAGAAGGCGCGGGGATTGTTTTCTGGTGCGCTGCCATCTATAACCCTCACTGCTGACACGCACAATGATCATACACACATAAGCCATGCTGGAGGGCGGCCAAGACATTCATAACCCGCTCTATTATCTGCACTGCTCGGGATTACAGGGGACCAAGCATGGTGGTGTGTGCATGGTCTACAAGGGTATGGATGAGATTTGAAAAAAAAAAAAAAAAAAAACCAGAGGGACCTGACTGCAAATCATTAAATTCAAAGTGCTCCTCCTATGAAACCTTATAAAAAAAAAAAAAAACGATCCTCACATACAGTATTCAATATGAAGCAGTCAGGGTACTTAGTCGAGATCCTCACATATGGTATTTGACGTGGAGGCATCAGGGTACTTAGTCGAGATCCTCACATATGGTATTTGACGTGGAGGCAGAGTAATTAGTCTACATCCTCACATATGGTATTTGACGTGGAGCCATCAGGGTACTTAGTCGAGATCCTCACATATGGTATTTGACGTGGAGGCATCAGAGTAATTAGTCTACATCCTCACATATGGTATTTGACGTGGAGCCATCAGAGTAATTAGTCTACATCCTCACATATGGTATTTGACGTGGAGCCATCAGGGTACTTAGTTGAGATCCTGACATATGGTATTTGACCTGGAGGCATCAGAGTAATTAGTCTACATCCTCACATATGGTATTTGACGTGGAGCCATCAGGGTACTTAGTCGAGATCCTCACATATGGTATTTGACGTGGAGGCATCAGAGTAATTAGTCTACATCCTCACATATGGTATTTGACGTGGAGCCATCAGAGTAATTAGTCTACATCCTAACATATGGTATTTGACGTGGAGCCATCAGGGTACTTAGTTGAGATCCTGACATATGGTATTTGACCTGGAGGCATCAGAGTAATTAGTCTACATCCTCACATATGGTATTTAACGTGGAGGCATCAGGGTACTTAGTCGAGATCCTCACATATGGTATTTGATGTGGAGGCATCAGAGTAATTAGTCTACATCCTCACATATGGTATTTGGCCATCAGGGTACTTATTTGAGATCCTCACATATTCTATTTGACGTGGAGCCACCAGGGTACTTAATCTAGATCCTCAGTATGATAAAAGGGACCATTTTTTGTTTGTTTTTTTTTTTCTTTTGTTTTTATACAGTAAACAGGATGTAATATGGGCCATGGAGTATGAGCGATTCTAGACCACTAAATTAGCTTTTCCAACAGACATCAGAAAGGAGGAAGTAAGAGCTGCAGTAATTCAAGTCTCCTCCATTCTATTTTTTTTTTTTTTTTTTTCTCTTACTCAAATTGGAAACTTGAAATTGCCAGACGTTGTACTGTACGTATTCTCAGCCATTTATGTGGATCATTAGACACCTGTGGGGTTTAGTTTCCTGCAAACCAAAGCCACATTGATTTAAAGGGAAGAAGAAGAAGCCCGAGTTCACATTATGCTCTTATTAACCCTTGCCAATGCTTGCTGCTTTTAGCCGTATGCGGCAGACCAGCGTGCTATCACACTCTTCGGGCTCCCGTATTTTCAGGCCGAGACTGTGCGGCAGCTTGTCTGTAGAGCTGTGCATCCAGCCTTCTCTTTATGAACTATTCTGTGAAGCTGAAGCTTGCCTCTATTCTGTCCCATCGTTACACGGGTGCTGTGTGTGACGGCAGCGCAGTACAGCTGTGCCCTGCGGCGCCTCTCGCTGCATTACCAGATGTAATCCTGATTCAGATAAACTGAGATACTGCCCCCCGGTAGGGTCAGGAGCTGCACGGTCATTACAAGCTGAGAGCGAGGGAGCTTCTAGGTGCAAATGAAACGCAGGTTTTGTGCGAGTCGCATTAATTAACTTTTTGTTTCTGCGGGAAATTATCCTCCGGGGGCGTCACTCATACATCAAAATCCTCTGTGAAAATGTATCCCCTTAATGACCACAAAATTGAATTATTTTTTTTTTAAGTTAGTTGAGAAATAAGAAAATAGCACCCACCGACGGGCAATAATGCAGCCGGTGTCAGCTCCCATACACCTAGGAGGAGTTAAAGGGGTGTTCCCATCTCAGAGATCCTCTCCCAATATGTAGTAGGTGTAATAATATTAGCAAATACCTACAATTAGAAATGTAGTATAGTTCTTCCGATTTGCTCTGTTGATTACCCAATGTGCAGGGCATTGCAGTAGCTTAGGTATCCATGGTTATGACCAGTCACAGTGACAGTTGTTAGTGGTTGTCACCAAGGATACCTAAGCTACTGCAATGCCCTACACATGGGGCAAGTGGCATAGTGAATCAGAAGAACTATACTACATTTCTAATTGGAGGGACTGGTGTGTCGGCCGGTGCCATCAGGACTTTCCTTACAATGGAGAGGACGAGCATCTCCTGTGTGTTCACTGGACAATGGCTGCCATCTATCCTCAGACGTGCAGGATTCCGACACCCATTATTAGCCAAAGACGTCACTGAAGACCCTTGAAAGAAATTAAAGGACCAGGAAGAAATGGCTGAAAGACGCGTAATTACTGAGTGGCTTTTACTAGGAGCCGGTCAATAGGAAAGGTCAGAAGGAAAGAAATTGGAAAGAGCAAAACACATACGCACGGACAACGTCAGGACTAACGCCACAACCAGAGCAGAAAGAGGCGCAGCGGCATCTTTTCCTGCCGTGCCGCTCAATTCTTACACCCTCCATGGAAAAATTATGTTTCCCAAACCTGCAATTTTACTCATATTTCAGAGTGACGGACGGACACTAAAGTGCGACCCTAAAAAAATCAATAACCCAAAAGGCGAAATGTCCGAGTGCACCTTATCGTAGATTATAGGACTAGATTTACGAGACGTTCGCGAGGCCGGACAGCCCCATTATACTCCCGCCATGTCCAACATCTAGGATCGGTCACATAGGGTGCACATTACAGCCCCTTTCTACCATCTCCATGCAAACTTTTTACTTATGAAACTTTTCCTAAAGTTGGCAAGTCATGCAAAAACCTGAGCCAAAAGTGATGACATCCTGGCAATCATTCAGCGCTGCAGACAATCAATGATTCCAGTGGTCATGTGTCTAGTATGCAAACTTCAGCGCTGAGGCTAGTGAATGTCAGCAGCGGTCACGTAAATGAAAGATGGTCCAGAATGAAGACGGAGGGGCTTCAGATGGTGAGGCTTATTTCTTATTCGTACCCTTTGGCCACTCTTGAAAAATTGCAAAAGTTTTCTGAAACTGTCTCGTTGGAGAGACTTTTGGAATAGAGGGAAATAAAAATAAAAAAAAGTCAGGCCTCATTACATTGACCTCCAAACGGACGCCTCACCAGCCTTGACAACGTTACCCGCATATCTTGGGGTCTAGCTATTATGTTAAAATTGCTATTTTTCACCACTTTGACTCATTTTCTTTCAATCACAAAAATTGCAACAGGTCCAGCTTTCTAAAAAAGACTTGACCCAAGATAAGTTCTAGTTTCCAAACATTTTACTATGTGTCCTTATCTGCTAAAACAGAACTTCATCATATTACTGGAAAATAAACCCCCCCCCCCCCCCCAAAAAAAAATAAAAAAATAAAAAAAATAAAAAAAATTGTGCCAACCGGAATGGTTCCTCGACGCTGTCCGCCATGTGCTTACAGTGAAATATCTCCGAGTTACAAGGCTAAGAACCACGCAGTGCACACAAGGAGGCTTAAGTGAACTGGAGAAATATTCTGACACCAGAAAGACGTCTCTACTTAAACACTTCTCTGGTAATATTAAAAAAAAAAAAAAAACTCCAAAAGAAAAAAAGTCAACCGGCAAGTCGAGCTTACGACGGTGCAATTTCTCTTTCCGGAGGCACAAATCCCCCTTGTAGGATGCGGAGTCATCTTTATTCATAGAGGTGCTGGTTGAGCGATGACCTGGTCGCCCTCTTACAGGGTGGATTTTTCTTTCTCGTCTTCCTCTCCTGATAGCGCTAGCTCGCCGGGGCAGCGTGCCGTTTATCTGCCGGACACTTGGTCCTCATCCTGCTCCCCAGAGTTGTCAAAGGGACAATAGGCGCAATTCATTTTCGCACGTGGAGACGAGGCCTGTAACCGCGACCCATCGCTCAGGCATTTTGGCAAGCCGGGGAGCGAGAATCTGTCTTGAGCTTAAAAACCCATGTTCTTCATCTCGCTAAGACGATCTCCCAGGTTCCCAAAGCAGCGAGTGACGCCGAGAGATCAGAATCCGACTGAATCCATCAAGACGTTTAGCAGGCAGGCACATCCAGCCGGCGGCAGCACAATGCCAGGCGGTAGCTGTCTCATTACAGAGGCTCTTATTAATAGTCGACCTTACACAAATTCTGGCAATCCATCGTGCCGATACCCTACCAGCATAGCCACATTTTTTTTTTTTTTTTTTTAATAATGGTCAATCCGCATAGACAAGGTTACCAAGCGGGTAGAACACGTCTGATCGTCGCAGACGCTGCCTCTCCAAAGTTTACAAACTTTCATTATTCATCAACTTATTTTCAATGATCAACTCACTGAATACGACATCAAATGGGGGGGGGACCCTCAAAAAGGTTTCTCCACTTTCAAAAATGCTACCCAAAAGCCAGACTGTTCTCATCCTACCTCCTTCCAGCGCCAACTTTCCGTCTTGGTTGCAGAGGAGGAGTCACAGCTCCAGCGATTATCACCACTGCAGACAATCGCTGAGCACAGCAGCTCTGCCGATGTAGACAGAGCGCGAGACGTCGAGCTCATGGATCGGCCCCAGTGGTGATGTGCAATATAGTTGTGATGAAATAAAACGGGGACTTAAGCAGCGGCAGAGAGCAGGCGCCGGACCCAGGGGGGGTAAGTTCTATCAGGCTTTGACTTTATTTTACGAGACAGCGAGTATTTAGGGTTCACGTTACAGCATCTCATAGACCGCGACATGGCTCCATAGATTTTGAAGCACAAGATTATTTTATCACCCAAGGTCACAGATCAAGTGACCATTAGGAAGGATTTCACTACTTGTGGTACCAGATAAGACCCACGAGCAGCACTGGATTCGGGAGGGTTGGGGGGTTAGTAACACTTAGGGTACCGTCACACAGTGGCATTTTTATCGCTACGACGGCACGATTCGTGACGTTCTAGCGATATCGTTACGATCTCGCAGTGTCTGACATGCTACTGCGATCAGACACCCTGCTGAGAATCGTACGTCGTAGCACATCGTTTGAAAATTTCTTTCGTCGCTGGATCTCCCGCTGTCATCGCTCGATCGTTGTGTGTGACAGCGATCCAGCGATGCGTTCGCTGGTAACCAGGGTAAACATCGGGTTACTAAGCGCAGGGCCGCGCTTAGTAACCCGATGTTTACCCTGGTTACCAGCGTAAAAGTAAAAAACAAACAAACCGTACATACTCACCATCTGATGTCCGTCAGGTCCCCTGCCGTCTGCTTCCCGCTCTGTCTGTCTGCCGGCCGGAAAGTGAGAGCAGATCACAGCGGTGACGTCACTGCTGCACTCTGCTCTCACTGTACGGCTGCACTCAGTCAGAGCAGGAAGCAGACGGCAAGGGACCTGACGGACATCAGATGGTCAGTATGTACTGTTTTTTTTTTTTTTTACTTTTACGCTGGTAACCACGGTAAACATCGGGTTACTAAGCGCGGCCCTGCGCTTAGTAACCCGATGTTTACCCTGGTTACCAGCGAACCTCGGCATCGTTGGTCGCTGGAGAGCGGTCTGTGTGACAGCTCCCCAGCGACCACACAACGACTTACCAACGATCACGGCCAGGTCGTATCGCAGGTCGTGATCGTTGGTAAATCGTATAGTGAGACGGTACCCTTACTCTTCTAAAAATATTTCCCTTCCACCAATTTCCAAATATTGAAGTTTTCTGGTTTCAGAAATCTCAGACCCCCAGGAGCAAATTGATTAATTCCAGTGCAAATAATCTCCTCCGGTCTCCGCCACTGCACCTAATGTTAGTTATTGTATACGGCACAGACATCAAAATTTAATCACTCAGGCCAATCATAAGCTCAGTAGCTCCTGTCATCATCTCGGGCAGAGCCGCCGAGCTCACAGATGGGCTGCAAAGCTGGAGGAGGAAAGTTCTACTGCAATGAATGCACTTGGGAAGTCATCAAGATCCGCTACTGGCAGCTCTTTTGTACTTTTAGGCCAATGATGTCCCAGATGTGCTCTATGAAAGACATGATGCGGCAGGCCATGGTAGCACATTTAGATCACACAGGCTGCCCACAGGAGGAGAAGAAACATGCAGCATTGCCATGCTAAAGAACATCTCCTAGCACACTAATGTCCCCTCGTGAAGGCCTCTTCACGGCATAACTTACATGGCAGGACTCAACACTGAAGAGGATAAGCCTGCGAGTATTTGGGGTCCACTCTGTAGAAAATGGAAACCTTCATTGCCCTCTTGCTCTACATCAGAATAGCCTTTGAGAGAGGAGGTGCGAGATGAGTAGACCTCCTGCAGCCCAAGGTCGTGTAGACCACTTTTGATGGTTTGTGTAGTCACTGAGATGCCCTAGGCTTCATATGCGTTGTCTAATTTTGTTTGCAGTCCAGAATGGATTTATTATGCGCCATTTTTGAACCCGATAAATGACTGCGTGGGTAACGCCAAGGAGAGCTACATGCGAGGGAATGCGACTCTGGCTCTTCTCCTAGGATTATGCTTTGGTTGGCATCACGTACAGTAGCCGGGTGATTCCATGTGCACTAACAGCTCGGAGATGCAAAGTATTGGTTGTGGAACAAGTGGTTCGGCCATTTCTATGCTCGGGAGACATTTTACAAAAGCAGGCCACACTTTGCCAGAGCTACTATGAGCATCCTGCATGGCCTAGATGTGCTACCATGCTGCGAGCGGGGATCTGACGGGTGTCACCGCAGTTCAGTCTTGCTGGAAAAGCAGCCTCAGTTCCCAGCAGTAACCACTACGACGTCACCGCTAGTCACTGCACTCGCAGCAGCTCATTCACCAGTGCTCCTCAGCCTAGACTGTCGCATCTTGGAACCTACCAGGTTGAAAACTATTAATCCCCCAGACATGGATTACAGCGTGGGACAGAACGACAGAGGTGAGAGATATTGTTTTTTATTTTTGCTTTATTACAGGAGAACGAGGGCTTCGGTGGTATAGGCATTAGGCGAGTATAACTGTGTTGGTTATTTTTAAATAAAAATGGAAAAGTATGTTTTATTTCTAATAAAGGACTTTATTCTGTGTCTTTATTTACCATACAACTATAGGATTAGTAATGGATAGGTGTCTTATAGCCGCTTCTCCATTACTAATCCGTGGGCTTAATGTCACGTGACAATAGAAAGGTGACATCAACCTTACAAATATGAACCCCACTTGCCACCGCTACAGGGCAAGTGTGAAGAGCTCGGCACAACGCCAGAATTGGTGGATCCAATAGATACACCTTTTCTGGGTGGCTGCTATTTTCAGGCTGGGGCCCAGCCAATATCCATGGCCCCTTACCAGCCTGAGAATATCAGCCCCCAGCTGTTTACTTTAGCAAAGCTTGTTGTCAAAAATTAGTGGGACCCCATGCAGTTTAAAAAAAAAATAATAAAAAATACGGCGTGGGGACCCTTTTATTCTTGATAACCAACATTGCTAATGCTGACAGCTGATGGTTACAGCCCCCCGCTGTGAGTTTTGCCTGGCTGTTTATCAAAAATACAGAGGAACCCACAGGGTTTTTTTTTAATTATTTATTTACAGAGCAGAAGCCGGCTAATGAATACTCCCATCAGCCGCCGCTGCTGCTCTCACTGTTATTAGCGGCAGCAGGTGTCAGCTGATGGGAGCAGTAGTCCCATCAGCCGACACCAATGACAGGAGGAAAACATTATACCTCCGATCACAGCTGTGGGCTCATGCGGTCATTTGACAGCGTGGGAACTGCGGCTGTCTGACTGGCGATGATGAGTTTACCGCCAATCAGAAGCAGCGTTTGCCACAGTCATGCACATTACAGCACAACAAACACCCTGTGTTCAGGGGGCCAAACCCCAACAGTAACGTGGACACTTCAGAGGTAACAAACATTCAAGTCTCCATCAAGCCAAGACGCTACAAGATGGAGTAAGGTGGAGGAAGCCACGCTCCATCTTGGAGGTCCCACTCCACGGAGATGGCAGTACCTGCGGGTCCCGGGTGTCGCACCTCCACCGGTCAGATATTGATAACCTGTCCTGAGGACCAGCAATGTAGAAGTCCCAGAGAAGCCCTTTAAGTCACGCGTATGGCCGGCTGTACAGGGACAACTCCACTAGACCGTACAATCAGCCACAGCCTCCAGCATGGAAACCATCGGCACACAACCTCTACACATCAGGCATTAAAGGGGACGTTTCTCCAGCCTTGTATGTTAGGAATACGGGTACAAGGACCCCTTTATAAGCACATAGTACGAGCATAGCCATGTGATGGGGGGGTCCTACTGCGCAATATCACCAACTGCAATCCTATACTACAAGTATATTCAGGATGATGGTAACCAAAAAAAAAAAAAAAATTAAGAGGTTTTCCGCTTAAAAAAAAACTGGAAAGCAGAGCAGGTAATCACCCTCCCCCGGTCCAGTGACGGCGCACCACTCCAATGTAGATGACGTGAATCATTAAACTCAGTGACTGGCTGCAGCTATAGGTGCTGGACGCTGGGAGGATGAGGACTATTAGTGTTTGTTGTTTTACAAGCTGTGATCACTGCATTTTAACCATTTGTATGCTGCTGTCAATCACTGATTACGCTCCCCTTCGTGTTTGTCGGGGTCCGATGGGTCACAACTAAGATGCAGTTGAATGGATGAGCAGGTCGGAATGCGGTGAACGGACTGGCAGCAGCTCCCCTGAACACAGCGCCATAGAAATATATGAAGGGGCCATGCTGGGGTCAGGAGAGCCGCTGCCAGTCCGTGCACAGCGTTCTGATCTCACCCCCATTTATATGGCATCTGACTGCAGCCTTATAACAGGTTTCCTGAAGGTTCTGTGCGTGTACCATCTGCGTCCTCAGTCGCTATCTTGGCTGAAAAGATCCAAAATCTCACTAGGATTCTCCTATGAAATCTAAGAACAACATGATGTATGGGCAGAGATCCTGATTCCGGTGATGTGTCACTTACTGGGCTGTTTACATACAATCTGTGGCTTCTCATCAGCAGATTACCACTCCAGGACTAGTGTCTCATGCCTCCTAGTCCAGCCACGCCCCCAGCACTGATTGGCTGCTCACAATCAATATATATATAGTACAGAGAAAGTTGCCAATACAGAGCTCAGCATTCTGAGCTCTGCTACATCAGAGCTCAACAGAGAAGCTGCGATTATTATCACAACTGCTACACCCAATAAGTGACACACCGCTGGAATCAGGGTCTCTGACCCTACATCATGCTGCTGTCAGATTACATAAGAAAAACCTGCTGACAGATTTCCTTTAAGGTTTAGAATTTTTTTAAACCACTAAAATATGAAGAAAAAACAAGCCTCAGAACTTATAGTATCACATAACCGCCACAGCTCTGCAGAATCCACAGAGAAAAACTAGAGGGACTAATGGCAGCAGCTCTAGAGTATCCGGACTATTGGGGTCTCACTGCCGCCCCCTTTGGTCAAGATTAGCAGCAAAAACCGATACATAGCAATGGGGACAAGTCAGACATTTTAATTAGCATCGATACAGAAAAGCTGGCGAGGAGCCGCACGCCCCCGAGAGCCGCACACACAGCTGCCCGCACCCAGGCAGGATGGTCGGGCAAGAAATGAAGAAATCCCCCCTTACAACCAGCGAGTAGCTACAAGTGCTGGGAGTTGTAGTCTCACAAGCCGAACATCACCGCCTTATCCTATGTGACCACACTGCTCACGGAACTACAAGTCCCAGCAAGCAACTCGCGCTCCTCCAGCAGGCAGCGGCCCGCGCTTTACCACCTCCGCCTGTATATAACGCTCACTCACCAGTCCGTCTATCTGCACTTGTTTCACCGGGATCTCCGCTGCCGGGACCGGGGCCGCGCTGCCGGCTTCTCTCCGAGAGGCCATCTTTTCAGCTGCCGGATAGAAAGAAAGAGAGCGAGGGCACACGCGCGGCGGAAACAGGAAGTGGGCGAAGGTCTGACGTCATCCAGCTGAGGCGGGACTTGACGAGCGCCATCTTAGTTATGGGCAAAGACATTCACTCTTGTTGTTTTGACACTTTCTTTTAGGCCCCAAAATAGCGTTATATGGAGTGTGCTCAGTCAGTCTGCCTCACTATAAGCACAGTACTGAATAAAAAACTACTAAAACATCACTGTGTAGGGTGTTCTTTTTGCAGTGGCGTATAGTTACTTGGGATAGGGCTGTGCGCTTCACGAAGGGCTTTGTTGTCGACAGTCCTGAATTTTCAAACATTCCTAGCAGTGTGCCAAAAACGCCATTATGGGTGGTCCGAGGGGTATTGAATTTCTCCAACTATACCTCATTTAAAAAATAAAACCCGCCATTGTGAGATTTCTCACCTCTCCTCGCTCGTCACGTCGCTTTGCTCGCCGCCGCCGCGCACAAACGTTTGCACTGCTTGGAGCTAAACAGGAGCTGGGGATGAGGCCTGCATTTTTTTGGATATGAGTTTCGGGTTGAGGTGTCTGAAGGTTGGGGTCTAAGTGAACGGGCTTTATACACATTTTATTTTTATTTTTTTCAAAATTATTCCCAAAATAGAAAGTTATAGCATGTTGGTCGCTGGGGATCCGACCCCTGGAAGTTCGTCACGACGCCGAGGACACAGGAAGCGGATTTTGCACAGCCCCATGTTAAGTTTGTGCCCCTAACAAGCGGGCATCGCCCAGGGAAGAGCACATGCCCCTACCCTGTGCGGAGGATTTATTCCTGTCAGCATCAACATGGCGGCACCACTATACAGTATGTCCTGTAGTCACACAGATTGTTAAACATCAGCTTGTCAGCCTGCACATTACAATCCTCGGACTGGCCGGCGGCTCTGCTGACAGCTGCATGGAAACAGATGCTGACACATTCGGGACCGGAGAGCAGCCGGCCAGTCCGAGCATTGCCTGGAGACTAGTATGACCGGCTGGCTGCACCCTTAGAGAAAATCCTCCCAAATTTAGCAGTGCTGCCTCTGGATTTTAAATTAGTTGCTGCCTGCCATGCTACAGGTTGAGAGTTTGAATACCAGGGAAGACCACACTTCCAGAAAATAAAATATTAACTAGATGTAACTGCATCAAATGAGGGCACACACATGCTACAGACCTGTCCCCCAAACACGCTGGGAGGAGAGGGGACCCATCCTCCAGAGGAAGAGAAAACAGAAAAAGCACATTAGCGTCTTTACTGAGCAACATGCAGTGCGACTTGACACGCGGTATGTCCGCCCCTGGCAGTAGTGCAAGTGGAAAGTACAAAAATACTTTATCCAAGATTAAAAAAAATATGTTAGAAAAAAAAATTACATGAATCAAAAATATAAATACAGAAACCAGACGATTAAAAAGCACCAGATTTGTCTAAGACATGAGCAGATTCAGCCACAAAATACATAGTGCCCCATAGTAGAGTGACAGCCATGGCTCACTATAAGGCTGGGGTCACACCAGTGTATATTCCCTCATCCGAGAGAATCCGGTCAAGTTTGGCACAGTGAGATCAGAGGGTGATCATAGTGTGAACCGATTCTCTCGGATGAGAAGATGGAAAAAAAAATCCATTCTGACAGCCGTAGAAATCAGACTGCACTCAAATGTCATCCGAGTGCAGTCCGAAATTTTCCACATACTCATTAACTTGAATGGCTGAGTTTGACCCAAATAGTGGATCAAACTCAGGAATGCTGCAGATTTTTCATCTAATGACTCTGTCCCAGGAAAAACTCCGACGTGCTCGGCCCAATAGAATAACTCAATGTTCTGTCGGATGGCGCTGGCACTAAAAAATACGACCGTGTGCACGGGCCCTTACAGTGTTCCTAGAAATGCCAGCAACAGCGCCCCATGGTTCTGCATATGTAATACCCCCATTTTTGTGTAGACTAATTCCTGGTGCCACAGCCTCCAAATGTGTAAAGAGCCAGCACACCACAGCGCTATACACTGTGTAGTTACTGTTTTTAAAGGGGTTATCTAGACATTTAAGACATATCCGCCTGCTCAGCTATCTTTGAAGACAGGTGCATCTCACCAAATTGTAAATGTTCCAGAAATGTCTATGATACGAATAACCCTTTAAATAATGAATGTTTCCATTCACTGACAGCAAACAGAGGCGCTTCAGTGCTGAAGTCACATCTATTATTCATGTGACCACCACTGTAGCCAATCACTGGTCTCAGTGGTGATGACTGTAAAGCACAGCTTGTAGCTGTCAAGACCAGGGATTGGCTGCAGTGGTCACAAGAATGATGGATGTGATGACCGTCAGGGCGGCGGGGGAATAAATACGAAATTAATAATTAACTTATCATTTTATTACATTTTCAACCTAGTTAAGTAGAAGTCCATACTGTCTATAAACAGGGAGATGGTGAGAGAACACTTAGCAAAAGGAAATTAATTCAAGCCTCCAGGTCCAGATGAATTGCATCCTAGGGTACAGAAGAAGATAGCAGAGAAAATTATTGAACAGCTCTCCATAATCTTTGACAATTTTTGGAGAACATGAGAAGTCCGAGAAGGTTGGAGAAGGGCAAATGGTGTCCCTATCTTCAAAAAGGGGAAGAAAATGGAGCCAGGAAATTACAGGTCAGTGAGCCTTACTTCTATACCAGGAAAGATATATCAACAGGTTATTAAAAAGCATGTATGTAAGTACTTGGATGAGAATACAGTAACTAACCATAGCCAGCATGGGTTTGTAGTAAACAAGTCATGCCAGACTAATCTAATTTCCTTTTGTGATGGAATCACTGACTCAGTGGATCAGGGAAATGCAGTAGATATAGTATATCTTGACTTCAGCAAAGCATTTGATAAAGTATCTCATACTATCCTTGCTCATACCATACGGTCCTGGAGATATCATCTTTTTTATTTAATGACAATTTTTATTGCCTTTTGTAAGGGGGTGTTGCTCACATGGAAATAATGCAGAACAGCCAAAAGACACGCCTCAGAGGATCCTGTGAGCCACACCCTCTTGGAAAAGACCATACAGGAAAAGTTCTATATCTCTGGAACTGTATTGCAGATTTAAAAAACAAAAACAAAATCGGAATAATCAGGGGAGCAACGGGAATAAAATAAGAGCAAACATTGTCCACTTTTGACCTGGTGATAGGTCTGCAGCGCCCCAGAGTCCTGGTCGTTGCAGTAATGTCATTCTTCCACCAGGGGGAGTGATGTTACGTCTGAAGGCAATAAAGGAGATCTCTTTACCAGGTATCACAAACCATACACCACACTTCACACTCCAGTGCACCAGGGGGAGCTACGCTCCTATTCACTAGGGCACTCCTCACAATTAGGTAAAACTGGTGGTCTGGATAGGAAGATTGGCAGAAGCTGACTGTGCTTCACCCAGGCAGCACCTGTCAGGCAGCCAGAGGGGAAGGAGGATCATCAAAGAGCTGCAGGCAGAGGGGTCCCTGACAGGGGTGGGATCCTGTCAGAGGCCTAGACAGAAGGCCACGGAGCTGCGCCTGCCCGACGTGCGGCAGCATCCTAAGGAAGGACACGAAAGAGAACTGTATTGTAGAGGGTGAGAAACGAAGTCACAGCAAAAGGAGAGGAATCCAGAAGGAGTTCTGCCCTGCAAAAGGCTGCCTCCTTCTGAGGTGCAGGAATCAGGTAGCCAGAATACCGAGGGAGTAAGGATCTCTACGCTTTACTTCAGAGACTGGCAGGAAAGATAATTCCACGTTACCTGCCCGACCCATACCCAAGAGGCACGGTGGCAACTTGTGGGGGCCGGGGCGTGATAGAGTCCCTGTAAAAAGGCCTCAGGCCACCAGTCATACGGGTTTGTCCTATCCATTCCATCAGGGGGAACAGTTAACAGCCTAAGTATGTAGCAGTACAGACACAGAGGCTATTGACTGCATAAAGTGTATGAGAACATGATGCGAGGAACCTGATTATGTTTTTTTTTTTTTTTTTTATTAGGCCACACAGGGATAGTTAGGTTAATGCGTTGAGGCGGTAGGCCAGTCTGAACAAATGCGTTTTTAGGGCACGCTTAAAACTGTGGGGATTGGGGATTAATCGTATTAACCTAGGTAGTGCATTCCAAAAAATCGGCGCAGCACGTGTAAAGTCTTGGAGACGGGAATGGGAGGTTCTGATTATTGAGGATGCTAACCTGAGGTCAATAGCGGAGCGGAGGGCACGGGTAGGGTGGTAGACTGAGACCAGAGAGGAGATGTAGGGTGGTGCTGAGCCATGGAGTGCTTTGTAGATGAGGGTAGTAGTTTTGTACTGGATTCTGGAGTGGATGGGTAGCCAGTGTAATGACTGGCACAAGGTAGAGGCATCGGTGTAACGGTTGGTGAGGAATATGATCCTGGCAGCAGCATTCAGGACAGATTGGAGCGGGGAGAGTTTGGTAAGAGGGAGGCCGATTAGTAGAGAGTTACAATAGTCCAGACGAGAATGAATAAGTGAGACAGTAAGAGTTTTTGCAGAGTCGAAAGTAAGAAAAGGGCGAATTCTAGAAATATTTTTGAGATGCAGATAAGAAGAGCGAGCCAGTGATCGGATGTGGGGGGTGAATGAAAGCTCGGAATCAAGGATGATCAAGGATCAAGGCAGCGGGCATGTTGCTTTGGAGTAAATCCGTCAATGGCTTAACAACACCAGAAAAATTAGCGATGAAGCGACGGTAAAAGTTAGCAAAACCCAAGAACTTCTGAAGACTCTTAACAGATGTAGGCTGTGTCCAGTCATGAATAGCCTGAACCTTGACCGGGTCCATCTCAATAGCAGAAGGAGAAAAAATGAAACCCAAAAAAAGAAACCTTCTGGACTCCAAAAAGACATTTTGAGCCCTTCACAAATAACGCATTGGCACGCAGGACCCGAAACACCATCCTGACCTGCTCAACATGGGACTCCCAATCATCCGAAAAAAACAGAATATCAGATACACAATCATAAATTTATCCAGATATTCCCGGAAGATGTCATGCATAAAGGACTGAAAGACAGAAGGAGCGTTAGAAAGTCCAAAAGGCATCACCAAGTACTCAAAATGGCCTTCGGGCGTATTAAATGCAGTTTTCCATTCATCACCCTGCTTAATACGCACAAGGTTATACGCACCTCGAAGATCTATCTTGGTGAACCAACTAGCCCCCCTAATGCGAGCAAACAGATCAGATAGCAATGGCAAAGGATACTGAAATTTGACCGTGATTTTGTTTAGAAGGCGATAATCAATACAAGATCTCAGGGAACCATCTTTCTTAGCCACAAAAAAGAACCCCGCACCAAGAGGGGACGAGGAGGGGCGAATAAGTCCTTTCTCCAAAGACTCCTTTATATAACTCCGCATAGCAGAATGCTCCGGCACTGACAAATTGAAAAGTCGTCCCTTAGGAAATTTACTACCAGGAATCAAATTTATAGCACAATCACAATCCCTATGAGGAGGTAGAGAACTGAGCTTGGGCTCATCAAATACATCCTGGTAATCTGACAAAAACGCAGGGACCTCAGAAGGAGTGGATGAAGCAATTGACACCACAGGAGCGTCGCCATGAATTCCCTGACAACCCCAACTTGCCACAGACATTGCTTTCCAATCCAGGACTGGATTATGAGTCTGCAACCATGGCAGGCCCAACACGACAACATCATGCAAATTATGCAATACAAGAAAGCGAATCACCTCCTGATGAACAGGAGTCATGCACATGGTCACTTGTGTCCAGTACTGAGGTTTATTCGTAGCCAATGGTGTAGCATCAATTCCCCTTAGTGGGATAGGGAATTTTAAAGGCTCCAAAACAAAACCACAGCGCCTGGCAAATGACCAATCCATCAGACTCAGGGCAGCACCTGAATCTACAAAAGCGTTAACCGGGTAAGATGACAGGGAACAAATCAGGGTAACAGACAAAATGAACTTAGGCTGTAAAGTACCGATGGTGACAGATTTATCAATACTTTTTGTGCGCTTAGAGCATGCTGAGATAACATGAGCTGAATCACCACAGTAAAAGCACAACCCATTTTGCCGTCTATAATTTTGCCGTTCACTTCTGGTCAGAATTCTATCACATTGCATAGACTCAGGTGTCTGTTCAGAAGACACCGCCAAATGGTGCGCAGGTTTGCGCTCCCGCAAACGCCGATCAATCTGAATGGCCAGAGTCATTGACTCATTCAGACCTGCAGGCGTAGGGAACCCCACCATGACATTCTTAATGGCTTCAGAAAGACCTTTTCTGAATTTGCAGCCAGGGCACACTCATTCCATTGAGTAAGCACCGACCATTTACGAAATTTCTGGCAGTACACCTCTGCATCATCTTGCCCCTGAGAGAGGGCCAATAATGCTTTTTCAGCCTGGTTCTCAAGATTAGGTTCCTCATAGAGCAATCCATGGGCCAGAAAAAACGCATCCACACTGAGCAATGCAGGATCCCCTGGAGCCAATGCGAAAGCCCAATCTTGAGGATCGCCACGCAAGAAAGAAATAATAATCTTAACTTGCTGAACAGAATCCCCAGAGGAATGAGGTTTCAAAGAAAGAAACAATTTGCAATTGTTCTTAAAATTCAGGAACCTAGATCTATCTCCAGAAAACAACTCCGGAATAGGTATTCTAGGCTCTGACATAGGACTGTGCACAACAAAATCCTGAATACTTTGTACCCTTGCAGCAAGATGATCTACACTGGAGGCTAAACTCTGGATATCCATATCAGCAGCTGAACTCAGAGCCACACCAAGATTAAGAGGAGGATAGAAGCCAGACACACAGCAGCTAGACACACGGCAGAAAAAAAAAAAAAAAGTCTCCAGGCTTCTTTTCTCCTGCTTCTGCCATGCAATTAACACTTAACGGGCCGGTTGTACTGTTATGATCCCAGTGGCAAGGATTGCAGGTCTGACAAGCTAAGTACTAACGGACAACTAGCTCTGGGAAAGTGGTAGCTAGATTGACCGCAACCTGATCCTATCCGCACCCAACTAAAAGTAGCCGTGGAACGTTACCTAAACAATTCCTAGACGTCTCGTCACGGCCGGAGAAACTGACTATTCCTAGAGGGAAAGAAAGTCCTCACTTGCCTCAGTGAAATGACCCCAAAGAAATAGAATAGCCCCCCACAAATATTAACGGTTAGTTAAGGGGAAAGCACAAATGCAGAGATGAAATTAGATTTAGCAAACGAGGCCCGCTAATACTAGATAGCAGAAAATAGGAAGGGGACTGTGCGGTCAATACAAAACCCTATTCAAAATATCCACGCAGAGATTGCTCGAGCCCCCGCACCAACTAATGGTGCGGGGGAAGCAACTCCGTACCCCAGAGCTTACCAGCAAAAAGAAATCACATATTAGCAAGCTGGACTAGACTCATCATACACAGAAATCTTATAGCAGGCAGATGAGCAAAAATATTCAAACAGAACTTAGCTTATCCTGAAGAGGCAGAAAACGAGATGATCAAGAGCAATCAGAATAGCACTGAATACATTGACAGCCGGCAACAAGTGGAAGTGAAGCAGAGCTAAATAGGAGCCTCCCTGGTGGATAACGAGGCAGCTGATCCAGCCAGACCCGCAGGATAATAAACCAAACCACCAAGGGGAGCCCAAAAACCAAAGTCACACAATACCATCTGTGACCACAAGAGGGAGCCTGAAAACGGAGTTCACAACACCACGGTTGTCGCCGTCTGTGTCGAGTTGCTCTATGTATAGGAGGAGCAGCTTCATCCAGGGCACTTTGCAGGGTTTCATTGTAATGCTTCAGAGCAGAATCAGGACATGAGATAGAGGAGATTGGGGCCAATGAGGAATGCAAGTTCTTCATAAGTTTCTGGGTGTTAATGGCCTGTATGTTTCTATAAGTGTGGAAAGTGGGGGTGACCTGAGCGGGATGGCAGTTCTTGATAGAGAATGAAAGAAGGTTGTGGTCAGAGAGCGGGAGAGGGGAGTTTGTGAAATCATCCACTGAGCAAATCCGGGAGAAGACCAAGTCAAGGGAGTTTCCATCTTCATGCATTGGAGAGTTAGTATGCTGCGAGAGGCCGAAAGAGGAGGTTAGAGATAAAAGGTGAGAAGCAGATGGGGAGAGGGGAGAAGCAATGGGGATGTTGAAATCACCCATGATAAGGGTGGGGGTGTCACAGGAGAGAAAGTGTGGAAGCCAGGTGGCAAAATGATCCAGGAACTGATGAGAGGGGCCAGGAGGACGATACACCACCGCCACTCGCATGGAGAAGGGGACGTAGAGTCTGACAGCATGGACCTCAAAGGAAGGGAATACAAGTGAGGGTACTTGGGGGATAACTTGGAAGGTACATTTGGGTGAAAGGAGCAGACCAACGCCTCCACCTGCTCTGTTGTCTGATCTTGGGGTATGAGAAAAGTGTAGTCCACCATATGAGAGAGCAGCAGCAGCGGTGGTGTCTGACTGCTGGATCCAGGTTTCAGTAAGAGCCAGGAGATTAAGAGAATTAGAAAGGAAGAAGTCATGAATGAAGGAGAGTTTATTACACACAGAGCGAGAATTCCAAAGGGCACAATTGAAAGAGACAGAAGGCATGCATGGAATATTAATAAGGTTAGAGGGGTTTCTGGGTGTAGCAGTTGGGAGGTTTGACTGGCTATAACATGGGGGGCCGGGGTTTGGAGAGATGTCTTCAGTAAAGGTAAAGAGACTGCAACCTTGTGTCCTCGTTCTTCACTGCGCCTCACACCATCCACCATCTACACCTCTGGGAAGCCCTGGGGATACACTTCACCTGTGGGAAGGTATACCATCTAGCTGCCATTCCATCACCCCAGCGGACCCCTAAGCAGCGTCGGTCACCCTGACCGAATACCACAGGTGGCGTCACGAACATTATCCCTTTAAAGACCTTTCCCCCAATTACAACGGACGTCCCTAGGGCCACGGACCGGGTCAGCCACCGTGACATCCCCGCTGAGAACCGAAGGACCCGGTACCGAGTACCCCACTGCCCTACGGGGGGCGCTCCAGGTCCTCTTTAAGGTGTTTTGGGTGCGCGTATATCTTATCCATCACTTTGATGGACTCCGCTTCCCGTCGCGGCACAAATTGATTATTTCCTGTAAACATTAATACATCCTAAAACAGAACAAAGCAAAATAAATTCCCAAACCCGCGGCCGAGGTACAATACATCATGGCGGCTACTATTGTAAAGTGCGTAAATGTCTTGTTTTCCGCCAGATATATCGCTGTGTAGATTATAGTGCTCCATATAATACCCGGGGGGATTTACAAGAAATGAAATCCCAGCACAGATATACTGCGGCGGTGTCAGGATGAGGTGGGGAACGTCCGTAAGCTTCAGGCATCACACGGCTTTACACGGATATGTGAAGTAGGGATCACCGTGATCCATGAAGCTCACGCGTTGCATTAACCATATACAGTTAACCCACTCACTGCCAGACCGTCTCATTACAAGGCAGCGTATCGATCTCTCGATTCCAGGGTCAGGGTACGTCCCCCCGAGATCCGGCAGCCGTCATTAGTATTATGACTTGTGTCCTGAACGTAATCTGTACAGCCCCCAATACCTTTCCTCCTTCATATTGACAGCGCCGCGCCAGCTTCCATATTTTATTATTTGAAGCTAGACAAATTACATTTCTCGCTGCGGCAGCTCGTCTGTATAACCAATCCATAATGATAAAGTACACGGCACCACACCAATCATAGCTACAAAGAGACAGACTCCCGTAATGTCACGGCCCATTGACACCCTGCAAAATAAATGACATTCTCCTCTCCGGGTCTCTAATAGCCATCCTGCTGATTTCCCGCTCGCCTTCTGTGAAATGTAGGTGACTCACATGGAGGAAGGAGTCGAGGAGCTGCAATAACATTACACTATATGGACAAAGGTATCGGACACATCCTGAGCACCCCACATATGGGAGGTCTCACTATACACCGCGCCAAATCCACAGACATTAATATGGAGTCGCCCCTCCGCAGATATCACAGCTCCGCTCTTCTGGGAAGGATTTCTACAAGATTCTGGTGATATCTGTGGGAATTTCTGACCCTTCCTCCAGAAGAACATGTGAGGTCGGACATTCATGTTGTGGAGACGCCGGGCTCACAATGTCCGCTCTAGTTCACCCCAAAGATGGTGGAGGGGGTTGAGGTCTGGGGTCTGTGCGGCCGGTCATGTTCTTCCACCAAACTCCCCCTCCATGTCTGTATGGACCTTGTGCACTGAGCACAGTCATGGGGAAAGGAAACGGCCTTCCCAAAACTGTTCTCACAAAGCTGACAAAATTCAGTTGTGCACAATGTCTTGTGCTGACTCATTATGATTTTCCTTCACTGGAACTCGGGAGTTGAGGCCGAGCCCTGATAACAATCCCATAGCGTTATCCCTCCTCCACCAAACAGTACGGCGGGCACAATACAGTCAGGAGGTAACGTTCTCCTGACAGCAGGGCTGCCACTAGGAATTTCGGGGCCCCATACTGGCAAAATTTTCAGGGCCCCCCTTGAGACTCCGCCCAGGCTCCACCCCAGCCCCGCCTCCACCTCTCGTACCATCCACAGTCCCACTGCCCTCTCTTGGAAAAACTCCACTTCTGCACCACATCCTCACCAATCACAGATTTAGGCTATGTGCACACGTTGTGGAATTGCCGCAGAAATTCCGCTGCAATTCCGGAACTCCCTGCTGCGGGTAAAACGCATGCGGAATTGGCATGTGTATTTGTTATGGTTCTCAATGGCAAGAGAACATAGCCCAGCATACATAGGAACTAGCTCTTGGAAGGATGGAAACTTAAACTGACCATGAACTAAACCTGCCGCACAACTAACAGTAGCCGGGTAGCGTAGCCTGCGTTTTATCCCTAGACGCCCAGCGCCGGCCGGAGGACTAACTAATCCTGGCAGAGGAAAATATAGTCCTGGCTCACCTCTAGAGAAATTTCCCCGAAAGGCAGACAGAGGCCCCCACATATATTGGCGGTGAATTAAGATGAAAATGACAAACGTAGTATGAAAATAGGTTTAGCAAAATCGAGGTCCGCTTACTAGATAGCAGGAAGACAGAAAGGACACTTTCATGGTCAGCTGAAAACCCTATCAATACACCATCCTGAAATTACTTTAAGACTCTAGTATTAACTCATAACATCAGAGTGGCAATTTCAGATCACAAGAGCTTACCAGACACAGAAACGAAACTGCTGTTGTGAACTGGAACAAAATGCAAAAAACAAACAAGGACAAAAGTCCGACTTAGCTGGAAGTTGTCTGGTAGCAGGAACATGCACAGAAAGGCTTCTGATTACAATGTTGACCGGCATGGAAGTGACAGAGGAGCAAGGTTAAATAGCGACTCCCACATCCTGATGGGAACAGGTGAACAGAGGGGATGATGCACACAAGTTCAATTCCACCAGTGGCCACCGGGGGAGCCCAAAATCCAATTTCACAACAGTACCCCCCCCTCAAGGAGGGGGCACCGAACCCTCACCAGAACCACCAGGGCGATCAGGATGAGCCCTATGAAAGGCACGGACCAGATCGGAGGCATGAACATCAGAGGCAGTCACCCAAGAATTATCCTCCTGACCGTATCCCTTCCATTTGACCAGATACTGGAGTTTCCGTCTGGAAACACGGGAGTCCAAGATTTTTTCCACAACGTACTCCAACTCGCCCTCAACCAACACCGGAGCAGGAGGCTCAACGGAAGGCACAACCGGTACCTCATACCTGCGCAACAATGACCGATGAAAAACATTATGAATAGAAAAAGATGCAGGGAGGTCCAAACGGAAGGACACAGGGTTAAGAATCTCCAATATCTTGTACGGGCCGATGAACCGAGGCTTAAACTTAGGAGAAGAAACCCTCATAGGGACAAAACGAGAAGACAACCACACCAAGTCCCCGACACAAAGCCGAGGACCAACCCGACGCCGGCGGTTGGCAAAAAGCTGAGTCTTCTCCTGGGACAACTTCAAATTGTCCACCACCTGCCCCCAAATCTGATGCAACCTCTCCACCACAGCATCCACTCCAGGACAATCCGAAGATTCCACCTGACCGGAGGAAAATCGAGGATGAAACCCCGAATTACAGAAAAAAGGAGACACCAAGGTGGCAGAGCTGGCCCGATTATTGAGGGCAAACTCCGCTAAAGGCAAAAAAGCAACCCAATCATCCTGATCTGCAGACACAAAACACCTCAAATATGTCTCCAAAGTCTGATTCGTCCGCTCGGTCTGGCCATTAGTCTGAGGATGGAAAGCAGACGAGAAAGACAAATCTATGCCCATCCTAGCACAGAATGCCCGCCAAAATCTAGACACGAATTGGGTTCCTCTGTCAGAAACGATATTCTCCGGAATACCATGCAAACGAACCACATTTTGAAAAAACAGAGGAACCAACTCGGAAGAAGAAGGCAACTTAGGCAGGGGAACCAAATGGACCATCTTAGAGAAACGGTCACACACCACCCAGATGACAGACATCTTCTGAGAAACAGGAAGATCCGAAATAAAATCCATCGAGATGTGCGTCCAAGGCCTCTTCGGGATAGGCAAGGGCAACAACAATCCACTAGCCCGAGAACAACAAGGCTTGGCCCGAGCACAAACGTCACAAGACTGCACAAAGCCTCGTACATCTCGTGACAGGGAAGGCCACCAGAAGGACCTTGCCACCAAATCCCTGGTACCAAAGATTCCAGGATGACCTGCCAACGCAGAAGAATGAACCTCAGAAATGACTTTACTGGTCCAATCATCAGGAACAAACAGTCTACCAGGTGGGCAACGATCAGGTCTATCCGCCTGAAAATCCTGCAAGGCCCGCCGCAGGTCTGGAGAAACGGCAGACAATATCACTCCATCCTTAAGGATACCTGTAGGTTCAGAATTACCAGGGGAGTCAGGCTCAAAACTCCTAGAAAGGGCATCCGCCTTAACATTCTTAGAACCCGGTAGGTATGACACCACAAAATTAAACCGAGAGAAAAACAACGACCAGCGCGCCTGTCTAGGATTCAGGCGTCTGGCGGACTCAAGATAAATCAAATTCTTGTGGTCGGTCAATATCACCACCTGATGTCTAGCCCCCTCAAGCCAATGACGCCACTCCTCAAAAGCCCACTTCATGGCCAAAAGCTCCCGATTCCCAATATCATAATTCCGCTCGGCGGGCGAAAATTTACGAGAAAAAAAAACACAAGATTTCATCACGGAGCAGTCAGAACTTCTTTGCGACAAAACCGCCCCAGCTCCGATTTCAGAAGCGTCGACCTCAACCTGAAAAGGAAGAGCAACATCAGGCTGACGCAACACAGGGGCGGAAGAAAAGCGGCGCTTAAGCTCCCTAAAGGCCTCCACAGCAGCAGGGGACCAATCAGCAACATCAGCACCCTTCTTAGTCAAATCAGTCAATGGTTTAACAACATCAGAAAAACCAGCAATAAATCGACGATAAAAGTTAGCAAAGCCCAAAAATTTCTGAAGACTCTTAAGAGAAGAGGGTTGCGTCCAATCACAAATAGCCCGAACCTTGACAGGATCCATCTCGATGGAAGAGGGGGAAAAAATGTATCCCAAGAAGGAAATCTTTTGAACCCCAAAAACGCACTTAGAACCCTTCACACACAAGGAATTAGACCGCAAAACCTGAAAAACCCTCCTGACCTGCTGGACATGAGAGTCCCAGTCATCCGAAAAAATCAGAATATCATCCAGATACACGATCATAAATTTATCCAAATAATCACGGAAAATGTCATGCATAAAGGACTGAAAGACTGAAGGGGCATTTGAAAGGCCAAAAGGCATCACCAAATACTCAAAGTGGCCCTCGGGCGTATTAAATGCGGTTTTCCACTCATCCCCCTGCTTAATTCGCACCAAATTATACGCCCCACGGAGATCTATCTTAGAGAACCACTTGGCCCCCTTTATGCGAGCAAACAAATCAGTCAGCAGTGGCAACGGATATTGATATTTAACCGTGATTTTATTCAAAAGCCGATAATCAATACACGGCCTCAAAGAGCCATCTTTCTTAGACACAAAGAAAAAACCGGCTCCTAAGGGAGATGACGAAGGACGAATATGTCCCTTTTCCAAGGACTCCTTTATATATTCTCGCATAGCAGCATGTTCAGGCACAGACAGATTAAATAAACGACCCTTAGGGTATTTACTACCCGGAATCAAATCTATGGCACAATCGCACTCCCGGTGCGGAGGTAATGAACCAAGCTTAGGTTCTTCAAAAACGTCACGATAGTCAGACAAGAATTCAGGAATCTCAGAGGGAATAGATGACGAAATGGAAACCAAAGGTACGTCCCCATGCATCCCCTTACATCCCCAGCTTAACACAGACATAGCGTTCCAGTCGAGGACTGGGTTATGAGATTGCAGCCATGGCAATCCAAGCACCAACACATCATGTAGATTATACAGCACAAGAAAGCGAATAATCTCCTGATGATCCGGATTAATTCGCATAGTTACTTGTGTCCAGTATTGTGGTTTATTACTAGCCAATGGGGTGGAGTCAATCCCCTTCAGAGGTATAGGAGTTTCAAGAGGCTCTAAATCATACCCACAGCGTTTGGCAAAGGACCAATCCATAAGACTCAAAGCGGCGCCAGAGTCGACATAGGCATCCGCGGTAATAGATGATAAAGAACAAATCAGGGTCACAGATAGAATAAACTTAGACTGAAAAGTGCCAATTGAAACTGACTTATCAAGCTTCTTAGTACGCTTAGAGCATGCTGATATAACATGAGTTGAATCACCACAATAAAAGCACAACCCATTTTTTCGTCTAAAATTCTGCCGTTCGCTTCTGGACAGAATTCTATCACATTGCATATTCTCTGGCGTCTTCTCAGTAGACACCGCCAAATGGTGCACAGGTTTGCGCTCCCGCAGACATCTATCGATCTGGATAGCCATTGTCATGGACTCATTCAGACCCGCAGGCACAGGGAACCCCACCATAACATCCTTAACGGCATCAGAGAGACCCTCTCTGAAATTCGCCGCCAGGGCGCACTCATTCCACTGAGTAAGCACAGACCATTTACGGAATTTTTGGCAGTATATTTCAACTTCATCTTGCCCCTGAGATAGGGACATCAAGGCTTTTTCCGCCTGAAGCTCTAAATGAGGTTCCTCATAAAGCAACCCCAAGGCCAGAAAAAACGCATCCACATTGAGCAACGCAGGATCCCCTGGAGCCAATGCAAAAGCCCAATCTTGAGGGTCGCCCCGGAGCAAGGAAATCACAATCCTGACCTGCTGAGCAGGATCTCCAGCAGAGCGAGATTTCAGGGACAAAAACAACTTGCAATTATTTTTGAAATTTTGAAAGCAAGATCTATTTCCCGAGAAAAATTCAGGCAAAGGAATTCTAGGTTCAGATATAGGAACATGAACAACAAAATCTTGTAAATTTTGAACTTTCGTGGTGAGATTATTCAAACCTGCAGCTAAACTCTGAATATCCATTTTAAACAGGTGAACACAGAGCCATTCCAGGATTAGAAGGAGAGAGAGAGAGGAAGGCTGCAATATAGGCAGACTTGCAAGTGATTCAATTGAAAGCACACTCAGAACTGAAGGAAAAAAAAAAAAAAAAATTTTTCAGCAGACTTCTTTTTTCTCTCCTTTCTCTGCCAATTAATTTAACCCTTTGTCGGCCGGTCAAACTGTTATGGTTCTCAATGGCAAGAGAACATAGCCCAGCATACATAGGAACTAGCTCTTGGAAGGATGGAAACTTAAACTGACCATGAACTAAACCTGCCGCACAACTAACAGTAGCCGGGTAGCGTAGCCTGCGTTTTATCCCTAGACGCCCAGCGCCGGCCGGAGGACTAACTAATCCTGGCAGAGGAAAATATAGTCCTGGCTCACCTCTAGAGAAATTTCCCCGAAAGGCAGACAGAGGCCCCCACATATATTGGCGGTGAATTAAGATGAAAATGACAAACGTAGTATGAAAATAGGTTTAGCAAAATCGAGGTCCGCTTACTAGATAGCAGGAAGACAGAAAGGGTACTTTCATGGTCAGCTGAAAACCCTATCAATACACCATCCTGAAATTACTTTAAGACTCTAGTATTAACTCATAACATCAGAGTGGCAATTTCAGATCACAAGAGCTTACCAGACACAGAAACGAAACTGCTGTTGTGAACTGGAACAAAATGCAAAAAACAAACAAGGACAAAAGTCCGACTTAGCTGGAAGTTGTCTGGTAGCAGGAACATGCACAGAAAGGCTTCTGATTACAATGTTGACCGGCATGGAAGTGACAGAGGAGCAAGGTTAAATAGCGACTCCCACATCCTGATGGGAACAGGTGAACAGAGGGGATGATGCACACAAGTTCAATTCCACCAGTGGCCACCGGGGGAGCCCAAAATCCAATTTCACAACATGTATTACCGCTAAATACTAGCATTTTGCAAGCGTAATTAGCTTGCAGAATGCTAGCGTTTTCCGAAGGGTCTGTAGCATCACTTGGAAAACTGATTGACAGGTTGGTCACACTTGTCAAACATAGTGTTTGACAAGTGTGACCAACTTTTTACTATTGATGCTGCCTATGCCTATTGATGCTGCCTATTTTTTTATTTTTTTTACACAGGATATGGTGCCCAGTCCCTGGAGGAGAGTCTCCTCTCCTCCAGACACTGGGTACCATCGCACATGATCCTCTTACTTTGCACATGGTAGGTATAGCCCCATGCGGAAAGTAAGCGGATCAATGCATTCCTATGTGTGCGGAATCCCCGCGATTCCGCACAAAGAATGAGCATGCTGTGTATTTTTCCACAATGCGATTCCGCCGCGGGAAAATACGCAGCATTAGCACAGCATTGCAGAATCCCATTGAATTCAATGGGTTGTTTTGTGTATGCATTTTAACATTAAAAAAAATACGGAAAAAACGCATACAATCCGCAACTTGTGCACATAGCCTTACAGTTCCCATCACCACATACATAGCCAGCAGCTTTTGTTTTCACCAAAAGATTTTTTAATCCACCATCAAGACAAGGTAGACTTTTCTGGCCGGACTCTATTGTAACTTACTAAACATTTGTTAAATATCTAATACAATTTAGGTATATTTTTATTTATTTTTCAATTTTTAAAAAGACCAATAATATCATAAACAAGGAAAAATACCACCACACCATGATCAGGCACCATATTACTGCCACATAGTGACCTATAATACCACATACAAGGAACAAATACCACCACACCATGTCCAGACCACATATTACCACCACAATGACCGAATAATAGCACATACGAGGAACAAATACCTCCATACCATGTCCAGATCACATATTACCACCACCATATGGTGACCAATAATACCACATACAGGGAACAAATACCGCCACACCATGACCAGACCACATGTTACCGCCACATAGTGACTAAATACTGCAATACTGATCATTAATAAAAAAAAACAATACTATCACCATAAGTGCCATTATACACAGGAGATCTGTACTTAGTATGCAGTGTCTGTGTACAGGTAACACACTAACTCACCAGTGACGTCTCTAGGTGAAGTCCTTCAGCCTCGCTTTCCATCTTCACCCAGCACAGACCGCCATCATGTCTTCAAGCCAGGACTCATTTCTGCAGGAAATAACATAGTTATCTAGAGCTCCGCTTGCAGAACACATTGCTTAATTTTTCCCCGACTACACCAAATGAAGAAAAAAAGGCAACCTAGTGTAGCTCTGCACAGTAACAAGACCGCCCCCCATTTAAAACAGTATCCTCAAAAAATAAAATAAATACATCACTGCAGTAATAATATCCCTTAATTAGCCCCTATGGTAATAATATCCCCCCATCCTGGCCCTGTGAATCTCATTCCTGGCTCCAGCCATATGTTCTCCCATCCTTCCCTCATGAGTATCCATTCTGCCCAATATAATCTCCCCATCCTGAACCATCTGTCCCATGATCCTGCCCCATCTGTCTCCATCCTGTGTCTCACATCCTGCCCCCCGTTTCTCACATCCTGTCCCCGTGTCTCACATTCTGCCCCGTGTCTCACATCCTGCCCCCGTGCCTCACATCCTGCCCCAGGTCTCACATTCTGCCCCGTGTCTCACATCCTGCCCCTGTGTCTCACATTCTGCCCCGTGTCTCACATCCTGCCCCATGTCTCACATTCTGCCCCATGTCTCACATCCTGCCCCGTGTCTCACATTCTGCCCCGTGTCTCACATCCTGCCCCTGTGTCTCACATCTTGCCCCCGTGTCTCACAATCTGCCCCTTGTCTCACATCCTGCCCACAAGTCTCACATTCTGCCCCGTGTCTCACATTCTGCCCCTTGTCTCAAATCCTGCCCCATGTCTCACATTCTGCCCCTTGTCTCAAATCCTGCCCCCGTCTCACATTCTGCCCCGTGTCACACATCTTGCTCACTGTGTCACACATCCTGCCGCGTCTCACATCCTGCGGTCTCACATTCTGCCCCGTGTCTCACATTCTGCCCCGTGTCACACATCCTGCTCACCGTGTCACACATCCTGCCGTCTCACATTCCGCCCCGTGTCTCACATTCTGCCCCGCATCACACATCCTGAGTTGCTTTCATTCCTGCCCCCTGCGTTTCCATTCCTGCCCGTGTTTTCATTCTTGCCCCGTTTTCATTCCTGCCCCCTGTATTTTCATTCTTGCCCCGTTTTCATTCCTGCCCCGTGTTTTCATTCCTGCCCCGTGTTTTCATTCCTGCCCCCTGTGTTTTCATTCTTGCCCCGTTTTCATTCCTGCCCCGTGTTTTCATTCCTGCCCCGTTTTCATTCCTGCCCCCTGTGTTTTCATTCCTGCTCCGTGTTTCCATTCCTGCCCGTGTTTTCATTCTTGCCCCGTTTTCATTCTTACCCCGTTTTCATTCCTGCCCCCTGTATTTTAATTCTTGCCCCCTGTTTTCATTCCTGCCCCGTGTTTTCATTCCTGCCCCGTGTTTTCATTCTTGCCCCCTGTTTTCATTCCTGCCCCCTGTGTTTTCATTCCTGCCCCATTTTCATTCCTGCCCCCTGTGTTTTGATTCCTGCCCCGTGTTTTCATTCTTGCCCCCTGTGTTTTCATTCTTCCCCCGTATTTTCATTCTTGCCCCCTGTGTTTTCATTCCTGCCCCGTGTTTTCATTCTTGCCCCCTGTGTTTTCATTCCTGCCCCGTGTTTTCATTCCTGCCCCCTGTGTTTTCATTCCTGCCCCGTGTTTTCATTCTTGCCCCGTGTTTTGATTCCTGCCCCGTGTTTTCATTCTTGCCCCCTGTGTTTTCATTCTTCCCCCGTATTTTCATTCTTGCCCCCTGTGTTTTCATTCCTGCCCCATGTTTTCATTCTTGACCCGTGTTTTCATTCCTGCCCCGTGTTTTCATTCCTGCCCCCTGTGTTTTCATTCCTGCCCCGTGTTTTCATTCCTGCCCCGTGTTTTCATTCTTGCCCCGTGTTTTCATTCCTGCCCCGTGTTTTCATTCCTGCCCCGTGTTTTCATTCCTGCCCCCGTGTTTTCATTCCTGACCCCGTGTTTTCATTCGTGCCCCGTGTTTTCATTCCTGCCCCGTGTTTTCATTCCTGACCCCGTGTTTTCATTCCTGCCCCCAGGTTTTCATTCCTGCCCCCCGTGTTTTCATTCCTGCCCCGTGTTTTCATTCCTGACCCCGTGTTTTCATTCCTGCCCCCAGGTTTTCATTCCTGCCCCCCGTGTTTTCATTCCTGCCCCCAGGTTTTCATTCCTGCCCCCTGTGTTTTCATTCTTGCCCCGTTTTCATTACTGCCCCCTGTGTCTTCATTCCTGCCCCGTGTCTTCATCATGCCCCGGGCTTGCCACATTCAGTAAAAAAAAAAAAAACACCTTTCTTACCTGGCTGCTGTCCAGCGCCGACGTCCATACCAGGCATTTCAGCGCGGACTTGCCGGCGAATGACAATGACGTCATATTCCGGCGATGTGCGCGCTGACGTCAGCTGCCCGCCTCCAATTGGCAGGTGGCTTTAACTGTTGCCTTGCGGGCCCGGACAGGCCCACAAGGCAATAGAGGACACTGAACCTGCGTCTCGGTCACAGGTTCAGTGTACTGTCCGAAGCCTGCTGCTGGGGCCTGGGCTTGATGGGCAGATGAGACGGGGCCCGATGCAGGCCCCCTCTGCCCACCGGGCCCCATACCCCAGTCAGGGCAGTAATGCCCTGATGGCGGCCCTGCCTGACAGTCACTAATCCCCAACTCCTCCATTAGATGTCAAATAGAGAAGTGTGATCCATCACTGCACAGGACACGTCTCCTGTAGAGTCCAGTGGTGGCGGCTTTACACCCCTTAATCCGACGCTTGGCTTTGTGCTTGGTGATGTAAGTCTGCATGCAGCTCCTGGCAAGGAGGGGAGCTTGAGATAGGTTCTCAACAGAACCAAAACTTTGCTGAGTCCCGATGGGCTATTAAAGGGAACCTGTCCCCCCCCTCAGGCGTTTGTAACTAAAAGAGCCACCTTGTGCAGCACAAATGCTGCATTCTGACAAGGTGACTTTTTTTAGTTATGATGCCTGCACACGCTGAAATAATCACTTATAAAATGGGCCCCCCTTACCCTGAATCCGCCAGGGAGGCGGGAATTGACTTCCTAATCAGACGCAGAACAGCCGTCACTCCGGGCCTGTGCGCACCGGGCGCCGCCTCCTCTTGCTTCATTATCGTCCCCGGCGCCTGCGCATTAAGTTTTTTTTTCAGGCGTGCGCAGTTGCGCTGCCCTTTGTACTTACAGCGCAGGCGCCGGGAACGATAATGAAGCAAGAGGAGGCGGCGCCCGGTGTGCACAGGCCCGGAGTGACGGCTGTTCTGCGTCTGATTAGGAAGTCAAGGCCCGCCTCCCTGGCGGATTCAGGGTAAGGGGGGCCCATTTTATAAGTGATTATTTCAGCGTGTGCAGGCATCATAACTAAAAAAGTCACCTTGTCAGAATGCAGCATTTGTGCTGCACAAGGTGGCTCTTTGAGTTACAAACGCCTGAGGGGGTGACAGGTTCCCTTTAAATTACATTTTTCATCTATGTATCTATCTATCTATCTATCTATCTATCTATCTATCTATCTATCTATCTATCTATCTATCTGTCTATCTATCTATATATCTATGTATTTATCTATATATCAAAAATATGGAAGCAGCACACAATGCTGGTGCTGTTTCTGTTGTTTTTCTTTAGATAGATAGATAGATAGATAGATAGATAGATAGATAGATAGATAGATAGATAGATAGATAGATGTGTGCAACCTGTAAAGCGCTGCGGAATAAGTTAGTGCTATATAAAAATAAAATAAAGATTATAAAAGATTATAAAGATAGATAGATAAATAATAGATAGATAATAGATAGATAAAAAATAGATAGATAATAGATAGATGATAGATAGATAATAGATAGATAGCTAGATAATAGATAGATAGATAAATGATAGATAGATAGATAGATAGATAGATAGATAATAGATAGATAGATAGATAGATAGATAGATAGATAGATAGATAGATAGATGATAGGTAGATAGAAAGGTATATCCAAAAAAATGGACAGTTCTCAAACTTTCTCCACATTCCTGGACCGAAACGTTACCATATAGGCAATTAAAGGGAACCTGTCACCAGGTTTGACCGATATAAGATACGGCCATCACCTTTCAGGGCTGATGTACAGTATTCTATAATGTTGTATATCTGCCCCCAAGCCGACCTGTAAGAAAAGAAAAATAACTTTTATTATACTCACCTGCGGGGCGGTCCGGTCTGCGGGGTGTCGCTGGTCTTGGCCCGGCGCCTCCCATCTTCCTGCTTGCTTCGTGTGGATGACGCGTCCCTGCATCATCCACGCAGGCTCCCCGGTATCGCGCTCCTGTGCAGGCGTACATCTCTGCAGAGGGCAGAACAAAGTCCTGCCGTGCACACGCGCCGGGGCTCTTTTCCAGCACCTGAGCACTGCAGTACTTTGCTTTGCCCTCAGGAGAGCAGAGATGTACGCCTGCACAGGAGCGCGGTGCCGAGGAGACATCCACACGAAACAAGCAGGAGGGCGTCATTGCAAGAAGAAGGGAGGCGCCGGACCAAGAAGAGTAACACCCCTCGTACCGGACCGCCCCGCAGGGGAGTAAAATAAAAGTTATTTTTCTTTTCTTCCAGATCAGGTTGGGGGCAGATATATAACATTATATAATGCTATATATCAGCTCTGAGAGACGGTGGCTGTATCTTATATCGGCCAAACACTGGTGACAGGTTCCCTTTAAATTATACGTGAATTGATCCAATAACGATGTGCTGCTTCCATTGTTTGGATGTACGGTCCTGGGAAGCTTTTTGCACCCACAAGTGTACTTTTAGTGCTGCTTATTGTTCTCTTTTTTCTAGATAGATAGCTGTGAGTCCATTAGATCCTACATACGTGGCATAAATCCCCTTTGTGTCCTATGTTGTGTTCTCGTGGTGTCAGTCCTTATATTTTATGTTCATGTAGATTTTCCTCGGACCTCCTAATCCCAGCGGAATAATAGTGATGTGGCGGTGCTGGTAGGACCACGGCCTCGCTGTATACGCCGTATACAGGGGCAGTATAGATGGCGTCGGCTATAGATATTATCAGAGGGATCTCTGCATTTCTTGTCCCCATAATAAGCCTGCACGTTCTGTGTGGAGCCGCGGACGGGTCAGACTCATTGACCTGCAGGAATATTGAGCAGTGATCACGGCTGTAGCATACAAGCCCCGCTGCAATAACAAGACGGCCATTAACGGGAATACTGCTGGATATCGACTTGTTAGAGCCTTTCCTTCAGGCTGAAGCTATTAAAGATCCACACCGTGAGCCATATTGATGTTCAGCCTTAATATGATTCAAAGCTAGAAAATACTAATGAAATGCTCTGCGATCTGGAGCATATGTGTAATGAGCTGCAGCTCCCAGCATCACCACGATAAGGCCAGTCGGGAGTAGTAGTACACATTGGACCGAGAACCCGCAGGAGCAGAATGCCGGATTTCATCGTGAACATTAATCTGGTCTCAAGATAGAACAGCCACCGTCAGGGGCGTCTTATAGCCGCTTGTTTTCTGTCCCAGCATCCGAGTGTGCATAAGGGCAGAGCAGGACAGGGGCCCCACTGTACAGCCACCTATCCATGAGAAGCTACATAGATGAAAGCCTAGCTCAGAAAGGAGGAGCCACGCCTCTGTACAAAAAACTACAGCAAAACCAAATAAATGAGCCGGAGCACAAGTTGGCTGTTGTGAATTCTGCTCTTGGGCTCCCTCCGGTGGTTATAAGTGGTAGCGCTGCTGTCTGTCATTCACAGCAGTCATCAGGTGTGTCCACTTCGGACTGGGCTATTTAGTCTTGTTTCACCCTTTAGCCAGTGCCAGTTGTCCATTGTTCCTGGAGGATTCACATCCTTTCCTGGTCTCTCCTGCTTGCTGTTCATTTCATCAAAGATAAGTTCTGGCTTTGCTTTTTGCAGTCCACATGCTGTGGGCTTAATAGTTCAGTTCATTTCTTCGTTTTGTTTTGTCCAGCTTGGTCTGTGCAAGGATTTGTTCAGCCATGCTGGTATCTCTGGAGATGCAGATATACCCTCCATATCTTTAGTTGGATGTGGAGATTTTGTACTTTCTGTGGTGGATATTTTCTAGTGTTTTTAATACTGACCGCATAGCACTCTGTTCTATCCTTTCTATCTAGCTAGTACGGCCTCCTTTGCTAAATCCTGATTTCAGTCTGAGTATGTTATTTCCCTCTCCTCTCACAGTCAATATTTGTGGGGGGCTGTCTATCCTTTGGGAATTTTCTCTGAGGCAAGATAGTTTTCCCTTTTCTATCTCTAGGGGTATTTAGTCCTCCGGCTGTGACGAGGTGTCTAGGGAGTGTTAGGAACATCCCACGGCTGCTTCTAGTTGCGGTGTTAAGTTCAGGGTCTGCAGTCAGTACAGGTACCACCTTCTCCAGAGTGTTCCTCATGCTGCTCCTAGGCCACCAGTTCATAACAGTACAACTGGCCGCCAATGAGTTAATCGCATCTCAGAAGAAGGAAAAAAAAGTGCTGAGCCATTTTTTTTTCTGTAGTCTGCTGTGTTTTTTTTTTCCTCTTTACCTCTGGGTGGCTCAGGAGTTTGGTGCTGGCATGGATATTCAGGGATTGGCTTCTCGTGTGGATCAACTTGCTGCTAGAGTACAGGGTATTTCCGATTATATCGTTCAGACTCCAGTTTTGGAGCCTAGAATTCCAACTCCTGATTTGTTTTTTGGGGATAGGTCCAAATTTTTCAGCTTTAAAAATAACTGTAAACTGTTTTTTGCTCTGAAACCCCGTTCCTCTGGTGATTCCATCCAGCAAGTTAAAATTGTCATCTCTCTGCTGCGTGGCGACCCTCAGGATTGGGCATTTTCCCTGGAATCTGGGAATCCGGCTTTGCATAATGTAGACACCTTTTTTCAGGCGCTAGGGTTATTGTATGAGGAACCTAATTTAGTGGATCATGCTGAGAAGACCTTGTTGGCCCTGAGTCAGGGTCAAGAAGCGGCAGAATCATATTGCCAGAAATTTAGAAAATGGTCTGTGCTTACTAAATGGAATGAGGATGCCTTGGCGGCAATTTTCAGAAAGGGTCTTTCTGAATCCGTTAAAGATGTTATGGTGGGGTTCCCCACGCCTGCTGGTCTGAGTGATTCTATGTCTCTGGCCATTCAGCTTGATCGGCGCTTGCGCGAGCGCAGAGTTGTGCACACTATGGCGTTGTCTCCCGAGCGGAGTCCTGAGCCTATGCAGTGTGATAGGATTGTGTCTAGAGCTGAACGACAAGGATTCAGACGTCAGAATAGGTTGTGTTTTTACTGCGGCGATTCTGCTCATGTTATTTCTGATTGCCCTAAGCGAACCAAGAGAATCGCTAGTTCTGTTACCATCAGTACTGTAAGCCTAAATTTCTGTTATCTGTGACCCTGATCTGCTCATTATCATCATTTTCTGTCATGGCATTTGTGGATTCAGGCGCTGCTTTGAACTTAATGGACTTAGAATTTGCCAGACGTTGTGGTTTCCCCTTGCAGCCTTTGCAGAGTCCTATTCCTTTGAGGGGAATTGATACTACACCGTTGGCTAAAAATAAACCTCAGTTTTGGACACAGCTGACCATGTGCATGGCGCCAGCCCATCAGGAAGATTGTCGTTTTCTGGTGTTGCATAATTTACATGATGCTATTGTGTTGGGTTTTCCATGGTTACGGGTGCATAATCCGGTATTAGATTGGAAATCTATGTCTGTGACTAGTTGGGGTTGTCAGGGGGTTCATGATGACGTTCCTTTGATGTCAATTTCCTCTTCCCCCTCTTCTGAAATTCCTGAGTTTTTGTCAGATTTCCAGGATGTATTCGATGAGCCCAAGTCCAGTTCCCTTCCACCGCATAGGGACTGCGATTGTGCTATTGACTTGATTCCAGGCTGTAAGTTCCCTAAGGGTCATCTTTTCAACCTGTCTGTGCCAGAACATGCCGCTATGCGGAGTTATGTTAAGGAGTCTTTGGAGAAGGGGCATATTCGCCATCTTCTTCACCATTGGGAGCGGGGTTTTTTTTCGTTGCCAAGAAGGATGGTTCCTTGAGACCCTGTATTGATTATCGCCTCTTGAATAAGATCACGGTCAAATTCCAATACCCTTTGCCTTTGCTTTCTGATCTGTTTGCTAGGATTAAGGGGGCTAGTTGGTTTACTAAGATTGACCTTCGGGGGGCATATAATCTTGTTCGTGTTAAGCAGGGTGACGAATGGAAAACTGCATTTAATACGCCCGAAGGCCATTTTGAATACCTTGTGATGCCATTCGGGCTTTCTAATGCTCCATCTGTGTTTCAATCATTCATGCATGATATATTTCGGAATTATCTAGATAAATTCATGATTTTATATTTGGATGATGTTTTGATTTTTTCCGATGATTGGGAGTCTCATGTGAAACAAATCAGGATGGTATTTCAGATCCTTCGTGATAATGATTTGTTTGTGAAGGGGTCTAAGTGCCTCTTTGGAGTACAGAAGGTTTCTTTTTTGGGCTTTATTTTTTCTCCCTCATCTATAGAAATGGATCCGGTTAAGGTTCAGGCCATTCATGATTGGATCCAGCCCACCTCCGTGATGAGCCTTCAGAAATTTTTGGGCTTTGCTAATTTTTATCGCCGTTTCATTGCCAACTTCTCCAGTGTGGTTAAACCCCTGACCGATTTGACGAAGAAAGGCGCTGATGTGACGAATTGGTCCCCTGCGGCTGTTTCTGCCTTTCAGCAGCTTAAACGCCGATTTACTTCTGCCCCTGTGTTGCGTGAGCCGGATGTTTCTCTTCCATTTCAGATTGAGGTTGACGCTTCTGAGATTGGGGCAGGAGCCGTTTTGTCTCAGAGGAATTTGGATGGTCCCTTGATGAAACCGTGTGCCTTCTTTTCTCGAAAGTTTTCGCCTGCGGAACGCAATTATGATGTCGGCAATCGTGAGTTGTTGGCTATGAAGTGGGCATTTGAGGAGTGGTGACATTGGCTTGACGGTGCCAAGCACCGTATTGTGGTCTTGACCGATCATAAGAATCTGATTTACCTCGAGTCGGCCAAACGGCTGAATCCTAGACAGGCCCGATGGTCCCTGTTTTTCTCCCGTTTTGATTTTGTGGTCTCGCATCTTCCGGGTTCTAAAAATGTTAAGGCGGATGCCCTTTCTAGGAGCTTTTTGCCCGATTCTCCTGGGGTCCTTGAGCCGGTCGGTATTCTGAAGGAAGGGGTGATTCTTTCTGCCATCTCCCCTGATTTACGACGGGTTCTTCAGGAATTTCAGGCTGATAAACCTGACCGCTGTCCAGTGGGGAAACTGTTTGTTTCTGACAGATGGACTAGTAAAGTGATTTCTGAGATTCATTGTTCGGTGTTGGCTGGCCATCCTGGGATTTTTGGTACCAGAGAATTGGTTGGTAGGTCCTTTTGGTGGCCTTCTTTGTCACGGGATGTGCGTTCCTTTGTGCAGTCCTGTGGGACTTGTGCGCGGGCCAAGCCTTGCTGTTCCCGCGCTAGTGGGTTGCTTTTGCCTTTGCTGGTCCCTGAGAGGCCTTGGACGCATATTTCTATGGATTTTATTTCAGATCTTCCAGTTTCCCAGAGGATGTCGGTTATCTGGGTGCTCTGTGACCGGTTTTCTAAGATGGTTCATTTGGTACCTTTGCCTAAATTGCCTTCCTCTTCTGAGTTGGTTCCGTTGTTTTTTCAGCATGTGGTTCGTTTGCATGGCATTCCGGAGAATATTGTATCCGATAGAGGTTCCCAGTTTGTTTCTAGGTTTTGGCGGTCCTTTTGTGCTAAGCTGGGCATTGATTTGTCTTTTTCGTCCGCATTTCATCCTCAGACAAATGGCCAAACCGAGCGAACTAATCAGACTTTGGAAACTTATTTGAGGTGCTTTGTGTCTGCTGATCAGGATGATTGGGTGGCTTTCTTGCCATTGGCCGAGTTTGCCCTTAATAATCGGGCTAGTTCTGCCACTTTGGTTTCACCCTTCTTTTGTAATTCTGGTTTTCATCCCCGTTTTTCTTCAGGGCAGGCTGAGCCTTCTGATTGTCCCGGGGTGGACTCTGTGGTTGACAGGTTGCAGCAAATTTGGGCTCATGTGGTGGACAATTTGGTGTTGTCTCAGGAGGAGGCTCAGCGTTTTGCTAACCGTCGTCGGTGTGTTGGTTCCCGGTTTCAGGTTGGAGATCTGGTCTGGTTGTCCTCCCGTCATGTTCCTAGGAAGGTTTCTTCCCCTAAGTTCAAGCCTCGGTTTATTGGTCCTTATAGGATTTCTGAGATTATCAATCCTGTGTCTTTTCGGTTGGCCCTTCCAGCCTCTTTTTCCATCCATAATGTTTTTCATAGATCTTTGTTGCGGAAATATGTGGTGCCCGTGGTTCCCTCTGTTGAGCCTCCTGCCCCGGTGTTGATTGATGGAGAGTTGGAGTATGTGGTGGAGAAGATCTTGGATTCTCGTTTTTCAAGGCGGAGGCTTCAGTATCTTGTCAAGTGGAAGGGTTATGGCCAGGAGGATAATTCTTGGGTTGTTGCCTCCGATGTTCATGCTGACGATTTGGTTCGTGCCTTCCATTTGGCTCGTCCTGATCGGCCTGGGGGCTCTGGTGAGGGTTCGGTGACCCCTCCTCAAGGGGGGGGGGTACTGTTGTGAATTCTGTTCTTGGGCTCCCTCCGGTGGTTATAAGTGGTAGCGCTGCTGTCTGTCATTCACAGCAGTCATCAGGTGTGTCCACTTTGGACTGGGCTATTTAGTCTGGTTTCACCCTTTAGCCAGTGCCAGTTGTCCAATGTTCCTGGAGGATTCACATCCTTTCCTGGTCTCTCCTGCTTGCTGTTCATTTCATCAAAGATAAGTTCTGGCTTTGCTTTTTGCAGTCCACATGCTGTGGGCTTAATAGTTCAGTTCATTTCTACGTTTTGTTTTGTCCAGCTTGGTCTGTGCAAGGATTTGTTCAGCCATGCTGGTAAACCTGGAGATGCAGATATACCCTCCATATCTTTAGTTGGATGTGGAGATTTTGTACTTTCTGTGGTGGATATTTTCTAGTGTTTTTAATACTGACCGCATAGCACTCTGTTCTATCCTTTCTATCTAGCTAGTACGGCCTCCTCTGCGGTCAGTACAGGTACCACCTTCTCCAGAGTGTTCCTCATGCTGCTCCTAGGCCACCAGTTCATAACAGTTGGCCCACGTGCGATGTGTAGGAGCTCGTTCACCATTTCAGCTCATGAACATGAACTAATAGGGGCATCACAGTGGCTCAGTGGTTAGCACTGCATCCTTGCAGTGATTGGGTCCTGGGTTCAAATCCCATCAAGGACAACATCTACAAGGAGATTGTATCTTCTCCTCGTGTTTGTGTGGATTTCCTCCAGGTTCTCTGGTTCCCTTCAACCCTCCAAAAAGATTGTGATCTGCAAAGCGCTGTGGAATAAATATGGTGGTGCTAAAAAAGCAAAGCATAAAAATAAATATATTGCCCATGCATGCAGCCATAATACTGCCTTGTGTATGATGCCCATGGACTTTAGATGTTGGGCAACATGTTTGTTCAGCCAACAGCTGCTCACATACAGAAAGGCTCAGTGGAGTATGCTCATACTTTTGGAGGCAGACAACATCCAAATGTGGTGGATTGTACTGTCGGCGTTCCTACCCATTGTAAGGTGGGTACCGGACACATAGTTGATGGGAGGTATGTATCACAGAGGTGGTTGTCCTCTGTGATGTAAACCTGGAGTATTTCTCTAGTGCACATAGTACTAAGAGGCTTGTTTTGTGCATCTGGGTCAGGTTTAAGGGTAGCCTGAGACATGGGTGGGTCTGGCTGTCCACATACCCCACCTCTGGGTGTGGTTCCCATTATAAAATGGAGTCTGTTTGTTTGACACATACAGGTGCTTCTCACAAAATTAGAATATCATCAAAAAGTTAATTTATTTCAGTTCTTCAAAACAAAAAGTGAAATTCATGCATCATAGTCATTACACGCAGTGTGATCTATTCCAAGTGTTTTCTGGATGCTATCCAGCCTGTGTGTCCTGGACTGTCTCTAAAGTGACTTTGTTGGAACTGTCTACTTTGTTTTGCTTGCTCTGAAAGGCCATTTATTTTCCCTTTCTTATGGCTTGTTTATGATGCACCAATAAACCAGCCTAGACATTTAATGGAAACGGTTCCTGTGTTACCTCACCAGGCACCCAAGTAAGTAGCATTCCCACAATTGGTGTTAGAAGTGTGGGCAGTGCTCAGAGGGAACACGTGTGACTGCTGCAGAGGTACTCCATGTCCTGGGTGAAGGTGGCCATAAGCCAGCAAGCAACGTCAAACAGCATGGAAGACCTGGTTAAACACCTGATGCAAGGCCAGCTGCAGCAGCAGCACCAGCAATAGCTACAGCAGCAGTAACAACAACAACTGGCACAACAGGAGATGAAACACGGAAGAAAAAAGCATCAAAACCGACCATACAGTCCAAAAACACAATAATTTTATTATTACATAATTCTGATAAGAACAAATTCAGGTAAAAAATAATAGTACAGACCGCAATGCAAAAAGGATACAATTATACTGAAGGGACGCACACCCAGGGGTAACAATAGAGCTGGGTAAAAGGTAACACACCGATGTATGCGGTATATGGGTCAAAAGAACATATCGTATATACACACAAGAATCACTGAGCAAAATCCTTAAAATTATTGATCAAATAAATACATGAATGAAAGTGCTGGTGCAGTATAACTAAAAGTGCTACCCTGGCATAGAAACCATGGGTATAGGTATATACTATATAATGGTGAAAAATAGCAGCAAAGAAGGGTATGTGCAACACACGTTTTGCTAAAGTAATAGGATCAATAAGTGTGAGTGTATAACAAGTAGTGATCAGAACAGCAAGTAGTAGCATAAGATAAGTGCGAAGTAAAAAGAGCAGAAGATCACAGTAAAGTGTAAAATAATAGTGGGAAATCACTCACAGTGAGACTGCAGACTCCAGGATGGCGTCCTCACCAACGTGCGTTTCGGCACTTTGCCTTCATCAGCAACAGCTACAGCAGCAGTAACAACAACAGCTGGCACAACAGGAGATGAATAAGCTGCATATGTAACAGATCCAGCGACAGCAGAAGCACCATCAACAGCAGCAGCAATTTTATTTACTCACAGAGGCAGTTCATGGCAGGGCGGCAGCTCCAACTCCAGGGTTAAAAGGTGATTTTTTTTCATCTGAAATGCTGTAAGGAGAGCCCTGCAGAAAATAACTGAGGGTGATGACATAGAGGCATGTTTGACCTTTTTTGAAAGGGTCGCTGAGAGGCAAAGAAATGGTCAGAAGTGCTGGCGCCATACTTAACGAAGAAGACCCAGAAGGTCTACTATGACTTAGCATTGCAAGAAGCCAAGGAATATATAAAACTGAAAACTGAAATTTTGGAGTTCTTGAGGGTTACAATGACTGTCAGCATACAGTGGGTCCACTGCTGGGTGTATAACTGTGACAAACCCCCTCGCTCCCAAATGTTTGATATGCTGCACCTGGTCCAAAAATGGTTGCAGCCATAGTCCTCTACCCCTGCACAGATGGTGGAGTAAGTGGTAATGGACCCGTTCATGCATTCCCTCCCCAGGCCAAAGCATACTTGGGTGATCCCAGGAATGCCAATAACCTGGTCGCACTGGTCAAAAGGTATCAAGGGTTGCTTGGGGAGGCAACCCACTCTATACTGCGGGTCCAAACAGGGAGAGGAGGCCCAAAAATGGTTGGGGTGTCCAAGGTTCAAAGTGGCAGGGGAGGTAATGCTGAAGGTCTAAGTTTGCGATATTATATGCTGAAAATGTCACGGCCCAGGTCAGAGCTGCCCATTGTCCTCTAACCTCCGAGGAGCTGGACAGTAGCTTGGGACGTCGCTACAAGCTTGCCCCATAAAGCTGAATGGTCTGCAAGTGCCTGGACTGCTAGAATCGGGAAGTATGGTGACCCTCATGTGGGGCCACACTTCCTTTCCAGCTGATTCCAGGGAAGAAGGATGGCATCCTCTGCACTCACGAGGATGCTAAAGACTATCCAGTGGATAGAGTGGACATTTAAACGGCCCAAGGTAATGAGTCCCACGAGGTTGGCATGGTCCAGGACTTATTGTACTCCATTATCATAGGCCAGGACTTTTGTTAGTTCACTTTGTTCTGCTGTAGCCAATGACAGGTTGACTTTGCCTTGTGTTTTAGATTGTTGTCATGTTTTAACGTCCAAGTACGTCCCTTGCTCAGCTTCCAGGCTGATGAGTGCAAATTTGTCTCCAGTATTTGCTGATAATGTGCTGCACTCATCTTTCCTTCAACTTTGACCAAGTTTTCTGTGCCTTTGTAATTCACACATCCCCAAAACATCAGCGATCCACCTCCATGCTTTACAGTAGGAATGGTGTTCCTTTCATCATGGGCCTTGTCGACCTCTGTCCAAATGTAACGTTTATGGTTTTGGCCAAAAAAGTTCAATTTTGGTCTCATCACTCCAAATTACCTTGTTCCAGAAGTTTTGAGGCTTGTCTCTGTGCTGTTTTGTGTATTGTAGATGAGATACTTTGTGGCATTTGCTCAGTAATTGCTTTCTTCTGGCGACTCGACCATGCAGCCCATTTTTCTTCAAGTGCCTCCTTATTGTGCATCTTGAAACAGCCATGCCGCTAGTTTTCAGAGAGTCCTGTATTTCAGCTGATGTTATTTGTGGCTTTTTCTTTGCATCCCGAATAATTTTCCAGGCAGTTGTGGAGACAATTTTGTTGGTCTACCTGACCGTGGTTTTGTTTTTACAGAGTCCCTGATTTTCCATTTGTTAATCACAGTTTGAACGCTGCTGACTGTCATTATCGATTCCCTGGATATCTTTTTGTATTCCTTTACTGTGTTATACAGTTCAACTACCTTTTCCCATAGATCCGTTGACAATTCTTTTGCTTTCCCCATGACTCACAATCCAGAAATGTCAGTGGCTGGATGAAACATGCAAGAGTCTGTCTGGATCCCAGAAACTCACTTAGCTTTTATGCAGACTAGTAGCGTAGCTACCGGGGGGGCAGAGGGTGCAGGCACCCCGGACCTGGCACTCTGAGGGGGCCGACCAGGAGCTACGCTACTGTAACCAGTCTCCCTGCTCTGCCGCCCGGCCACTATGGAGCCCCTGAGCAGGTGGTGGGGCCTGGTGCCAGCAGTGGGCCCCCTGCCCGTCATTGCAGGTTCAGCTGTACTGAAATCTAGCCCGATACAGCTGACCGCATTGATGGGAGAAAGAGCATTACGCTCCTTTTCCCATCATTCCCCTGTCAGGATCTGACATCACCGACGCAGACACTGACAAGGGGTTGCGATGACGTCACTACTCGGCGCCTGTGGTCCGGAGATGTGCAGGCGCTCAGAGCAGCGGAGGAACAAGGAGGAAGAGAGGTGAGTATTTATTTATTGCTTTTTACGGGGGTGCTTTATATTGTACTGGCTGCCTAATGGGGGTGCATCATGTTTTTGAGTCTGCCTACGGGGGGGTGTATTATACTGTAGAGGCTGCCTATAGGGATGCAATATAGCATACAGGCTGCCTATGGGGGTGCGTTATACTATACAGGCTGTCTATGGGGGTGCATTATACTATACTGGCTGCCTATGGAGCTGCATTACACTATATAGAGGCTGCCTATGGGGGTGCATTATATTAGGGGCTGCATTATACTATAGAGGCTGCCTATGGGGGTGCATTATATTAGGGGCTGCATTATACTATAGAGGCTGCCTATGGCGGTGCATTTTATTAGGGGCTGTATTATACTATAGAGGCTGCATATGGGGGTGCATTATATATAGGGCTGCATTATACTATAGAGGCTGCCTATGGGGGTGCATTATATTAGGGGCTGCATTATACAGTACTATAGAGGCTGCCTATGGCGGTGCATTATATTAGAGGCTGCATTACACTATAGAAGCTGCCTATGGCGGTGCATTATATTAGAGGCTGCATTATACTACAGAGGCTGCCTATGGCAGAGCATTATATTAGGGGCTGCATTATACTATAAAGGCTGCCTATGGCGGTGCATTATATTAGGGGCTGCATTACACTATAGAGGCTGCCTATGAGGTCGCATTATAATAGGGCTGCATTATACTATAGAGGCTGCCTATGGCTGTGCATTATATTAGGGCCTGCATTACACTATAGAGGCTGCCTATGGCGTTCATTATATTAGGGGCTGCATTATACTATAGAGGCTGCCTATGGCGGTGCATTATATTAGGGGTTGTATTATACTATAGAGGCTGCTTATGGGGGTGCATTATATAAGGGGCTGCATTATACTATAGAGGCTGCCTATAGGGGCGCATTATATTAGGGGCTGTCCACCGCAGTCTCCAGATGCAGCATACAAGTAGCCCCTCCAGCACCTCTCATGGAATATTTCCTCTCCTTGCCTTTCTACTATGAGTAAGGTTTGATAAAGACCCAGTGGGTCGAAACGTTACCTTATACCATTGGAATACCTTATTGTCTCAACTGTGGTGAATCATTTAATTTTGGTGTTTTGAAAATAAAATTCTAAATTGTTTGCAACTTAAAGGACTTCTGAGTGTGACTGTTTATCCTCGGGATTACAGACTGAACTGGTATGCTGAATACTACCCAGGCTGTGTGTCTTTCACTGTCTACTTTGTTTTGCCGGCTTTGAAAGGCCATTTATTTTCCTTGTCCTTTTGCATGGTTTATGAAGCAACCAAAAACCAGCCTGGACATATAAATGGAAACAGTTCCCGTGCCGCCTCGCCGCGCACCCAAGTGAGGAGCATTCCCACCCTGAGGACCCCAATGTGTATATCATACTGTGAATAGTGTCATGTGGGTTTACATTTAGTTTGACATGTGAAGTGTGAACTGTGGATTCAGGTGCACATAACATAATACGGCTGCAGCTCGGCGTCTTCACTGATTGGCCGATAGGACGGCACTTTTGCACCAATGACTGTTACCAATCAGAGCGGCCGATTTCCCCCCGCAAACAATGATCAGTGTAAGGCTACGTTCACACGATCCGTTTTTCACTGCGGATTTTTCCGGTCCTTTTTCGGGGAAATCCGCAGTGGAAAACGGCGGTGCTTCTCTCGGCGGATTTGTGTCCTTTTTCTTCTGCGGATTCCACTGCGGGTTTCCAACTGCAGTTTCCTATTGGTGCTGTTGGAAACCCGCAGCGGAATCCGCTGAAAGAATTGACATGGTACTTCTTTTTTCCGTTGGCAAATCCGCGCGGATTTTCCAGCGAAAAAAAGGATCGTCGGCACAGCGGGTTTTGTTTTCCATAGGGTAACATTGTACTGTACCCTGCATGGAAAACGGCTGCGGATCCGTAGCTGCAATTCCGCTACGGATCCGCAGCAAAAAACGGATCGTGTGAACGTAGCCTAATAAACGCATTTCTTTATTTTGCATTTCACTTTCTTTGTAGAGAAGTCAGTGAATGTGTCCAGCTGAGAACTACTACCACCGCAACGAGACAGCTGATGAGAGCGGTAGTGCAGCCCGGCCACGGCCGCCTCCTGGGTCACGTGGTTCCATCAGGCATCTAGAACGCCTGTCTCAGGAACAGAGCGCGCTCCTAAATGCGCCGCCTTCGATGCCCTGATGAACTAATTAGCGCTGCAGCTCACAAAGACTGCCACTCCCCTGACACGCCCACAACACATTCGCCTGCGAATTCAATACTCGCGCCCGGGTTCTCTGTTCTCTCCACTATCAGGTCACATGACAAGCTAGGCCACGCCCCTCAGTGGGTCTGTTTGTTGCTAGGAACACGTGACGTACTTCCGGGACGTGGTACCCACGTGGTGAGAGAGCAGCGTCTCCGGTGAGCGTGACGTCACTGTACGGAACCGGGTGACCCAAACCGTCCACCATGAAGATCACCCGGCAGAAACACGCCAAGAAGAACATCAACTTCTACAAACACAACTTCCGCTTCCGGGAGCCGTTCCAGGTGCTGCTGGACGGGACGTTCTGCCAGGCGGCGCTGAAGAACAAGATCCAGATCAAGGAGCAGCTGCCCAAGTATCTGATGGGGGAGGTGCAGCTGTGCACGACGAGGTGAGGGTGCCGCCAGGGTGGGCGCTGTGGGTCCCCCTCCTAACTAGGTGTCCCCCCCGCCTTCCTAGGTGTCCCCCCCCCCTCTGCCTTCCTAGGTGCCCCCCCCTTCTCCCTTCCTAGGTGTCCCCCCCCTCTGCCTTCCTAGGTGTCCCCCCCCCTCTGCCTTCCTAGGTGTCCCCCCCCCTCTGCCTTCCTAGGTGCCCCCCCTCTCCCTTCCTAGGTTCCCCCCCCCCCGCCTTCCTAGGTGTCCCCCCTTCCTTCTTCCTTCCTCGGTGTCCCCTCCCGCCTTCCTAGGTGTCCCCCCTTCCTTCTTCCTTCCTCGGTGTCCCCTCCCGCCTTCCTAGGTGTCCCCCCTTCCTTCTTCCTTCCTCGGTGTCCCCTCCCGCCTTCCTAGGTGTCCCCCCCCCCCCCCTTCCTCTGCCTTCCTAGGTGTCCCCCCTTCCTCTGCCTTCCCAGGTGTCCCCCCTTCCTTCTGCCTTCCCAGGTGTCCCCCCTTCCTTCTGCCTTCCCAGGTGTCCCCCCTTCCTTCTTCCTTCCCAGGTGTCCCCCCTTCCTTCTTCCTTCCCAGGTGTCCCCCCTTCCTTCTTCCTTCCCAGGTGTCCCCCCTTCCTTCTTCCTTCCCAGGTGTCCCCCCTTCCTTCTTCCTTCCCAGGTGTCCCCCCTTCCTTCTTCCTTCCCAGGTGTCCCCCCTTCCTTCTTCCTTCCCAGGTGTCCCCCCTTCCTTCTTCCTTCCCAGGTGTCCCCCCTTCCTTCTTCCTTCCCAGGTGTCCCCCCTTCCTTCTTCCTTCCCAGGTGTCCCCCCTTCCTTCTTCCTTCCCAGGTGTCCCCCCTTCCTTCTTCCTTCCCAGGTGTCCCCCCTTCCTTCTTCCTTCCCAGGTGTCCCCCCTTCCTTCTTCCTTCCCAGGTGTCCCCCCTTCCTTCTTCCTTCCCAGGTGTCCCCCCTTCCTTCTTCCTTCCCAGGTGTCCCCCCTTCCTTCTTCCTTCCCAGGTGTCCCCCCTTCCTTCTTCCTTCCCAGGTGTCCCCCCTTCCTTCTTCCTTCCCAGGTGTCCCCCTTCCTTCTTCCTTCCCAGGTGTCCCCCCTCTCTGTGCCTCCCCGGGGCTCGTCCCCCCTCTCTGTGCCTCCCCGGGGCTCGTCCCCCCTCTCTGTGCCTCCCCGGGGCTCGTCCCCCCTCTCTGTGCCTCCCCGGGGCTCGTCCCCCCTCTCTGTGCCTCCCCGGGGCTCGTCCCCCCTCTCTGTGCCTCCCCGGGGCTCGTCCCCCCTCTCTGTGCCTCCCCGGGGCTCGTCCCCCCTCTCTGTGCCTCCCCGGGGCTCGTCCCCCCTCTCTGTGCCTCCCCGGGGCTCGTCCCCCCTCTCTGTGCCTCCCCGGGGCTCGTCCCCCCTCTCTGTGCCTCCCCGGGGCTCGTCCCCCCTCTCTGTGCCTCCCCGGGGCTCGTCCCCCCTCTCTGTGCCTCCCCGGGGCTCGTCCCCCCTCTCTGTGCCTCCCCGGGGCTCGTCCCCCCTCTCTGTGCCTCCCCGGGGCTCGTCCCCCTCTCTGTGCCTCCCCGGGGCTCGTCCCCCCTCTCTGTGCCTCCCCGGGGCTCGCCCCCCCCGCTGCTGTGGTGAGGGTCTTTTTCATTCTGCCATCTTTCCCTATACGTGTGAGGTCAGACTGCACAGTGAGGCTTATTCCACACTGACAAACACCAGGAGGAGCAGAGCGGGGGCCAGTGAGGAGCTGAGATAGCAGAGACCGGTGAGGAGCGAGACGAGTGCGATGTGTTTTTTACATCCCCTTCTTGGCCGCCCGTTATGTTCTGGGGTCTTCAGACCTCGGGGTGTGATATTCGGCTTCCGTTGATGGCAGTCGGCGCGCACAGTCGCTTTGTGCTCAGAGATTTAGATACAAGTTGAATTTCCGGGATGATTTCCAGCAGATCTGACAAATTAGATTTTTGGAGATTCGCTCCTCTCTGATTGGGCGCTCTGAAATCCAGCACGCAGATCGATATCTGATATCGGGGTAGTCCGGACCCCACCATGCTCATCGGGTGGTCGGCAGGTCCCGGCCAGCGCCTGTGTAATGTATTGATTTCCAGTTAAGGCGTCTTTCACACTTCCGTCGGTACGCTGTCGTCACGATGTACCGACGCACGTTGCTAAAATTCGGCACAACGTGGGCAGCGGATGCAGTTTTTCAACGCATCCACTGCCCATTGTAAAGTCCCGGGGAGGAGCTAGAGATCTCCGCCCGGGCATGCGCACTCTTGCAGGATGCGACGTATGAAAAAATGTTTGCTTGAACTTTTTTTTGTGATGACGGTCCGCCAAAACATGACGCATCCAGTGCACGACGGACGTGACGTATGGCCATACGTCGCGATTTGTCGGCAATACAAGTCTATGGGGGAAAAAACCGCATCCTGCGGGCACATTTGCAGGATGCGTTTTTTTCCCAAAACGATGCATTGCGACTGATACCAAACGACGCAAGTGTGAAAGTAGCCTAAGAGGAATCCGTCTCTCCACGCTGATTCTAGTGCACTTTGCTCGTGCACAGACGAGTCCACCTCAACCTTGATCCAGCCAATCCGTGCCTCCATTACTGAGAAATCAATATGCAAATGAGGCTGCAGTGCTCTGGGGAGGTTTGACCAGCGGCCTCCTCAGGAATCTGGTGGCAGCCGGTGATCACTTCCTGTCTCTGCAGCCGCTCTTCACCTATCTTTGCACTTGATAATTCTACTTCCATCTGTATCGGTAACACTCAGTGGGGCCGATTCATGAAGCTCTCAGCGCATTTCATGCCACGTTTCGCTCCATACATTAGTTTGGGAGCCCACCAGGCCCCTGGCAACGTGATCGCAGGGGCCGATGGGTTACTAAGATGGCTACGCCCCAGTCCATGTGCCTCTTGGAGTCTGATCTAGCTTGTGATTGACGGCGCTTACTCCTAAAGCGAACGCTGCCATGTGTGTGTGCCTGCCCACTGATACCGGCTGTCCTGCTAGGCCCCCAACCCCTCACATTGGCCAGACAATAGTGAGTGCAGCTCTGGGGTATAATACAGGATGTAACTCAGGATCAGTAATGTATGTACACAGTGACTGCACCAGCAGAATAGTGAGTGCAGCTCTGGGGTATAATACAGGATGTAACTCAGGATCAGTAATGTAATGCGTGTACACAGTGACTGCACCAGCGGAATAGTGAGTGCAGCTCTGGGGTATAATACAGGATGTAACTCAGTATCAGTAATGTATGTACACAGTGACTGCACCAGCAGAATAGTGAGTGCAGCTCTGGGGTATAATATACATTAACAACATCCAATAGTGGGCTTACCACCTCCAAAATTACTACATATACCAAAAAACACACCCAAATGGTAAAGGGTGAAGAAAGATAGGCATAAGCAATTTACATTTAAGACATGATATTTTTATTAAACAAAAAACAAAATATAAAAACACAAGACGAGGAAAATCAAGGAAAATACTAATGGAACATATATCAAAAGAAAATAACAAATGCTCGGCACTAAATAACCTTAGAAAATTCAATTATATTTATGGGAACCAGCCCTAAAAATATATAAATATATAAATAAAGTGGCACATGCACACTAGGAAGTTTATAACTGGAAAAACCGCATCACTATGATGTAAATGGCACCCAATAACTGACCTGCAGCTTGATGTATACCAATCTACAAACTACACAGTGTCTGGTGCTGTGATAATACTGTATTTAGAAGGATTAGTTTAGTTTTAATTAAGATAGTAATCCAAACTATCCAGACATAAATTACTGATAAACCTGCACCGTGTAGACTGGACTGAACGTGCCCAGTGCAACGGAAATATACAAATATGTAGTAGTAACAAATAGCAGCGCTATAAAAAGTGCTTAGTGCAGCGTTAGTGCAGTAATGTAAACAAGGTCAAAATCATCATAGTCTTGAGTCTTTCAAAGACAAAGTGTCAATGTGTCTGTACCACATAAATTCATCTAAAGGTGTCAAGTGCACGAGGTAGTTAACAGATAACATACATTGTAACAGCAAAGAATCTAAGTACTACTCACATCTATATGCGTCTTTGCTCTATATGTCCATCAGTGTTTTTATAGCGCTGCTATTTGTTACTACTACATATTTGTGTATTACCTTTGCACTGGGCACGTTCAGTCCAGTCTACACGGTGCAGGTTTATCAGTAATTTATGTCTGGATAGTTTGGATTACTATCTTAATTAAAACTAAACTAATCCTTCTAAATACAGTATTATCACAGCACCAGACACTGTGTAGTTTGTAGATTGGTATACATCAAGCTGCAGGTCAGTTATTGGGTGCCATTTACATCATAGTGATGCGGTTTTTCCAGTTATAAACTTCCTAGTGTGCATGTGCCACTTTATTTATATATTTATATATTTTTAGGGCTGGTTCCCATAAATATAATTGAATTTTCTAAGGTTATTTAGTGCCGAGCATTTGTTATTTTCTTTTGATATATGTTCCATTAGTATTTTCCTTGATTTTCCTTGTCTTGTGTTTTTATATTTTGTTTTTTGTTTAATAAAAATATCATGTCTTAAATGTAAATTGCTTATGCCTATCTTTCTTCACCCTTTACCATTTGGGTGTGTTTTTTGGTATCTGGGGTATAATACAGGATGTAACTCAGGATCAGTAATGTAATGTATGTACACAGTGACTGCACCAGCAGAATAGTGAGTGCAGCTCTGGGGTATAATACAGGATGTAACTCGGGATCAGTAATGTAATGTATGTACACAGTGACTGCACCAGCAGAATAGTGAGTGCAGCTCTGGAGTATAATACAGGATGTAACTCAGGATCAGTAATGTAATGTATGTACACAGTGACTGCACCAGCAGAATAGTGAGTGCAGCTCTGGAGTATAATACAGGATGTAACTCAGGATCAGTAATGTAATGTATGTACACAGTGACTGCACCAGCAGAATAGTGAGTGCAGCTCTGGGGTATAATACAGGATGTAACTCAGGATCAGTAATGTAATGTATGTACACAGTGACTGCACCAGCGGAATAGTGAGTGCAGCTCTGGGGTATAATACAGGATGTAACTCAGTATCAGTAATGTATGTACACAGTGACTGCACCAGCAGAATAGTGAGTGCAGCTCTGGAGTATAATACAGGATGTAACTCAGGATCAGTAATGTAATGTATGTACACAGTGACTGCACCAGCAGAATAGTGAGTGCAGCTCTGGGGTATAATGCAGGATGTAACTCAGGATCAGTAATGTATGTACACAGTGACTGCACCAGCAGAATAGTGAGTGCAGCTCTGGGGTATAATGCAGGATGTAACTCAGGATCAGTAATGTAATGTATGTACACAGTGACTGCACCAGCAGAATAGTGAGTGCAGCTCTGAGGTATAATGCAGGATGTAACACAGGATCAGTAATGTATGTACACAGTGACTGCACCAGCAGAATAGTGAGTGCAGCTCTGGGGTATAATACAGGATGTAACTCAGGAGCAGTAATGTAATGTATGTACACAGTGACTGCACCAGCAGAATAGTGAGTGCAGCTCTGGGGTATAATACAGGATGTAACTCAGGATCAGTAATGTAATGTATGTACACAGTGACTGCACCAGCAGAATAGTGAGTGCAGCTCTGGGGTATAATACAGGATGTAACTCAGGATCAGTAATGTAATGTATGTACACAGTGACTGCACCAGCAGAATAGTGAGTGCAGCTCTGGGGTATAATACAGGATTTAACACAGGATCAGTAATGCATGTACACAGTGACTGCACCAGCAGAATAGTGAGTGCAGCTCTGGGGTATAATACAGGATGTAACTCAGGAGCAGTAATGTAATGTATGTACACAGTGACTGCACCAGCAGAATAGTGAGTGCAGCTCTGGGGTATAATGCAGGATGTAACTCAGGATCAGTAATGTAATGTACACAGTGACTGCACCAGCAGAACAGTGAGTGCAGCTCTGGGGTACAGGGTAAGTAATGCAGTTTTCGTTTTTATCCCTGAATATGGTGGACATATGATTTCCTTGTCTGTAATGAGGGTGAAGCCTCGTGTTCTGTGTGAGATGACGTTCCCTAATGGTGTTTCTCTTTCTAGCTGTGTTATTAAGGAGCTGGAGTCCTTGGGGAAGGAGCTGTTCGGAGCTAAATTAATTGCCCAAAGATTTCAAGTGAGGAGCTGCGCTCATTTCCGGAGTCCTGTCAGCGGCTCGGCGTGCCTGTTATCCATGGTTGCAGATGACAACGCTCACCATTATTTCATCGCCACCCAGGTATCTGTGAGAAAACAATTTCCTGCTAGGATGGCTCTCCGCCTGGTTACCTGGGGGGAGTTCAGTTGCTATGGAGAATGGGGAGACATGGTGAGCAGGCCGGGAGTCAATTATACTGGTGAGCGGGGGCCGGCAGCGGGGGCGACTGCTGAGAGAACATGGGTGACAAGCGAGGGATACTGCAGGGTGATCAGCCTTCCCAAACTCCTCCATAGCAGGGACTAGCGGCCATAGTGCGCGATGCCCAGTGACCCGGAGTTCACACGTGTACTGGATATTAAGGGGGCTGTCCTGATGATGGGGCCGCTGCGGGGGTGTCCCTGGGGCCGCTGCAGGGGTGTCCCAGCCAACATTTTGTGAAAGGTCAGACCCCGCAATTCCATGGTCTCCTATGCAGTGGACTCCTGGAAAATGGCTGCCGGGGGCGGCGCATGTACAGATGGAGATCTCGGCACCAAGATCTCAGGAGAGATGTAATTGCATTGGGCAAATTCCATAAAAAATGTCGCACAATATGAACTAGCAAGATACGTTATTTTGCTAAATAATAATAGTGACAGACCCGCTGAACTTTAGCTGCTCCTTCTCCGCCCTTTGTAAGTTTATGGAGGAAATGTCCTGTAAGGTGATTGGCTGAGACCACCTAGTTCAGCCGACATTAGTCTAATGTTTATGGGGTCTCACCTGGCAGAGGATGATTGGGGAGAGCTGGGAAGCTCCTGATATTTTTCATTAGTAAATGTCAGATATTTCTTAAAGGCTTCAGTGCGCATTAGAATAAGGTTGGCTGACAGTCGGCGTATGGGGGTCCTTGAATTTCCCCCCCGACAGCTGTCAGGGGAGATGAGGGTCTGGTGTGTCCGATTTCAGATGTCAGTCATCTTGTTCCCTCGGGGGTAAGCTGCCGGCGGAGATGTCGCCTAGAGACATAGGAGCTCCTGTGTATGGGAGATTCCCCAGAGCGGATCCCTGGTTCATCCCGCAGCCGTCTGATGTGTATGGGGGGCTACACTAGACTATCCCGCTAAGCTTAGACCGATCTGGGAGCTTCATCGTGCAGCCTATGATTTCGGGGTCTAGCTGATGTGGGTACCTGTCCTTACAGATCACGGTAATCCCTCGCTGCTCTGAGACCCTTTTATGTTTCTCCATCAACATTTTGACTTTCCAAGACTCACATTTGCCTATTGGGGTCCTAGGCCTGGCCATAGGTTCCGGCCTTATAAGATTAGTATTCTGGCCTGGAAGGTGAATACAGTTCGCTAATAGTTATGCCCAATGTATAAAACACAATAGTGTAGTCATGAATGTAAAATAATTTGGGGACAATAATTGTTGGTGATGGAGACGGTAATTTAATTTCACTAACTCTAAATCTGTTTATGCGTTTCTTACGCTTTGTCGATAAGTCTGAGGGGAGGTGATGGTTGGTGTGCGCATTCCTAGGTGTATGGCTGGGAGCCCCAACCAGTGACTCGTGGCTATGTGTGTGCACTCGGCTGGCTCCGCCTCGTGATGTGTCTGGCGGGCACTTGGCTGGTTCCACCCCCGTTTGCGTCTGGGGGGCGCTTGGCATGCAGCTGGTACTCTATGGGGCTGTGCACATGTCCGATTTCCCCTCCATGGGCTGAGTAGTCCACGGGAAAAAATGGTGACCTGTCTGTTCAAAATTGGCAATTAAAGTCTATGGGTCCTTTAAAAAAAATTGGACTGCACTCTGATGACATCTGAGTGCAGTTTGATTTTCCCAGCCTCACAGGATTAAGAAGGTACAGAAACTTTTTTTTTTTTTCCTCTCCTCCGTGTTCAAGAAATACTGATGCCACTTTCATGATAACTGCACCATTTTTCCTCAGATGTTGTGAGACCCTGCCCTTGGGCTGAATTCAGACATCCGTGTATGATGGTGCGAGCACAGACTGTCTTCCTTGTAATGATCCAGGCGGAGTGTTGTGAATTTGGGGCGTTTGTTTCCCCATTTCAGCTGTCTGTCGTCTCAGGACACGGGATACTGTAGAATATAGCGGTGGAGCAGGGAGCCGTCAGCTCTCTCCTCCTCCATTCAGTGTATGCAGAGACGGAGGCCAGGGCCCTGTGCTGCTCGGACAGCGCAGCAGGATTATTCTGTCACCAGATATTCTCTCCTGACCTGGAGGTCCTGGCAGGATATTCGGTCTCTGCACAGGCCTCCAGTGTCAGCAGAGACGAGGAGCAGGACACACGCGCAGAGCGTGGCTGGATGTAGCAGAGCTGTGTGCACACTGTGAAGACCATGAACATGGTGCCATATTGTGTGGAAACACAACTGGCTTCACTAGGAGCAATATATCAGTGTGGACGATTATACAGGAGGGTGAGGTGCTGCTGACTTGGTGTAAAGTACAAATGTCTGCTCCACCACGAGTGTGCCTCATTATTATCTTTCCTAGTTGGGAGGTACATATATGCCTATGAGGCCGTCGCGTTCAGGAGGCTCAGGGTTACGGTGTGCCTCACGGTCTGTCCTCTGACTGTAAACCATGGATGGCCTGAGGCCTTGTTCACACGTTCATGTATCCCGGACTGAAACTGCGATCTAAGGATGGACTGTTGGCCTCTTATCCTGAGGTAAACAGTTTAGTGAGGCGGTTGTGTTCAGGCCAGGACAGTCCGAAAAATCATCGTCCGTGCTGGAACCGTGATACACGGATGTGTTTAGTCCTCCTTACAGGGAACCTGCCGTGTGAAATAACGCTATTAACCTGCAGATAAGGGGTTAATAAGTCTTCTGACGTCGTGTGGCTGCTGCACTGAAGGCCCCGCTGCTTGGGACAAGTAACATTTTTTATAGAGGCGGGCTGGCACGGCTTCACTGACCGGTCAGTATATAACAAGCACTGACTGACAGCCGGCTGCCTGCCCTGGTGATGCCGCCACCGAGCCGGCCTCCTGTCAGTGCCAGGCATGCGGTTACAACTCCTTTTTCGGCCTGTGTACTGTCAAATGTCCATCTGTGTGCTGTGAAAAAAATCGCAGCATGCTACCGTCTTGCAGGCCAGACGAGTGCATCTAAATATCCGGTAGTGCCTGCACCCATCTGCTATGTGGATAGTACAGGGAGCTGCACACAGCCAGGCAAGTTGTAAATTTACCGATGTGACTGGCACAGTCACAGTTTACTAGTCCTCTAGTGATAATCTCCGGCTGATAAAACACTGATTTTTTTTTTTTTTTTTTTTTTTTTATAAATCAAAATTACAGCAAGCCTCCCAGTAAGTGACACATCACTGGAATCGGAGCCTTTGTCTCGTATCTCAAATTAGACGGCAAAAACGTTGTCCCAGATTCCCTTACTGTCCAGCAGCACGCTCAGGTGTGGATGGTGTGTGATATACTGGACCTGACGTGACATGTTTGCCATCTGCCTCACTTCTGACCTAGAACTCAAGTCTTTGTCACGTCGGTTTGACTCGCCATTTGACAACACATTGTAGTTTTGTTTTTTTCATTTTTTTTATCATCGTTTCTGTCATTGAAAAATCAGAAATAAGCAAAAAACAAACAAATCTAAATCAATTATTCTTTATATATAGCAATTAAATGCATAAATCCTCCCGAAATGTGGAATATAAGGGTATGTTTCCACGGTCAGGAAACGCTGCTTGTTTGACGCTGCACAGAGCTGCAGCGTCAAACAAGCAGCGTCCAGATGTTCCAGCATAGTGGAGGGGATTTTATGAAATCCCGTCTGCACTATGCGTGGAAACCCGCACGCGGCGGGCCTGCGACTCCGGACATGCTGCGCGTCTTTTCAGATCGCAGCATGTCCGTACACCTTGCGGGGACGCAGCGTCCCCGCAAGGCATATCACAGGGCCCTATGGGACAGAGCGATCATCCCGGATGTGAAGAGTTAACACATCCGGCATGATCGCGTCCCAGAAAGGGGGCGGGGCTTAGCGCCGGGCGGCTTCGCCGCTGCGGCGATACCGCCGGCCATCCTGACAGTGGAAACATACCCTAAGTGGTAAGTGGACATACCCGGCTGAGTGCACATTACGTTTGTGTCGTCTGTTGTATATATGAGATGCACGGCAGACGTGTGCCGACACTTCCCGGCCATAAGGAGCGTTGGCGTGTGGCTCCTGTATTTGTACTGATCCTGATCCTGGACACCTGCCACCTCTGCCCTGCATCACATTTCCGCTAGGTTTTACCTCTGGAGGATTTATTAAGTTACCTGCCAGATTGTCTCTTCACAGAGGACCTCTAGCGCCACCTATTGGAAGCGGCGATCCTAAAATTTGCTTATTTAATTTCCCAGAGGAGCATGCGTGGCCTATAAGTCTCATCACACTGACATGCCAGGCCTAACTCGTCACTCTCCACAAGGAGAAATGTTACCCCTTAGACCTCTGTCAAATTCGGAAATCCAAGGAACAGCAGATCCCAATTCTGGGGGCTTTAAGTAAGTTGGTATAGAATCCTTTATGAACCCTAGCCTTTCACACAGGCGGCCCCCCGATTTCTGCTGGGAATAGGTCCGGGGTCTGCGTAGAAGAGAAATGGAAGGAAACTACCTGCTGTGTTGATGTTGCGTTGTGAATATTGGCTAATGAGCGTTGGTTGGGGGTGGGCAATGACGGGTGGGTGATGGGGGATTGTGAGGGCATCAGACGATGGGGATATTAGAAGGGAATATCGAGAGGAGGCCAATTTGGGGACGGCAGCCTTCTTCCTCTGTTAAGCCCCGGCTGCTGCCGCACCTCTTCCATTCGGTTCCGCCTACGTCTGCATGCGTCTATCTAAGAGGTGGTAGCCATGATGTTCTCTTCTGTTGGAGCAGCAGACCAACTCCGCGATCGATCTGGGCGACCAGGAGGGATTATGCTTGTTTTTTATTTAATTTTTTTGTGTATTGTATTTATTTATTTTTTTAAATCTCTATTTTTTTCTTTCTTTTTCCCCCCCAGGACCAAGAACTTTCCAGCGCGGTGAAAAAACTCGCCGGCATCCCCCTGATGTTCATCATTCAGAACACGATGGTCCTCGACAAGCCGTCCCCCAGGTCTGTAGCCCAAGTCCAGGCTCTCCAGGCCGGCCATCTGTTTCCCGAGCATCAGAAACACAACATCGCGCATTTGAAGAGCGAGCAGGGTATCGTGCGGGTCACAGAGCACAGAGGGAGGAAGAGGAAACGCGTCGGGGGTCCTAACCCTTTAAGCTGCCTGAAGAAAAAGAAGAAAAATCCCTCAACGCCGGCCGCTGAGCAAGCGAAGAAGAAAAGGAAAAGAAAGAGAAACAAGCCCTCAGTAACGCCCACCCCACAGACTGCATAACTGAGACCCCCAAACTGATTGCTGAAGATTAGACACTTTTACAGCCAGATGGATCATCTGTACAGCCTGGCTGCTGCCTTCCAGAAACGGCGCCACACTTGTCCGGTAGGCTGTGTCTAGTATTGCAGCCACGACTGTTAAATTTTAATAAATTGTATTTATTTCAGTAAGTGAAATTGTGAGCTCTTTATTTGTGTACAACTTAATTGCATTTGGCTTTCGAGTTGTCTCATATATTGTACGTAGGACTCCCATTATGGCGTTGGAGCTTGTTAGGCGTTGTAGATAAGATGGTCACGTGTTGGAGACTACTGGTCCAGGAAATACTCTAATAGTATGGTGCACAAGGAGACTTTGAAGAGTTTTCAAAGCGAAAACTAAGCCGGATCTTCACGTTTTTGTAGAATCTCTGCTTCAAAACATCCTAAAAAAAATAATAAATAAATAACTGTGTGCACATACCCTAAGAAGTATGGACTGGACTTCAAGGTGATGCATATTAACTACACTGGTGCATTCTTGCAAATAATTTAGACAGGACAGATATTTGTGATGTATCCGTGTGTTGCAGACTATAAGACGCCCCAGACCATAAGACACACCCCGAATTTTGGGATGAAAAATAAGAGAAAAAAAATGTTTTTAAATAAAATGGTACAGCGTGCAAGGGTGCGGGCCCTGAGCTGGGAGGTGGGGGCACCCAGGCGGTGCGAGGCTGCGGCCCTGGGCTGGGAGGGGACATCCAGGCGGTGGGAGGCTGCGGGCCCTGGGCTGGGAGGAGGGGACATCCAGGCAGTGCGAGGCTGCAATTCCTAGGCTGGGAGGAGGGGATGTCCATGCGGTGCAAACCTGCTGGCCCTGGGCTGGAAGGAGGGGATGTCCAGGCGGTGCGAAGCTGGCTGCATTGGGCTCTCACAAGATGTCGGTGAGCAGAGTTCCCTTTCCCATTGATTTCCCTACCGTGAGTGTCAGGGAAAATGGCGAGGGAGGCGGCACATGCACATATTGTGATCTCGCTCCGCACTTGCGCCACCTCCTGTGGCCATTTTCCCAAAGCCCACAGTAAGGAAATTAATTGGAAAGGGGACTCTGCTCACCCGCACCGCCATCTTAGGAGATATTGCAGCCTCGCACCACCTGGACGCCATGTACTCCCAGCCCAGGACCCGCAGCATTTCCCCACACCTGTCACTGCCAGCTTCCTAAAGCAGTGACCCTGCCTCCTGTGACATTGGTGCACCGCAGCCGCCCCCTCCTCCACCCCTGGTAAGCTACCTTCAGATTCTAAGGCACACCCCACTTTCCTCCCATATTTTTTTGGGAAAAAGTCTTATAATCTGGAAAATACGGCATTTAGCTCAAAGTATCATCTCAACAGCTCACAATTATAACAGTCCTGTCATGAATAGTTCTATATAAACTTATACCCTGCAGTTGTGGAGCAAGAATGTGTCCATCTGACGACAGCAAGAATATTCATGGAGGCGAGGTATTAAAATGCAAAATATATTGGAAAGTTGTAAAACCTTTCAACAATCCCGTTTTTATGTATGGAGCCTGTGATACGACTGTAGGTGCTTGTGTTCCCTCCAAGAAAAACGGTGTCTTTTTATTTTTTAGTTCTGAGTGGACAGTCATGAAGAATCTAACCTGGAAGTCATACACAGATGAGGTTGGAGGTGCAGTAGGGGCGTGACGGTGCATTCTAGCTGTCTGTCAAAGGGCAATTGGGCAGGAAGATGACGCTTCTCAAAGAATGTTTTCTCTGAAATGCCGCAGCATGTTAGAGTAAGGCTACGTTCACATTTGCGTTGCGTCGGGCGCAGGTTCGGCGACGCATAGCGGCGCATGCGTCATGCGCCCCTATATTTAACATGGGGGCGCATGGACATGCGTTGTCTTGCGTTTTGTGACGCATGCGTCATTTTTGGCGCAAGCGTCAGGGCGCACAGGACGCTGCATGTTGCATTTTTTTGCGCCGAAAATCATGCCAAAATTGGACGCATGCGTCACAAAAAGCTACGTTTTGCATGCGTTGTGCGTTGCGTCGCCGACGCTGCGCCGCACAACACAAATGTGAACGTAGCCTAAGACATATCCGTGTACAATCGCACAGCCAGGCTCTGACTTTTGCTGCTTGTGGTTTGTCAGTAGCCTTGGATGTAAGAGATTCTTCCTGGCTACCAGTGGTCATGTATTGGCCTGGATTGCAGCTTCAAAAAGAGACAAAATTCACCGCAGTACAGGGGTTAACGTGATCTGCAGATATTCTGGGTTTAATGACTACAACGGTGATTCTTATCTCATATTGGAACAGATGATCTCTGCATCAAAATGATACATCTGCCTGCTGCTATTCCTGAGCAAGCTCTGCCCTGCTATTGAACCATTCACACAGCTGAGTCTTCTTTAGGAGATGTTCCTGGCACTTACAGGACTTTCTTGGGTTCCTTCAAGTCTTCTTTAAAGCAATTGAACCTCTCTCTTTGATGTTGTTGATTTGATAGAAGGTTGATTTAGGGGCAATCTTGGAAACAGCAATGTCCTTGCTTGTAAAGCCCTTTAGATGGAAAGTATTGATGATGGCACATGTTTCTTTGGAGATATCCATGGTAAACAGAAGAATACAACGATTTCAAGCACCAACCCCATTTTAAAAGCAACCAGTCTGGTGTTATCACCCTTTTATGCTGATTAAATTATATCAGCTGCCTTGTCCTCCTGAACGCTTTCTCCTGAGCTAACGAGAAGATCAATGAAATAATATAAGCAGTAATTTTGTGTAAGTTAATTTTCATGGCAAGGAATCACTTCAATGTTTGGCATTTCATCTGATAGCTCATTATAATAATCTAGGGTTCATGCATATTGCCGCTATGAAAACTGGATCAGCAAAATTTGTGAAAATGAAAATTTGTGGCCATGACTGTAAACATGTATGACATAACCCTGTCTGTAACAACCAGAACTATAAGACTTGTCACTTAGCTCTCCTGGTGAACCACATAAAAAAAACTAACAAAAAAAAGCAGTTTCATTATAATTTGCTTTAAAAAAAAAAAAAAAAGAATGAAAAGCCACAAAGTCTTAGAAAATGTTACCAATAATTGCTACGTTTTGTCACACCAAAAATGTCGTCACACAGCTGTCGATGAGAAAAAAAAGTGTTACAGCTTTTACGATATGTTGACATATGCAATTTTTTAAAAAAAAAATATTGAGTGTTCTTTAAATGATGTGTATTTTCAAAAATATCTGTGTTTTGGGAGGTCTAGTATTAACTTTTTCTTTTGTAAATTGGAGTTTATTTGTATGGCATCAGCCAGGGGGATGATAAAGACAACGGGCAGCGGAGGGGCAGTGGCAGAGCCGAAGAACCTACCCTCCGTCCCTCCTCGATACTCAAAGCTATCATTACAAGAAAACTTCAAACCCGGATTACACAAAATCCACAAAACCTATTTCTTCACCTCAAGTATCGTTTTAATCAGTATCTTAGCTCCAATATGGCCACGTGTATGCTTTACGTCTCAAAATCCTGCTGACAGGTTCCCTTTAAGTAGTAAGTTACAAGCCTATCTGAGCAGTGATGTAGGGAGCCCTCATCATCCTGAATGCAGGAAGCTCATCATTTTTCACAGTGACACCCCCATAATAGATCCTTCATCAGCCATGTGTGAATCCAGGAACCACACTATCCTCCAGTGACTCCTTCAGATTCTGGACTGGACACAACTCGTCGTCTGCTTGGGTGGTTAGCAGGATGGGACCGGAGTTTAGTTTACGAGTGTGTTTCAATAGGTGCGTATTCTTAATGAAGTGTGGTCAAAGAGCTGTTATAAATTACTAAACACCCTCTAATAATAATAATAATAATAATGAGATGACTCTGTTCATCCTATCCCTATCTACACAGCAAAGCTTACAAGTGAACTACAGGACAAATCTCCTTTAGTGACTAACGGAAAATTTCAATCTTATTAACTCAATAGTCATTTAAAAGGTTAAAATAAAAAAATTTTAAACACTTAAATCAGTAAAATTCTGATAACATCTTTTATTATCTGATTTTACAAAATTATTTTGTGAGCAATCTTAATGCAACACAAAGTTTAGTTTGTTTGTTTTTTTTTTTTTTGGGTGTTCTCGAGAACTTGATCCTGAGCTTGGCATATTTTCTGTACGGTGGTGAAAACTTGATATGTGGAGGAAGCGATATAATGAACCGAACCTTGAAAACAACTTTCTACTTCCAGATTAATGTCACAGTACAGCGGTTCAAGGACCCGCAGTAAGTCTGGATGTCGGCGCCATCAGCTGTGAAATAAAGTTTGTTTGTTGCAGTGGTGACCGAGCTAAAAAGCACAATGATTAAATGAGGGCGGCGAATGCTGTAAATGTGGAAAGTGTGTAATTATTATCTATTAAGGCTATTTACAGTCAGACTGCCTGGTCACAAATTACATCGTACAGATGAAGTGTTTATTGATTATATGTTTCATGCAAAACATTAAGAAAGTGTAAACTTTTTGCATATTTTTGTTTTATTTTTTTTCTTTTCAAAGGGTTATTCCCAATATTAAAGGGTTACTCTTAAGATAGGAAGTTATTCCCTATTCATAGGATAACATCATGATCACTGAGTGTCCAACCGATAAGACCCCCACTGATCTCAAGAACTGGGGCTCTACTCCATGTTGGTCAAATGTATAGGCCCCTGCAGCATTGTAAGTTTTATAAGTCATAAATGTTGCCCCCTCCCACATTATGTAGTAATGTCCCCAATTCTGATAAATATGCTTCCCTTTCTGGTATACATGATCCCCATCCTGGTATACATGATCCCTATCCTGGTATACATGTTCCCCCATCCTGGTATACATGTTCCCCCATCCTGGTATACATGTTCCCCCATCCTGGTATACATGTTCCCCCATCCTGGTATACATGTTCCCCCATCCTGGTATACATGTTCCCCCATCCTGGTATACATGTTCCCCCATCCTGGTATACATGTTCCCCCATCCTGGTATACATGTCCCCCATCCTGGTATACATGTTCCCCATCCTGGTATACAAGCACCCCATCCTGGTAGACATGTCCCCCATCCTGGTATACATGTTCCCCCATCCTGGTAGACATGTTCCCCCATCCTGGTATACATGTCCCCCATCCTGGTATACATGTTCCCCATCCTGGTATACAAGCACCCCATCCTGGTAGACATGTCCCCCATCCTGGTATACATGTTCCCCCATCCTGGTAGACATGTTCCCCCATCCTGGTATACATGTTCCCCCATCCTGGTATACATGTTCCCCCATCCTGGTAGACATGTTCCCCCATCCTGGTATACATGTTCCCCCATCCTGGTATACATGTCCCCCATCCTGGTATACAAGCACCCCATCCTGGTAGACATGTCCCCCATCCTGGTATACATGTTCCCCCATCCTGGTATACATGTTCCCCCATCCTGGTAGACATGTTCCCCCATCCTGGTAGACATGTTCCCCCATCCTGGTATACATGATCCCCATCCTGGTATACAAGCACCCCATCCTGGTAGACATGTCCCCCATCCTGTGTCCATCCTAGTATATACTGCATGTTCCCCATTCTGAGTGCATCCTGGTATATACATTGGGTACAGAAAGAATTCAGATCCCTTTACATTTTTTCACTCTGTTTCATTGCAGCCATTTGGTAAATTCAAAACAGTTCATTTTTTTTTCTCATCAATGTACACTCTGCACGCCATCGTGACTGAAAAAAACAGAAATGTAGAATTTTTTACAAAATTATTAACCCCCTAACCCCCAAGGGTGGTTTGCACGTTAATGACCGGGCCAATTTTTACAATTCTGACCACTGTCCCTTTATGAGGTTATAACTCTGGAACGCTTCAACGGATCCTGATGATTCTGACACTGTTTTCTCGTGACATACAGGTCCTTCTCAAAAAATTAGCATATAGTGTTAAATTTCATTATTTACCATAATGTAATGATTACAATTAAACTTTCATATATTATAGATTCATTATCCACCAACTGAAATTTGTCAGGTCTTTTATTGTTTTAACCTCTTCACCCCCAAGGGTGGTTTGCACGTTAATGACCGGGCCAATTTTTACAATTCTGACCATTGTCCCTTTATGAGGTTATAACTCTGGAACGCTTCAACGGATCTTGGCGATTCTGACATTGTTTTCTCGTGACATATTGTACTTCATGATAGTGGTAAAATTTCTTTGATATTACCTGCGTTTATTTGCAAAAAAATGGAAATTTGGCGAAAATTTTGAAAATTTTGCAATTTTCCAACTTTGAATTTTTATGCCCTTAAATCACAGAGATATGTCACACAAAATACTTAATAAGTAACATTTCCCACATGTCTACTTTACATCAGCACAATTTTGGAACCAAAATTTTTTTTTGTTAGGGAGTTATAAGGGTTAAAAGTTGACCAGCAATTTCTCATTTTTACAACACCATTTTTTTCTTAGGGACCACATCATATTTGAAGTCACTTTGAGGGGTCTATATGATAGAAAATACCCAAGTGTGACACCATTCTAAAATCTGCACCCCTCAAGGTGCTCAAAACCACTTTCAAGAAGTTTATTAACCCTTCAGATATTTCACAGGAATTTTTGGAATGTTTAACAAAAAATAAACATTTAACTTTTCTTCACAAAAAATTTACTTCAGCTCCAATTTGTTTTATTTTAACCAAGGGTAACAGGAGAAATTGGACCCTAAAAGTAGTTGTGCTCTTTGTCCTGAGTACCCCGATACCCCATATGTGGGGGTAAACCACTGTTTGGGCGCATGGCAGAGCTCGGAAGGGAAGGAGCGCCATTTGACTTTTCAATGCAAAATTGACTGGAATTGAGACAGGACGCCATGTCGCGTTTGGAGAGCCCCTGATGTGCCTAAACATTGAAACCCCCCACAAGTGACACCATTTTGGAAAGCAGACCCCTTATGGAACTTATCTAGATGTTTGGTGAGCACTTTGACCCACCAAGTCCTTCACTCAAGTTTATAATGTAGAGCCATAAAAATAAAAAATCATATTTTTTCACAAAAATGATCTTTTCACCCCCAATTTTTTATTTTCACAAGGGTAACAGAATAAATTGGACCTCAAAAGTTGTTGTGCTATTTGTCCTGAGTATGCTGATACCCCATATGTGGGGGTAAACCACTCTTTGGGCGCATGGCAGAGCTCGGAAGGGCAGGAGTGCCGTTTGACTTTTCAATGCAAAATTTGCTTGAATTGAGATCGGACGCCATGTCGCGTTTGGAGAGCCCCTGATGTGCCTAAACAGTGGAACCCCCCCAATTCTAACTGAAACCCTAACCCAAACACACTCCTAACCATAACCCTAACCACACCCCTAACCCAAGCACGCCCCTAACCCTAATCCCAACCATACCTCTAACCCCAACACACCCCTAACCCTAATCCCAACCCTAACCACACCCCTAACCCAAACACCCCTAACCCTAATCTCCGTAAATGTAATCCAAACCCTATCCCTAACTTTAGCCCCATCCCTAACTTTAGCCCCAACCCTAACTTTAGCCCCAACCATAACCCTAACTTTCGCCCTAACCCTAACTTTATCTCCAACCCTAACCCTAAGTTTAGCCCCAACCCTAACCCTAATGGGAAAATGGAAATAAATCCATTTTTGTTATTTTATTATTTTTCCCTAACTCAGGGTGATGAAGGGGGTTTGATTTACTATTTATAGCGGGTTTTTTAGCGGATTTTTATGATTGGCAGCTGTCACACACTATAAGACACTTTATTGCAAAAAATTGTTTTTGCGTCTCCACATTTTGAGAGCTATAATTTTTCCATATTTTGGTCCAAAGAGTCATGTGAGGTCTTGTTTTTTGCGGGACGAGTTGATGTTTTTATTGGTAACATTTTCGGGCATGTGACATTTTTTGATCACTTTTTATTCTGATTTTTGTGAGGTAGATTGACCAAAAACCAACAATTCATGAATTTCTTTTGGGGAAGGGGGGGGCATTTATACCGTTCCACGTTTGGTAAAATGGATAAAGCAGTTTTATTTTTCCGGTCAGTACGATTACAGCAATACCTCATTTATATCATTTTTTCAGGTGCTTTTATACGATACAAATTATTTTATATAAAAAATAATTATTTTTGCATCGCTTTATTCTGAGGACTATAACTTTTTTATTTTTTCGCTGTTGACGCTGTATGGCGGCTCGTTTTTGCGGGACAAGAAGATGTTTTCAGTGGTACCATTTTTTTTATATACCTCTTTTTGATCGCGTGTTATTCCACATTTTGTTCGGTGGTATGATAATAAAGCCTTGTTTTTTGTTTGTTTTTTTACGGTGTTCTCTGAAGGGGTTAACTAGTGGGACAGTTTTATAGGTCGGGTCGTTACGGACGCGGCTATACTAAATATGTGTACTTTTATTTTTTTTATTTAGATAAAGAAATGTATTTATTGGAACAATATATATATATATATATATATATATATATATAATCTTTTTTTTTTTTTTTTTCCCTTACACATGTAAATATATATTTTTTTGCTTTAGAACATTGTCCCAGGAGGGGACATGACTATATATTGTCAGATCGCTGATCTGACACTTTGCAGTGCACTGTGTCAGATCAGCGATCTGACAGCCACTGCAGGGAGGCTTGCCGGCGCCTGCTCTGAGCAGGCGCTTGCAAGCCACCTCCCTGCAAGACCCAGAAGGCCACCCGCGGCCATTTTGGATCTGAGGCCTGCAGGGAGGAGCAGGTAGGAGACCCTCGGAGCAACGCAATCACATCGCGTTGCTCCGAGGGTCTCAGGGAAGCACGCAGGGGGCCACCTCCCTGCGCGATGCTTCCCTATGCCGCCGGAATGCTGCAATCATGTTTGATCACAGTGTTCCAGGGGTTATGTGCCAGGAGCGGTCCGTGACCGCTCCTGGCACATACTGCCGGATTTCAGCTGCGATAGTCAGCTGACTCCCGGCCCCGATCGCCCGTGCTCCCCCCATGAGCGGGCTGATCGTGATGACGTACTATCCCGTCGGTGGTCATACGGGCCCATACCACCTCCAAAGGATAGTACGTCATATGTCAGAAAGGTTAAGTTAAGTCACATGCTGTCCATTTCCTTGTGATCCTCCTTGAGGCCGGTTTCACACGTCAGTGGCTCCGGTACGTGTGGTGTCAGTTTCCTCACGTACCGGAGACACTGACTCACGTAGACACATTAAAATCAATGTGTCTCTGCACATGCCAGCGTATTTTCACGGACCGTATGTCCGTTTGGAAAACACGGAGACATGTCAGTGTTCGTGGGAGCGCACGGATCACACGGACCCATTAAAGTCAATGGGTCCGTGTAAAACACGTACCGCACACGGAAGCTGAGGCCCGGAGAGGAAGCGTCGAGGGAGCCGGGTGAGTATTTTAATAACAGCGGCCGGGGGCACAGGGGGTGGGAGGGGGGAGGTTGCCGGGAAGTTTATTTTAAACACAAAAAAACAAAACAAAAAAAGATTTTTCATTCGTTCTCCCCAGTGAACGCTGCTGGAGAGAAGGGATGAATGGCGGCTTCAGCACCACGCTGGGGACAGCGCTTACTGTTAGCGCTGTCTCTAGCACGGTCCATGTGGTACCCAGTCGGCACACGGGCGGCACACGGCTGCCGCATGTGTGCCACACTGATGTGCCACGTGAGCTCATGGACACACGGACACGGATAACTCCGGTACCGATTTTTCCGGTACCGGAATTATCTGGACGTGTGAGACTGGCCTGAGATGGTTCTGCTCCTTCATTGGAGTCCAGCTGTGTTTAATTAAACTGTTAGGACTTGATTTGGAAAGGCGCACACCTGTCTATATAAGACCTCACAGCTCACAGTGCATGGCAGACCAAATGAGAATCATGAGGTCAAAGGAACTGGCCAAGGAGCTCAGAGACAGAATTGTGGCAAGGCACAGATCTGGCCAAGGTTACAACAGAATTTCTGCAGTACTCAAGGTTCCTTAAAGCACAGTGGCCTCCATAATCCTTTAATGGAAGAAGTTTGGGACCACCAGATGTCTTCCTAGACCTGGCCGTCCAGCCAAACTGAGCAATCATGGGAGAAGAGCCTTGGTGAGAGAGGTAAAGAAGAACCCCAAGATCACTGTGGCTGAGCTCCAGAGATGTAGTAGGGAGATGGGAGAAAGTTCCACAAAGTCAACTATCCCTGCAGCCCTCTACCAGTCGGGCCTTTATGGCAGAGTGGCCTGACGGAAGCCTCTCCTCAGTGCAAGACATATGATAGCCCACACAGAGTTTGCTAAAAAACACATGAAGGACTCCCAGACTATGAGAAATAAGATTCTCTGGTTCGATGAGACGAAGATAGACCTTTTTGGTGCTAATTCTAAGTGGTAAGTGTGGAGAAAACCAGGCACTGCTCATCACCTGCCCAATACAATCCCAACAGTGAAACGTGGTGGCAGCATCATGCTATGGGGGTGTTTTTCAGCTGCAGGGACAGGACGACTGGTTTGCATTGAAGGAAACATGAATGCGGCCAAGTACAGAGGTATCCTGGAAGAAAACTTCTTCCAGAGTGCTCTGGACCTCAGACTTGGCCGAAGGTTCACCTTCCAACAAGAGAATGACCCTAAGCACACAGATAAAATAACAAAGGAGTGGCTTCAGAACAACTCTGTGACCATTCTTGACTGGCTCACCAGAGCCCTGACCTAAACCCAATTGAGCATCTCTGGAGAGACCTGAAAATGGCTGTCCACCAACGTTCACCATCCAACCTGACGGAACTGGAGAGGATCTGCAAGGAAGAATAGCAGAGGATCCCCAAATCCAGGGGTGAAAAACTTGTTGCATCATTCCCAAGAAGACTCATGGCTGTACTAGCTCAAAAGGGGCTTCTACTCAACACTGAGCAAAGGGTCTCAATACTTATGACCATGTGATATTTGAGTTTTTCTTTTTAAATAAATTTGCAAAAATTATTACATTTCTGTTTTTTTCAGTCACGATGGGGTGCAGAGTGTACATTAATGAGAAAATATGAACTTTTTTGAATTTACCAAATGGCTGCAATGAAGCAAAGAGTGAAAAATGTAAAGGGGTCTGAATACTTTCTGTACCCAATGTACAGTATATGTTCTCCATCCTGAGCCCATTCTGGTATATATGTCCCTCATCCTGGTATATAAGTGTCCTTCATCCTGGATATATATGCCCCTCTTCCTGGTTGACATGTCCCCCATCCTGGACTCATCCTGGCATGTACGGTATGTATATTTTCTCCAGCCTGGTCCCATGTTGGTATATACTGGTGCTTCTTACAAAATTAGAATATTATCAAAAAGTTAATTTATTTCAGTTCTTCAATACAAAAAGTGAAACTCATACATTATGTAGAGTCATTACACAGAGTGATCTATTTCAAGTGTTTATTTCTGCTAATGTTGATGATTATGGCTTACAGCCAATGAAAACCCAAAAGTCAAACACAAAAAATACCTGCAAAGGCTTCCTAAGTGTTTAAAAAGGTCCCTTAGTCTGTTTCAGTAGCTCCACAATCATGGGGAATTATTGTATTATTGTATTGAAGTTCTGGAGATCATAGACTACTGAAGAGGCCGCTGGTCCATGGTTTTGTGAATCTTTTTGCCTATTGGTGGCTCAGTGGTTAGCATTGTTGCTTTGCAGCGCTGAGGTCTTGGCTTCAAATCCCACCAAGGACGACATCTGCAAGGAGTCTGTATGTTCTCATGTTTATGTGGGTTTCCTCCAGGGTCTCTGGCTTCCTCCCAGATACTAGTAAGTAATTTACATTGTGAGCCCCAATGGGGACAGTGCTGATGAGGTTAGCGGTATATAAAAAAGCAGGATAAATTGTGTCCTTTTTGAAGTTTTGTGTAAGAAAAATAGTTTTCCATTCCCTATAGATAATATAAAGAGATGAATCCGCACAACATGGCTTTAAAAAAAGGCGAAAGAATTCACGTTACGCCTTGAACCGGCTGCCCTCCGTAACCTTTGCTATGCTTTGTCAGCATTTTCTGGATAAGGTACAGTGCGGAGACACGATGCATTATCGTCTCCATCACTGTGACTTACGGGCCGTATAAATCATACTTCCATTAACAGAATGAAACGGATAAAATGCAATGAATGGGATCTGTGTATAGGAAGCACAGAGGGTGGGGGGAGAATGGAGCGGCGGCGGTGCGGTAGGTGTTACCGGGTGACATATTTCAAGAAAGACCTGTGTCGCTTGTAATAGATTTACTGCCATTGGCAATGTTCATTGCGTTTACCGGACTGATCAATCCTGCACGCGGTGACAGTCCGTTTAATACCATGTGCTCTATTCATACACTCCGGTCATGGCTGTGCACTTGGAAGGTCCTTGCAATATATTGCACTGTTTTGTTTTTTCCTTCCTGGCATGAAAGGGGTTAAAAAGAGCGGGGTTTTCTTCCCCGTCTTGCTTGTCTGAGCTGTCTCCTTTTTTTCCGTGCGCTTGTTTAATGCTCTCTGTGCTCCGCTGCGTCCTGGAGAGAGCCGGCGGCGTGTTACAAGTATACATCTTGTGCGCGGCCCCAATGTTAAGTAAGAGATACTGTTATTTGCAGACGGGGTAATGGAGTGCGGGGCCATCTCTGGGGTAATTTACACACTGCTCCCCACATTGATTCACGCTAATTGAGTTATAATTCTCGCCGTTAGCAGATAGAAATCCCACCATGTATTTATCTGCTTGTCATAGCCCAGCGCAAACTGCATATGTCGTGGGGAAATGTCATTTCTGTCTCTTTGCCTTCCTGCGGGGAGGGCTGTAAATCATCACGTCTTATTGGCCTTGCTGCTTCCTTCTGAAAAATGGTAGACGACGCTGATCCTTAGTGCACAGGCGGCCACCGGATTGTGAACCATACCTTGATTAGCCGTGTACATGTCATCATTAGACACACCACTAGTGATGAGCAAAAGTGTCCGCTACTCGACTCGGGTATGCACTGAGTATAGCGGGTGCTCGAGTGACATGTTCAAGTCCTAACACAACGTATTTCGCGGCTTTTAGCCAAAAAAACAGGCAGTGATTGCCCATGTATGTCAGACAATTCCCACAACAGCTGCGAAAAATTAGGCAGGAACTCAAACATGTTGCTCATCGCTATACATCACCTAAAGCCCCATCCAGGGATCTAGTAGGGCACCTGGAATCCTTTATATCACTCGTGCATGTCTTCTGCCTACAGAGAAGGGCGTAAACTGCTCCCAAATAACTCTGGCATCTGCTGATCTCCCCTAATGAAAAAGGAATGGGAATGTCATCCAAAGAGCAACACGCTCCCCACAGTTCGGGCCATGTTAGTCTAATGTGTATGGTCACGTTTTGCTTTAATGGGGTTTTTAATGGGAAAAGGGGAATAAAAAAATATCTGGCACCATAGGTTTCCATTTTCAGAAAATTCCTCTTCCTCACCTGCAGTTTGTTTTTAAAAAATAAAACTGTTCTTTACCCCCCTCCCCAGGTCCAGCGCAGAGTCTCAGCCTCTGCTGTTGTGGAGCGCCCCCACACCGCCGCAGGGCCGAGGGGTACCCGGAGCCGGGCCTCTGGGATCTCAGTCCTGGGGTTGTCACGGTGGCTAGACCCGGTCCGTGGCCCTGTCTGTCAGTGGGGGACGTCCGTTGCAAATAGGTGCTGCTAACGGTGGTATAGCGGTGCAGTTGTGGGGTGCAGGTCGCGGTAAATAACGAGGACACCAGGTTGCAGTCTCTTTACCTCTTTACTGAAGATGTGGGAGACCTCAGTCCAGAGCGCTGTTAACTGGGTTTTCAGAGACCGGCCGGTCCAACGACACATCAGGAGCTCTCTTTACAGGTGGGAATCAGTATCTACCTTCTAGCGCTGTGTGTTGTAGTTCTTCCCTGCTGAGCTCCCGGGATAGTCCTCACAACTGTTTCTTTCTGTCTCTACTGTTCCTCCTCCGTCCTCCAGTTGATATGGTAGGACGCACCCGTATGACGGGGTAGGCCTGGAGTTCTTCCGGGACCCTAGAGTCGCCCCTCTCCCACAGCTGCCTCCGTTGTCTGCTTAGGTGTTAAGTGAGACAGCCAACCTGTAGTTAGCTGCCCTGCCGTGGTTTGCAATGTACTTAAAGTCTCTTACTTGCTCGGCGTTCCGGCCACCGACTGTTTGCGCCTCAGAAGGATGTTGCCTCGGTCTAACAGCAAGAACCCTTCTGGTATTTCTCCTTTTCTGTATTCCCGTTGTTTACTGGTTAGTTCTGCTCTGAGGAGTCTGCCAGGATCCCATCCCTGACAGGTCCTCTCACTAGCTCTTCCCAGCTACTTCTCCCTGTCTTCCTGTCCAACCCCCAGTTTTACCAGAGTTGTGAGGAGTGGCCTACTAGATAGGACCACCCCCCCTGGTGGCCGGAGTGTGAAGTGTGGTGTGAGTGTACCTGATCAGAGAAACTCCCTAGTGCAATCAGACGCACCATAGCTCCCCGTAGTGGCGGAGCCACAGCACTGCAACAACCAGGACTCTGGGGTGCTGCACTCCCCCCCGGTTAAATCCAGTACTCCGGGACTGGGAAAACAAGAACAATAATACATGTTAACAGAAAACACGCAAATTTTTGAAATAGCATAACAATTGAACATAACAGAGCTTCCCTTTACGGGAGGTGAGGATTCTTGAACGTTGCGAAAGTTTGGTCATGCACAGTTTATGACTCTCAGTTCAGTGGTTGAAACAGCGGGGACCCCGGGTAAACAAAGGGGCCCCCCTTGTGGAAGTTTTTGAGCAATTCACCGTCCATTACTCTAGTGTCCATTTAAAAACCTGTAACAAAAGGATATGCATACAAACATTTTCAATTACATAGCAGCCCTATCAATACCTCCAAGTTTTGTAGCGGAGGGGAGTTTGATTTTGAGTGCTGCGTGTGGACCTTCGCAGCGCAGGGGTTGCTATTGGTCTAACAGGGCCCGCTATGCTTGCTACCGCTGGTGTAGTGCGCTGTTTTCTAACTACACTTCTAGTGAGTCTGGGTAGCACTGGCAGGTTGGGGCTCTCAGAGCTGCTGCTATCAACAGTGGGTACGGCAGGCTCACTGATAGCAGAGGGAGGATTTGCCGGTTCAACGGTTGGCATGGCTTCTTCAGGCAAGGCTTGTTGAGGTTGCGGGACCGGATGATCTGGTACCACCATTGTTTCTGGTGGGTCCGGCTGTGGAAACGTTAGAACAGGTACCGCGATGGCCTGATTTATCTGAGTCCAGGACTGGGGAAAGTCACCAAGGACAGTATGGAACATCTTCTCCTTTTCCACCGGCGGGGAGATTTCTGGGGCCGTGCCCCTCTCTTTCAACTTATCGGGGCAGACCTTAAGGTGATCCCTGGATACCGCTGTCGAGGTCTCCCCTCTGTCCTTGCTGATGAGACAGACCTTAGTGTTGTCGAAGTCGGATGGCAAGATGGTATACGGTTCCGCTTCCCATTGGTCATCAAGCTTGTGTAACCTCCTCTTTCGTTTAATCACTTGCTCACCAGGTGACAGGGGAATCGCAGGAGCGTGTTGATTGTAGTCCCTTTCTTGTTTCTGCCTAGCCTGGGCGAGACTTCTCTCCACACACTCCTGTACTTCGCGGTATCTTCGCTGCCTTTCTGTATCCCAATCTGCCTCCGGCGAGGTATCTTCGGGTACTAGGACCCCCATGTCCAGATCAACGGGTAACCGACTAGACCTTCCTCGCATCAGGTACGCTGGAGTACAGTTGGTGGAACTTACTGGGATGTGGTTGTACATATCCACCAAGTCAGGCAACTTTGTCGGCCACAGGTTCCGTTCCTCCACAGGCAAGGTCTTCAATAAATCGATTACTACCTGGTTCATCTTCTCGCACATCCCGTTGGTTTGGGGGTGGTACGGTGTAGTTCTGATCTTCTTACACCCGTACAACTGGCAGAATTCTTGGAACACTTCCGCTTCGAATGCAGGCCCCTGATCGGTCAGTACTTTCTCTGGGTAGCCATGGGGTCTACAAAAGTGCTGCTGGAAGGCCCTGGCGGCAGTCCTAGCTGTTAGATCCTTGACAGGCACAACCACCAAAAACCTGGAGTAGTGGTCCACGATGGTAAGGGCGTAGATATAGCCCGACCGGCTAGGCGTCAGCTTCACATGATCCAGCGCGACCAGTTCGAGCGGCCGTTTGGTGATGATAGGCCGCAGGGGAGCCCGTTGACTGTCACGGTCCTTCCTTCGCAGACTACACGGACCACACTCTCGACACCACTTCTCAATGGTTCTCTTCATGCCAATCCAATAGAACCTCCCTCGGAGCAGCTTCTCCAGCTTCCTCCGTCCGAAGTGTCCGGCTCCATCATGGTAGGCTCCCAGAACCATGGGCGCATCTCGCCTTGGCACCACTATCTGCCACACCAATTCATGAGTACGTGGGTCGATGCTCCTCCTGCACAACTTGCCATCATGGATAAACAGTTTGCTTCTCCCCTTCCACAGCTGTTGAGTTTCTTGTGGATCATCTGGGCCAGGGTGCAACCCAGCCTGCGTCAAGAGTTCCTTCACCTGACGGACCGCGGGGTCACTATCCTGGGTTTCTGCCCATCCGTGGTGGGGCAGGGGATTCAGCGTGGCATCCGGTTGGTTCTTGTGCCTGTTCTTCACATGGTGAGAGTTCTGAGTGGCTTTGGGGCGATGGAAGGCAGGCAGCTCCACCTCTTCAAGTGCCTCCGGGTCTTCTCCCACTTCTGGTAGATTGGGCATTCGGGACAGAGCATCGGCATTGGCATTCTGGTGTCCTGCCCGATATTTGATGGTGAAATCATAGTTGGACAGCCGGGCCATCCACCGCTGTTCCAAAGCCCCGAGTTTGGCAGTACCCAGATGCGTTAGCGGATTGTTGTCCGTGAAGACGGTGAATTTCGCGGAGGCCAGGTAGTGCTTAAACCTCTCTGTCACTGCCCAGACGAGGGCCAGGAATTCCAGCTTAAAGGAACTATAGTTGTCAGGGTTCCTTTCCGTGGGACGGAGTTTCCTGCTGGCGTAAGCGATCACCCTTTCTTTGCCGTTCTGAACCTGGGACAGCACGGCTCCTAATCCCACATTACTGGCATCTGTGTACAGCACAAACGGTTGATCGTATTCGGGGTAAGCCAGTATCTCTTCTCCCGTCAGTGCCGACTTCAAACAGGTGAAGGATTCCTCCAGCTCTTCGTTCCAATCAAAGGGGGTTTTCCTCCCCTTGGTCTTCTTTGGTTGGCCCACCAGCAGATTTTGCAAGGGTGCGGCCTTCTTGGTGAAATCCTTAATGAATCTCCGATAGTAACCTACCAACCCGAGGAACTGCCGGACTTCGTGGAGGTCACTAGGCTTTGGCCAGTCCTTGATCACTGTGACCTTGTCGGGGTCTGGGGCCACTCCTTCAGCGCTCACCACATGGCCCAGGTACTGCACTTTAGGTTTGAGCAGATGACACTTGGACGGTTTCACCTTTAAGCCGAATTTGGACAGGGCTTCGAACACCTCGGCCAGGTGCTTCAGATGGTCTTCGTAGGTCTTAGAGAAGACAATGACATCATCCAAATACAGCAGCACAGTTTCAAAGTTCATGTGTCCTAGGCAGCACTCCATCATCCTCTGGAACGTTCCTGGAGCATTGCACAGTCCGAAGGGCATGTAGTTGAACTCGCAGAGACCCATTGGTGTCGTGAAGGCCGTCTTCTCCTTGTCCGCCTCCGCTACAGGAACCTGCCAGTACCCACTGGTGAGATCTAAGGTAGAGAAGTAGTTAGCAGATTTTAAAGCAGCCAGAGATTCCTCTATCCTGGGCAGTGGGTATGCGTCCTTATGTGTAATGCGATTCAACTGCCTGTAATTGTAGAGACCGCAGGTAAAGAAGGATGCAGGGACAAATAGGAGCCAGAAAGCAAATAGCGTTTTTAACTTTCTTTTTAACTTCCAACCAAAAAGATAACAAACGTTTTCCACGCAGGGAACTTATATACAAGAACACAATCTCGCAGTAAATCCCAATTATTATATGGCCGCCCTGAACTACACCCGTAGAACGCGGCAGCGCCTCACTAGTGACTCCCTACTAAGATAAAGTCAACAACGGTCACTTATCAGTGCTGGTTCAGCGATGTAGTCCTGACGGGGAGGCTCCGACAACGCCGTAGTCCTGATGGCGGAGGAAGGAGGTGTCTTCTGGCGACGGGCCCAGGCGTAGAGTCGAGTCCAGAATGTCTTTTGCGGTGCTGCGTTCCCTCCTGCAGGCGGACGTTGATCCGAGGTAACAGCCTCCCAGTCCAGAGAAGAGTCTTTTTGAGGAGGATTAGGAGAATAATCAGTATCAGTCACAGCTGAGACGAAACCATGCGAGTCTGTAGCACTCTCTGGCAAGGTGTTCTCAGGGAGCGCGGTAATACTGTCCCTGAGCTGGTCAGCACTACCCCTCTGCCTGGGGGGTCGCTGCCGACGAATGCGTCTCTTTTTGGGGGCTCCAGTAATTGCCCGCAGTGTCTGTTGCACGTTTTCCCCCTGCTTCCTGCAAGTCTCACTGCGGCCTGCACACTCACAGCAACTGCGCTGCAGTTTCCTCTCCTCAGAGATTTCCCGCGCTTCTCTGCCCCTGCTTTCGCGCGTTTTGCTTTTTATCCTCTCCTCTCCCTGCGTCACTCTGCCTCCTGTCACATGAGCCTGGCTTCCCATGCACCCCTCAAATCCGTCCCCCGGAACCCCGACTCCCGGCAACAATGGTTCCACCCGTCTGCACAGCTCACCAAGTCCCTGTCCCCTACATTCCCCCACCCTGTATGCTCGCCAGTCCCTGGGCGAGGCCTTCGCACTGACAGGTCGCCCACCTGACGGATTGTTCCACACTTGGGTCTGTCTAGTGTGTAAGTCAGGACTGTAGCGAGTTGGGGGTCTACCGGCAGTAGAACGTTCAGAACGTCGTGGCTCGGGTCCTTGTGTAGGGGGTGTTGGGGGAATGTCGTCAGCGGAAGGGTGACTGGTCAGGGGTAGTGTAGTAGTCGAGATAGGGGGAGTATTTTGACGCCGTTCTTCTTCTTCATCATCTTCTTCATCCCACCAATGGTTGTTGGGGGACTCAGTCGTAGGTGGCTCTTCCCTGATTGCGGATTCCGGGGTGTCCGAGTCAACAGAGCGACACAACCGGAGCATGTTGCGATGAAGAATGCGAGTACCTGTACTTCCGAGGGCCTCAGACTGCACTTCATATACAGGTCCATGCGGGTCTATACGGCGAAGCACCCGATAGGGTGTTTTTTCCCAACGATGGTCTAACTTGTTTTGCGGTCTTTGCTCTCGAACGAGTACTCGATCACCTGGCCGGAACTCTGGGGGTTTTGCTGTAGGGGTGCTCCGATGCTCCACTTCCCGAATTCGAGTGTGTACCAGTCGGTGTAAGGTCTGCAGCCGATGCCGATGATCACGCACCCACGAAGCCATCCCTGTTCGGGGGCCTTCTTCCTCCGAAGACAGTTCCAGATCTGTCATGCCTTTTCCTGGGCGCCCAAAGACCACTTCATACGGGGTGCGTCCTGTGACTTGATGAACTCTATTGTTGTAGACCCACACTAGGTCAGACACGTACTCCGGCCAGCGGGCCTTCTGATCTTGTTCTAGCGCACGCAGCATTTGAAGCAAAGTCCGGTTAAACCGCTCACAAGCCCCATTTCCCTGGGGATGATACGGTGTGGTGCGTGACTTATCAATGCCATAGAGGCGATGCAGCTCTTCCATGACCTTGTCCAAGAAACAGGCGCCTTGATCCGAATGTATTCGCCTCGGACAGCCGTAAACTTGAATAAAGTTCTTACAGATAGCGCTCGCCGCCGACTCAGCTGTCTGATCACGGGTAGGGATGACTACCGCGAATTTTGAAAAATGATCTACCATAACGAGGCAGTGTTCGTAGCCTTGATGCGCTGCTCCAATGGTAATGTAGTCTATCATTAATACTTCAAAAGGGGCAGACGTCGTGATGCTCTGCACAGGCGCCCTTTCCTCCGGTGACTTGGTTAGCTCACATTGTCGACATTGTCTACAGGCAGTTTGTACTTCCGCAAGCAGCCGAGGATGATAGAACCGAGTTTGCAGCCACTTAAACGTCTTCTTCACTCCGAAGTGTGCCCCGGACTCATGAGCTTCTTTAGCAACTGCGGCCACCACAGGCCCTGGTAAGACCATCTGCCAGGTCGGCTCAGAATCTGCCAGAGCCATGGTTAAGTGGCATAAGAGCCCGTCCTGAAGAGTTAGGCGCTCCCACTGCCGCAGAAGAAGGTTCAGATCTGACGGGAGAATTTGTCCAGGGGTTCTCACGGGCAATAGACCATTCGTTATCCACTGTCGCAATGGAGCTAGTTCCTGGTCTTCCTGTTGTAGCCGTATCCATTCGTCCCGACTCTGAACCAACAGTCCTGCAGCCGTTCCGTTCCCGGTCTGTTCCTGGCTCACAGCCGTCTGAGCAGCGCCCCCGATGGCGTAGGGGATTTCTTCTCCCTCCAGCTCCTCATCTCGATTAGTTCTTGGTGGATTTTTCCGCAGACGAGATAATGCGTCAGCATGAACATTCTCCGCTCCTCGCTTGTAAAGGATACGGTATCTGTACTTGGCCATCCGGGCTACCCAGCGCTGTTCTAGGGCACCCAATTTCGCATTTTCCAGATGTGCCAATGGGTTGTTATCCGTGCGTATCAGCACCTCGGAACCGGCCAGGTACTCAGCGAACCGCTCCGTCATAGCCCACACCACGGCCAGCAGCTCCACCTTGAAAGAACTGTAATTGTCTGGGTTCAACTCAGAGTCATGAAGAGACCGACTCGCATAGGCGATCACTCTCTCCCGCCCGTCCTGAACCTGAGACAACACAGCCCCCAATCCCTGAGAGCTGCCGTCGGTGTGTAGGATGAACGGTTGCGAAAAGTCCGCATAAGCCAACACCGGCGGCTCCATGAGAGCTGTCTTCAAGTCCCGGAACGCTGCTTCTTGTGGCTCCTGCCATTGTATCTTCTTTCCCCGTTCCTTGGGGGAGCTTCCTTTCAGCAGGACTTGTAGATTGTGAGAACGGCGAGCAAAATTCTTCACGAAGCGCCGGTAGTACCCAGCGAGGCCCAAGAACGCCCGTACATCTTTAGCGGTCTCCGGTGTGGGCCACTCCTGGATTGCAGCAATCTTCTCCTGCGATGGCCGGACTCCTTCGGCGGACACCACATGCCCCAGGTACTCGATCTGTTCCCGGAACAAGTGACACTTCTGGGGCTTCACCTTAAGCCCGTATTTCAGCAACCGGTCTAGTACCTGTTCCAGTCGGCACAGATGTTCCTCGAATGTTGGGGCGTAGATGATGATGTCATCCAGATAAATGAGAGTGGCCTCGAAGTTCAAATCCCCCAGACACCGCTCCATTAATCGTTGGAAGGTGCCTGGAGCGTTGGCCAGCCCAAACGGCATTCGATTGAACTCAAATAGTCCCATGGGAAGGATGAACGCTGTCTTAGGACGATCTGCTTCTGTCATCGGGACCTGCCAGTATCCGCTGGCTAGGTCTAAGGTGGAAAAATATTTGGCCCGACCCAGCACGGAGAGAGACTCCTCGATACGGGGAAGTGGATAAGAGTCTCGGACGGTGCATGCATTTAGCTTACGATAGTCCACACAGAACCGGAGCGTGCCGTCCTTTTTCCGCACCAGCACGATCGGGGCAGCCCACGGGCTCTGACTCTCGCGGATCACTCCCTTTTGTAGCATCTGGCCTAACAACGTCTTTACTTCCTGGTACATCTGCGGGGGAATCTGTCTGTACCGCTCCCTGATGGGCACTGTATCTCCGGTCGGAATTCCATGTTCGATGGCCGTGGTACAGCCAAAATCATCTTCATGTTGCGCAAACACTTCAGCATAGTGTCCAAGGAGCCGCTGCACTCGCGAGACTTGTGATGGATCCAGACCCGGTAATTCTGCTCGCATATGTTCCAGAATAGTTTGACCTTTTCGTAACGCTATCAGCTCAGGATCCTGTGTAGACCGGACACTGACCATCCAGGGATCAGGGGAATCCACCTTTAACTGTAAAGTATCTGGAGGAGGCATCACTTCTAACGGTCGTAACACTTTGGCCATCTCACTTCGGACCCGTAGCACGACATCATGTTCGTCCACATTCACACATCGCACTGGTACGGCCCCATTTTTAACAGTAGCCAGAGATCGGGCCACCAGCAGTCCTGTGGGCAAAGGGGACGTAAAGGTGGGCTCAACCTGCACTTGCACTCCTTCCAGAGGGATGCGAGCTCGGATGGGCAGGGATATAACAGTCTGTCCTGGGGGAAACGTCACTTCTGCTGTCGGGGAGGTGATTACTTTCCCTAGTATGTCTCCCTCCTGAAAGGTCTCTTGCACACGGACTTCCCTCACTAACTGTCTGAACACGGAGCCTTGAGGTGTACTGGTCCCCCACTGATTGAGTGTCTCTTGTGTGGTCTCCCCTAACAGCAAACTGCCAAAGTCCTTCAATATATTCATCCCCAAAGTCACGATATGTTGTGGGCTGGGATCCCCCCGTGTCAACACAACCCCCCGGCGGCCCAGGTCTTTCCCACATAAAGATATTTGCATCCAGGTGACCCCTTCCACTGGGATGGGCAGCTGATTGGCGGCCTGCAACCGGATTACGGGGCCCCATTGGGGTCTGACTGACACAGGGAAGTGTTTTCTAAAATAGGCCTCGGGCATAGTCGTGACTTGAGATCCGGTGTCCACCAGACAACGTACAGCCCGCCCTTCAAACTCTGCCCAAACCAGGGGGCAGCTGGCAACCAAATTTTCGGGACTTTCACCACCCATCCGCGGGGATTCTGACTCCGAGCGTCGTCCCCTTAGCTCGGAGTCCTCTAGTTTAACGCCCGCCGTGACGAGGCCCTCCCTCTCCGGGGGCACTCCCGTGCGAAATGTCCTGCCTCCCCGCAACCATAGCAAGCACCGGAGACCGGATAATATCCTGAATGAGCGCCACGAGCTGGACTCCCAGACCCTTGCCCCCGGGGTAGCTCCCTTGGGCTTCGCGCATTTTTTTTTTACTTCGGCCAGTTCGTCTCGGATTTGTTTGAGCTCCTGCCGCATCTCCTGAACCCACGACGGCTCACCCCCTCCTGGTGCAGCGGTCTGGATAACCCGAGCCTCTCCTGTCAGGACCGTCACCCCCCCTCTCTTGCTCCCGGGTGCGGGCCTCATTGCCTATGTCGGAGAAAGTCAGGCGCGGGTCGACCCGCACTCGTTCACGTAGAGCCTGTTTGGTCAACTCATCCCGCAGTCCCGTCACCAGTTGGTCGCGCAGGGTCACGTCGACATGTCCCATCCCCATACCATCTTTCCGCACGATTGCAATGTTTAGCTCTTGCAGAGCATTCATGTACTGAGTGACAGTCTCGCCCTCTTTTTGTCGCCGTCCAAACAACCGGGCCCGCAGCTCTCCCACGCCGGTGGGATCCCCGTGCGTCCCCTCTAACACATGTAACACCCCGGTAAAAGTATTCCGCTCTGTGGGGGGTCTCAACATCACTGAATCTCGGGCCTCTCCGTCTAATGCCATAATGGCTACCTCAGCTTCCAGGGCCGGGGTCATAGGATGCATTCTCAACAGCCCCCTCATCCTCTCAGTCCAGCTCCACAACAACATGTTGCTCCCATTAAACCTGGGCAAATTGTTTAACATGGCCCCCAATGAGAGAGAAGCTCTAGGCCCAGCCCCATCCTCCGTATCTTCTGGCTCCTTCTTTGGATCCTGCATCCTGCCGACTACGCCAAATGTAGAGACCGCAGGTAAAGAAGGATGCAGGGACAAATAGGAGCCAGAAAGCAAATAGCGTTTTTAACTTTCTTTTTAACTTCCAACCAAAAAGATAACAAACGTTTTCCACGCAGGGAACTTATATACAAGAACACAATCTCGCAGTAAATCCCAATTATTATATGGCCGCCCTGAACTACACCCGTAGAACGCGGCAGCGCCTCACTAGTGACTCCCTACTAAGATAAAGTCAACAACGGTCACTTATCAGTGCTGGTTCAGCGATGTAGTCCTGACGGGGAGGCTCCGACAACGCCGTAGTCCTGATGGCGGAGGAAGGAGGTGTCTTCTGGCGACGGGCCCAGGCGTAGAGTCGAGTCCAGAATGTCTTTTGCGGTGCTGCGTTCCCTCCTGCAGGCGGACGTTGATCCGAGGTAACAGCCTCCCAGTCCAGAGAAGAGTCTTTTTGAGGAGGATTAGGAGAATAATCAGTATCAGTCACAGCTGAGACGAAACCATGCGAGTCTGTAGCACTCTCTGGCAAGGTGTTCTCAGGGAGCGCGGTAATACTGTCCCTGAGCTGGTCAGCACTACCCCTCTGCCTGGGGGGTCGCTGCCGACGAATGCGTCTCTTTTTGGGGGCTCCAGTAATTGCCCGCAGTGTCTGTTGCACGTTTTCCCCCTGCTTCCTGCAAGTCTCACTGCGGCCTGCACACTCACAGCAACTGCGCTGCAGTTTCCTCTCCTCAGAGATTTCCCGCGCTTCTCTGCCCCTGCTTTCGCGCGTTTTGCTTTTTATCCTCTCCTCTCCCTGCGTCACTCTGCCTCCTGTCACATGAGCCTGGCTTCCCATGCACCCCTCAAATCCGTCCCCCGGAACCCCGACTCCCGGCAACAATGGTTCCACCCGTCTGCACAGCTCACCAAGTCCCTGTCCCCTACATAATCAACACACATCCTCATTGTACCATCTTTCTTTTTAACGAGGACTAACGGAGCTGCCCAGGGGCTACAGCTGTCTCTCACCACCCCAGCCTCCTTCATTTCCCGCAACATGTCCTTGGCACACTGGTAATGAGCTGGGGGTACAGGGCGATATCTCTCTTTTATGGGTCGATGATCTCCCGTGGGGATGTGATGTTGGATCCCTTTCACCTGCCCAAAATCTGAGGGGTGTTTGCTGAATACCTGCTCGTACTCGTGTACCACCCTGTAAGCCCCCTGTATTTGATGAGACGGGGTGGAGTCAGTGCCCACATGCAGTTCCCGACACCAGTCTCTCGAGTGCTCTGCAGAACCTTTGTTCTCCGCCACGTTTGACGGGACCAAGGGTTCAGGTGTCTGTATTACACTATTATTGACAGTGAACAATTTGGCGAGCGTGGTATACTTGGTTAGGTGGACCTCTTCCTCCCCACAATTGAGGACACGTACGGGCACTCTCCCCTGTTGGACGTCAACCACCCCCCGGGCTGTCAGAACAGTAGGCCTATTGTCTGAATATACAGGTTCCACCAAGGCCTGGTAGTCCTTACCCCTGAGGCCTATGGCTGCTCGACACCATATTAACATTTCACTCTTGGGAGGTATCGCGATGGGGTTTGAATCACTTACAGTGACACGACCAATCTCACCACCAGTCAGCTCTACCTGCTGTCTCTGCATCAGAGCTCTGATTTCCTTCTGCAGGGCACGTTGCTCACTGTGGCCAGCGTTTTCTGCCACCTGTTGCAACAAAACAATCACTTCTGCAAGACAATTTTCTATAACATTAGTACCAAGAGTCATCATGGGATTACATTCTCGACGATCAATATCTACAATCACAATCCCTTGGGCTTTCAATTCCACCCGCCCCACTTTGATGGTGACCTCCTTATACCCCACTTGTGGCAACGGCTGACCATTACTGGCGATTATGGTGAAATCATCGTCAGGGCCACGAGTAATATCAGCGTCCTCCCAATACCGTTTGTAGAGCACGTAAGGTATAGTCGTCACCTGAGAACCGGTGTCCAGCAAAGCATTCAAGGGGATTCCATCAATCACTACAGGGAGAACTGGTCGTCCTCCAATATACTTGGTTCTCCAATGCTGCGGGCCTGACCGTCCTACTCCTGGGGGTTGGCCCTTTGCCCCAGGGGTTGCTCGTTTAAAGGACAGTACCTTGCAAGATGGCCCACCTGATGACAGCGGCGGCAGATGGGTCGTCCATCCTGGTGGAAGCGATCGTCGGGCCGGCTCCTGGTCGGCGGAGTCCTCCTCCGTCGCATCTAAGGGACATCCTCCGGGCTGGAAGCCAACTGGATCTTCTCTTTGGGGGCCTCCTGTAGGGACTGCACCTTCCGGGCCAGGGCAGCAACGCTCTTGGTTAGCTCTTGCATCTGGAGACGGAGTCCTGCAGGGGAGTCGTCCTCGAAGCTCTGGGCGTCGGCCTCCACGGCAACTGGGGTATCCGATGCCACCTCCTGGTGGTAGGTGAGAGCGGGGCGCCTGGGTGGCACTGCGCGGCTGGGCTGCCGCTCCTGCAATGCCTGGATAGCTTTATCTTTAAACTGCGCAAAAGTCAAGTCTGGATTTTGCATGGCCAGGAAGTGCAATTGGCCCCGCTGGTGACTGCACAGGAGCCCCTCGATGAACCGCTCCTTCAGGATTTTATCCTCATCCTGCATGCTGCCGGGGTCACTCTGCTTAATGGCCCGCATCGCTTCCTGGAGATTAAGGGCATAGTCCCGTAAGCTATCCTGCGACCTCTGTTTGCATCCATAGAAAGTCAGTTTAATCTCTGTGGCAGTGCGAGTATCAAAGGTGGCTTTAAGCTTGGCAAAAATCTGTTGTGCAGTTCCTTTATCCTCAGCGGGCCAGGACTTCAATTCTCTCAGAGCCGCCCCAAAGAGTTGACCGGTTATCATATGGACCTTCTGAGGCTCGGTTAGGGGATAGAACTCGAGTAGACTGCAGAGCCCTTCTTTAAAGTCAGTGAATGTATGCGCCTCCCCAGAGTATCGTGGGAGCCAGGTCGCTCCGGGCAGGTAGGGCATGGAGAAGGGCATTATGGCTTTTGCGTTAGCGGCGGTGTCCGACTGGCTGATGGGGGCAGTGGGCTCTGCGGCAGCCAGTGGCGGTATTAGGGCCGCGGCTTCGCCCGCTGCGGGGACCGGAGCTGCCCCTGCGTCCACGGCTGCGACCGCCACCTCCTCTCCTCCTGACTCGGACATGGCCGTCCCTTCCTCCCACTAACCTGCTGGAGGTCGGAGTTCCTCTTCCGGGATTGGCGTCTCACCGCGCTTTCCGTTCCGCGCTTCTTTTGGCCGATCCCGCCCACGTAGCTAAGGCTCCTCCCTCCGCGCGCGGCAATGGCGAATTTTGGCGGTAACTTTCCGCGGCAAGCAGTAGCACACAGTTCTCTCAATAAAGTACAGTTCAAGCACGACAAATCACAGTCTCTAGGCACACATGACCTGATTCTTCAGGCTTAAGTAGATCCTGTTCGTGACGCCAAGTTGTGGAGCGCCCCCACACCGCCGCAGGGCCGAGGGGTACCCGGAGCCGGGCCTCTGGGATCTCAGTCCTGGGGTTGTCACGGTGGCTAGACCCGGTCCGTGGCCCTGTCTGTCAGTGGGGGACGTCCGTTGCAAATAGGTGCTGTTAACGGTGGTATAGCGGTGCAGTTGTGGGGTGCAGGTCGCGGTAAATAACGAGGACACCAGGTTGCAGTCTCTTTACCTCTTTACTGAAGATGTGGGAGACCTCAGTCCAGAGCGCTGTTAACTGGGTTTTCAGAGACCGGCCGGTCCAACGACACATCAGGAGCTCTCTTTACAGGTGGGAATCAGTATCTACCTTCTAGCGCTGTGTGTTGTAGTTCTTCCCTGCTGAGCTCCCGGGATAGTCCTCACAACTGTTTCTTTCTGTCTCTACTGTTCCTCCTCCGTCCTCCAGTTGATATGGTAGGACGCACCCGTATGACGGGGTAGGCCTGGAGTTCTTCTGGGACCCTAGAGTCGCCCCTCTCCCACAGCTGCCTCCGTTGTCTGCTTAGGTGTTAAGTGAGACAGCCAACCTGTAGTTAGCTGCCCTGCCGTGGTTTGCAATGTACTTAAAGTCTCTTACTTGCTCGGCGTTCCGGCCACCGACTGTTTGCGCCTCAGAAGGATGTTGCCTCGGTCTAACAGCAAGACCCCTTCTGGTATTTCTCCTTTTCTGTATTCCCGTTGTTTACTGGTTAGTTCTGCTCTGAGGAGTCTGCCAGGATCCCATCCCTGACAGGTCCTCTCACTAGCTCTTCCCAGCTACTTCTCCCTGTCTTCCTGTCCAACCCCCAGTTTTACCAGAGTTGTGAGGAGTGGCCTACTAGATAGGACCACCCCCCCTGGTGGCCGGAGTGTGAAGTGTGGTGTGAGTGTACCTGATCAGAGAAACTCCCTAGTGCAATCAGACGCACCATAGCTCCCCGTAGTGGCGGAGCCACAGCACTGCAACAACCAGGACTCTGGGGTGCTGCACTATTGTTTGCAGCGTTTTCAGCACATCGACAGCAGCAGCAACCAATTAATAAGCTCTGAATGGCTTGTACCGCCTACTCTGGCAGATCCGCTGAGCTCAATGATTGGCTGCAGTCCTGTTGACGTGACATCGGCGCTGCAGGCAATCACAAACACCAAGAGCAGAGGAGGACAGCGCTGGACCTGGGAGGGAGAGTAGGTGTGGAGCGCCCCCACACCGCCACAGGGCCGAGGGGTACCCGGAGCCGGGCCTCTGGGATCTCAGTCCTGGGGTTGTCACGGTGGCTAGACCCGGTCCGTGGCCCTGTCTGTCAGTGGGGGACGTCCGTTGCAAATAGGTGCTGTTAACGGTGGTGTAGCGGTGCAGTTGTGGGGTGCAGGTCGCGGTAAATAACGAGGACACCAGGTTGCAGTCTCTTTACCTCTTTACTGGAGATCTCTCGGTCCTCAGTCCGGAATCCGGTCCACCAGGCTGCGCAAGTCCGGCCGGTCCAATGGCACCTCCAGAGTTCTCCTCACAGGTGGAAATCAGTGCCTTCCTTCTTAGCGCTTTGTGTTGTAGTCCTTCCCTGCTGTGCTTACGGAAAGTACCCCACAACTGTTGTGTCTGTTTCTTAAGTTCCCTCACAACTCGATTAACTGATCTTCTGCTAATCTTCCGTCCCTTCCTGATGTTACAGTAAGAACGGCACCCGTTTGTCAGGTAGGCCTGGAGTTCTTCCGGGACCCTAGAGACGCCCCTCTCCCGCAATTGCCCCCCAAGACTTCATAGGTGATATGTGGTAGACAGCCCGCCTGAGACTGACTGTCCTGCCGCTGTTTGGAGTATGGCTTAAAGCTGTATATTATTCCACTCCCTCGGCGTTCCGGCCACCGGTAATGCGCCTCAGCAAGGTGCTGCCTCTTTCAACAAAACCCCTGCTGGTATTCTCCTTCTGCTTGATTTCGTTTCTCACTCAGCACAATCTATCTCGCTTCTAATCCTTTCTTAGGGCACCGCCGCTATTCTGAGCAGGCACGGTCCCGTTACGTTCTTTCAATGCCAAGCCTCTGCCAGGATCCCACCCCTGGCAGAGACCCTACTGTCTCTTCCTCCACAACACCCTCTCTCACTAGGTGTTGCTTCGTTCGATCCAGTCAGCTTTCTCTACTAACTTCCTGCCTGACCCCCAGTTTACCCACTATGGTGGGGAGTGGCCTAATGAATAGCACCCTTAGCTCCCCCCGGAGGCCCAGCTGTGAAACATATTGGTGTCTGTGATACCTGATTGGAGGAACTCCTTCAGTGCCATCGAACGCACCATGGCTCCCCTTAGTGGCGGAGCCACAGTACTGCAATGACCAGGACTCTGGGGCGCTGCACTCCCCCCTGGTTAAACACAGTACTCCGGGACTGGGAAGAAAACAACAATACAGGTTAGCAAAAAGACATACAAATTTGTTGAGTGCAAAACAATAAGCATACTTGAACAGGCTTCCCTTTATGGGAGGTGAGGACACTTTAACGTTACAAAACATAATCAAATATCATAGCAACAGGCTACAATTTACTCTCATTACCCAACCGGGTATTCTACTAAGTGCAAATGCTGGAACAATAAATTAACATTGCCTTTAAGAAACATACACTCTTAGTTTATCAAAGGCCTTCCTATAATCACATTACAGGGCAAGGTAACTTCACATTCTCCTACTTTGAACCTGCAGGACCGCCTGTCCCTATGGCACCAGACCTACTGCCTCTCCTTTCTTTTACAGGACCGCCCCGTTCAGCCAGGGCCTACTGCCTTTCTCTACTATACATAGTATAGACATAACATTCCTTTCAATTTGAGAGCATGGAGCACACTCTGCTTGGCTCCTATAAGGACTCACTCACTAACCCCTACGGGTCTACTTTCTGTCCTTAGTAACGAACTAACTTTCTATGGGGACGCAGGGTTTACCTTCTATCCTCACCTTCGTTATTACTTCTTTACTTTCAGTTAAACGGAACTCTACATCTACCCCTACGGGCTTTCTGCATCTTTCTCTTCAAAGAACATTATCTAGGTTTCACATTTTAAACAAATTAAACACACATAACTTTTCCATGAAAAACAGTTACATTTCCTTCAAAGCATTATCTCGACATTACTGTTCTAAAACAGTATCACTTTCAAGTTCAATTCTAACCTCCCCTTTAAGAGGAGATCAAGTCTTTCTGAGGTAGCTCTTCTTCTCAGCCTACCAGTCCATGCAATGGCTCCGGAATGGTATCTTCGCAAAATGTCTTTAAACAAAACCAGTAGGAAGCACCTTTAAGAAGGTGCAAACTATTTACAAGAAAGTTCAAATCATGCACAGTCCATGATTTCGCAGTTTGTGTAACTTTGTGCAAAAACTTCAAGAAAACAACAATAGTGACCCCGGGTCAACAAAGGGGTCACCTTTTTTTTAAAGTTTACCCTGGACGGGTTTAGCAGCAACTTAAAGAACAAACAGTAACTATTTACATTTTCAGGTTTCCGAGGTTTACTCTTGTTCAGGTGGCCTTGGCCCCTGGCTCCCGGCTAATGTCGCGCCAGTGTCACTGGTGGGTCTTCCCGGTGCAGTCAGACCGCTTGATGTCTGAACCTGAAGACGGATCCTAGCTGCCAGCTCAGTTGCTGCAATGACATGTGCAGTGGCAATGTTGGTAAGCTCTGCTACATTTGGTTCAATCACAGCTGAAGTAGTAGATGACACTCTCTCAGGTCCACGTCGGCGAACGTTACGGGCACACCCTTCCTGGGCACTCCGATGGCGGGTATCTCCTGACCGTACAGGCTTCAGACCCTGGTTCACGGCTGATGCGGCGGGGGTTTGTCCCATCTCTTTCCAGTCTTTCCATTGGGAAATCAGGCACTGCTTATATTGCTCCCAAGTGAGCACGGCAATGGCGTGACCTCTTCTCCAAACCCCATTCGGCTCAATCCGGGGGGCCTCCCACCGGAGAATCACTCCCTCCGAGCTCACATCTAGGAACTCTCCCATTGCGGTCGGTGGCGGGGATACCAGACCCTTCATTACTTCGAGGGATGATGCCACCATTCCCGCCATCAAGAGGCAGCTACTGTTGTGAAGGGGGTCGGTCGCGGGAGCGAGATCGAGCGGGGAGGCAGGGGTATCTTCCGTACCTACACCTGATGTGGTTCCACCGATGTCGATCTGATCCATTGACGAGAACGCTGGAGTCGGCCGCAGCCCGGACCGCAGCTCCTCCGATGCGGTCCTCGAACGCTGTTCCGCTCGCTGTGGTTCCTCCTCCGCTGACTCCGAGGCCAGGATTGGGGAACTCGGCCCCGCTATCTGTTCCAAGGGCTTCGGATCTGCCGGCTGTAGAGGACACGGGTCCACTTCCAGTGAACGAGGGTAAGCCGGGACTGTCCCTTCCTCGCTCAGGCACTTGCTGTTCATCATCGCTGCCTGATAGTCGGTGGCAGTGCATGCACCTGACTCCACCATTTCTCCGAGGTCGGACTTCTCCATCTCCTGCTTCCCGCCGTTGCAAATCAGGAGGTTGTCTTCTGCTTTGGGGCAGGTCATCTCCTTGCAGCCCGAAGCGCAGAGGGCGGTATCCATTTCTCGCGCCATTCTGGTAGTCTCCTCCCATAGCACGCCCTCCTTCTTCTCCAAAGTAGCAATGGCGGCGGCTTTTGGCGGGAACTTCTATTGGTCAGTGGTAGCACACAGTCTCTCAATAAAGCTACAGTTCATGCACAACAAATCACAGTCTCTAGGCACACATGACCTGATTCTTCAGGCTTAAGTAGATCCTGTTCGTGACGCCAAGTTGTGGAGCGCCCCCACACCGCCACAGGGCCGAGGGGTACCCGGAGCCGGGCCTCTGGGATCTCAGTCCTGGGGTTGTCACGGTGGCTAGACCCGGTCCGTGGCCCTGTCTGTCAGTGGGGGACGTCCGTTGCAAATAGGTGCTGTTAACGGTGGTGTAGCGGTGCAGTTGTGGGGTGCAGGTCGCGGTAAATAACGAGGACACCAGGTTGCAGTCTCTTTACCTCTTTACTGGAGATCTCTCGGTCCTCAGTCCGGAATCCGGTCCACCAGGCTGCGCAAGTCCGGCCGGTCCAATGGCACCTCCAGAGTTCTCCTCACAGGTGGAAATCAGTGCCTTCCTTCTTAGCGCTTTGTGTTGTAGTCCTTCCCTGCTGTGCTTACGGAAAGTACCCCACAACTGTTGTGTCTGTTTCTTAAGTTCCCTCACAACTCGATTAACTGATCTTCTGCTAATCTTCCGTCCCTTCCTGATGTTACAGTAAGAACGGCACCCGTTTGTCAGGTAGGCCTGGAGTTCTTCCGGGACCCTAGAGACGCCCCTCTCCCGCAATTGCCCCCCAAGACTTCATAGGTGATATGTGGTAGACAGCCCGCCTGAGACTGACTGTCCTGCCGCTGTTTGGAGTATGGCTTAAAGCTGTATATTATTCCACTCCCTCGGCGTTCCGGCCACCGGTAATGCGCCTCAGCAAGGTGCTGCCTCTTTCAACAAAACCCCTGCTGGTATTCTCCTTCTGCTTGATTTCGTTTCTCACTCAGCACAATCTATCTCGCTTCAAATCCTTTCTTAGGGCACCGCCGCTATTCTGAGCAGGCACGGTCCCGTTACGTTCTTTCAATGCCAAGCCTCTGCCAGGATCCCACCCCTGGCAGAGACCCTTCTGTCTCTTCCTCCACAACACCCTCTCTCACTAGGTGTTGCTTCGTTCGATCCAGTCAGCTTTCTCTACTAACTTCCTGCCTGACCCCCAGTTTACCCACTATGGTGGGGAGTGGCCTAATGAATAGCACCCTTAGCTCCCCCCGGAGGCCCAGCTGTGAAACATATTGGTGTCTGTGATACCTGATTGGAGGAACTCCTTCAGTGCCATCGAACGCACCATGGCTCCCCTTAGTGGCGGAGCCACAGTACTGCAACGACCAGGACTCTGGGGCGCTGCATAGGCACTTCTTTTTTTTTTTAAACAAACAGAGTCTGGGGAAATAGGGATTTACAGTTTTCAGAAAGAAAGGACACGAGATTGAACATGGAGAAATACACCATGCTATTGCACTTTTTCTCTGCCATCATGGGCATAGATAGGAAGGCTGAGGAGTAGAGCCGGTGGTCACAGTTTATGGCACAGATGCTTGGTGGTTATAGTACAAGTGCTGCTCATACAATTAGAATATCATCAAAAAGTAAAATTATTTCAGTTCTTCAGTACTAAAAGTGAATTTCATTTATTATATAGAGTCATTACACACAGAGAGATCTATTTCATGTGTTTATTTCTGTTAATGTTGATGATTATGGCTTACAGCCAATGAAACCCAAGAGTCATCATCTCAGTAAAATAGAATAATTAACAAAAAACATCTGCAAAGGCTTCCTAAGTGTTTAAAAAGGTTCCTAAGTCTGTTTCAGTAGGCTTCACAAACATGGGGAACAGGGGCGGACACTGGCCCCTTTGCAAGAAATGTGTCTCCCCCCCCCCCCTCCTTTTATGGCGACAGTTACCAATTTATATGTATCTTACATGGTCTCCTTTATTATGTACCTTATATACCCGAGTATAAGCCGACCCACGTAATTTTGCCACAAAAAACTGGGAAAACTTATTGACTCGAGTATAAGCCTAGGGTGGGAAATGCAGCAGCTACCGGTAAATGTCAAAAATAAAAATAGATACCAATAAAAGAAAAATTAATTGAGACATCAGTAGGTTGTGTTTTTGAATATCCATATTGAATCAGGAGCCCCATATAATGCTCCTTACAGTTCATGATGGCCCCATAAGATGCTCCATATTAAAATATGCCCCATATAATCCTGCATAAAGGTTAATAATGGCCCCATAAGATGCTCCATAGAAACATTAGCCAATATAATGCTGCACAAATGTTGATTATGGCCCCATAAGATGCTCCATACAGACACTTGCCCCATATAGTGCTGCACAAATGTTATGGCCACATAAGATGCTCCATACAGATACTTGCCCCATATAATGTTGCACAAACGTTAATTATGGCCCCATAAGATGCTCCATACAGACACTTGCCCCATATAGTGCTGCACAAACGTTATGGCCCCATAAGATGCTCCATACAGACACTTGCCCCATTTGCTGTTGCTGCGATAAGAAATAAAAAAATCACATACTCACCTCTCGTCGCTCAGGCCCCCGCACTTTCAATATTCACCTGACTTCGTTCCGGCGCCGCTCCATCTTCAGCGTCTTCTGCACTGACGTTCAGGCAGAGGGCACGCACTAACCACGTCACAATGCCCTCTGACCTGAGCGTCACTGCAGAAGACGCTGAAGATGGAGCGGCGCCCGGAACGGGGAGCAGGTGAATATTGCGCAGCTCTCCCCTCCCCACTATACTCACCTGCTCCTGGCGCTGTGCAGTCCCGGCAGCTTCTTCCTGTATTGAGCTGTCACCGTTACCGCTCATTACAGCAATGAATATGGGGCTCCACCCCTATGGGAGGTGGAGCCGCATATTCATTACTGTAATGAGCGGTACCATGTGACCGATCAGTACAGGAAGAAGCTGGGGCGCCGGAGAGCCAGGGACCTGCAGGGACTGCGCCAGGTGCAGGTGAGTATAATTAGACAGCCCCCGCTCCCCCTTCCCTGCCGACCCCTGGGTATGACTCACGTATAAGCCGAAAGGGGGACTTTCAACCCCAAAAAATGGGCTGAAAATCTCAGCTTATACTCAAGTATATACGGTATATTGCCGTCCCTTATTACACAGCGCCCTCTCTTGTTATGTACAGCTCTGTCCCTTACATACCGGATTGTTTACAGCCACATTCTTTATTACATACCATCCTCTCTTGTTAGATGTATAATGCAATGACGGCTGATGGAGCATGGGAAAGCTTTTCTAATGGAGGAGCTGATGGACTGGTCGTCTGGTCACCGGCTGCTCCATCAGCAGTCATTTTATATCTAACAAGAGAGAGGACTATGGTATGTAATATAAAAGGGCGCTGTGAATAACAAAAATAACAAGAATACACTATGTAAGGTACAGTGCTGTAAATAGCAGAAGAAGCTATATAATAAGGGACGGCACCAGATATACAATTGTGCTCAAAAGTTTACAAACTTGATAGAATTTTTGCTTTCTTGGCCTTATTTCAGAAAAATATGACTGACAATGCCAAATCTTTTTCCCCACTCATGGTTAGTGGTTGGGTGAAGCCATTTATTGTCAAACTACTGTGTTTTCTCTTTTTAAATCATAATGACAACCCAAATGACCCTGATCAAAAGTTCACATACCCTGGCAATAACATTCACAGAAGTTGACACGAATGGGTTTGAATGGCTAATAATTAGAGAGGATGGTACGTAATAAGGGACGGTTTTATACATAATAAAAAAGGAAACGGTGTAACTAAGGACGGTTTTATACTTAATAAGTGAGTACACTATATACTAAGGGATTCTGCTATACTTAATATGTGAGTACACTATATACTAAGGGACTGTGCTATACATAATAAGTGAGTACCTAAGGGATATATGTATGTATGTCGCACAGATGTTTGGCTGGGACGCTAATTGGCACATATGTTTCACGTGGACAGTATATGGCACAGATATTTGGAGGTCACAATATGTAGCACAGGTGTTTGGCGTGCACAGCATATGACACAGAAGCTTGGTGGTCACAGTATATGGCACTGATGTTGGGCTGACAGTATGTGGCACAGATGTTTTGCAGGGACAGAATATGGCACATATGTTTGGTGGTCACATTATGTGGAACAGATGTTTGGAGGGGACAGTATATGGCACAGATGCTTGGTGGTTACAGTATGTAGCACAGATGATTGACCGATACAGTATGTGGCACATGTTTTGCAGGTAGAGTATATGCAGAGATACTTGGTGGATTCAAAGCAACTCTCAGCAAACACTGGGGCTCTGTACACTCGATTCAGTCCAAGAACTCTTCATCATCATCATCATCATCATCATCATCAATGACCCATGATAGCCCCCAAGAAGTTTCCCCCCGATGCCACTCTACTGACCCTAGAACTCACTGTATAAGTGTAGTGCCCACTACACCCGCCTGCCTGACTAGTCTCCCCTGCGGCTCAGTTCCCATCGGCTTCTTCTCATCCCATTCCCTGGAGTGATAGGTGTCTCCTACACACGCAAACAGCAGAGACCTGACAATCACTGGCGGCGGGCGGGGAGAAGCCGGTGGGGACCCGCCTGTCTGACCAGTCTACAGCGCAGCTTGGTCCCTGGTGACTTTTATAGTATGTCAAACATAGCGGGCAGAAATCATACAGTCAGTGTGTGACATATGTCGCCCGTAGATCTGGCCGCTTGTAACGTTCCGGCGGATCGGAGTGTGGAGATATGGGACTGATCTGCTTTCTAGAGAAAAACATCAAAATTCTGTCTCCAACCAAGTCCAGATGGAGCTGACCCCGTACACAATAACATATGTATTATTGCATTTAATAAAAGAATGATAATATGGATTTTACGAGGACTATGACCTGTAGGCAAGATCTGAAAAAATATTATTCCCAGTCCCCCTGTAAGACCCTCTCCACCAACAAGGAGAACCAGTGCCTTCTAAGACCCCCATAAGCTGCTTACCGTCTGCAGACAATTACATCCCTATATAATTAATGTCGGCTAATGAAAATTAATTGCTGCATTCTAATAACACAAATAGGTGTAAGCGCCGAGTGACAATTGTCAGTTCCATAACGAGGAGATGACAACACAAATCCATCAGGACTGGTCGGTGTCAGCGCTAACTGGGGGCTGGGGATGTTCATGACAGCAAGAAATACGATGAGCGCAAATAATTACTGTCATTGTATTAATGAGATCAGTCATAACGGTATTTACTCATGTATCCTAGACATCATGGACGAGAGTATAGGGACACACTAACCAGAGATCGCCCCCGGTGTATAACCTCCGGCCTCCCGCCTGCCATTACTAACGTCACAGAAGGGTTCACTGATACCAGCGCGGTCCTGGGTAACAAGTCAGATCATGAGATTTCTCCATCCTAAATCTTCCCCATCACCTGTGATTGATATTGAGTGAAAGGAACCGCAGCAACTCAGCCAAAAAATGGAGACCCCGTAGAGTTACAGAGTTGGTTCACCAAGTGCTGAGGATCAGAGGGCAGAAAAGTCGCCAATGTTCTGCTGACTCCGTAACCAGACCGCCTCTGAAATTAACATTATCACAAAACCTTTCCATTGCCAGGAGCTTCATGGCCAAGCAGCTGCATGCAGCCTTACATCACCAAGCACAATGTCGAGCGTCTGATTAAGTGGTGTAAAGTCGCCACCACTGGACTCTGGAGGAGACGTGCCCTGTGCAGTGATGGATCACACTTCTCTATCTGGGCTTGGGGAACAGCAGGAGAACGTTGCCGACCTTACTCCATTGTGCCCGCTGTACAGTTTGGTGGGGGAGGTATAAGGATGTTGGCTTCTTTTTCAGAGGACGGCCTCGGCCCCTGAGCTCCAGTGATGTAAAGTCCTATAACTTCAGCATAAAGAACATTTTGTACTATTGTAGCTTCCAACTTTATGGGAACAGTTTGGAGAAGGTCATTTTCTGTTCCCCGTGACTGTGCCCAGTTCACAAGGTCCATACAGACATGGTTGGGGGGGTTAGGTGGAAGAACATGACCGGCCGCACAGACCCCGGACCCCGTTCACCACCTGTGGGATGAACTAGAACAGACATTGTGAGCCTGGCCTCTCCACAACATCAGTGTCCATCCTCACAAATGGCACAAACTCTACATTAATGTCTGTAGATTTACAATGGGAGGTCAGACCAGTGCCTGTCCTTACAGTCTGTATCTCACTGTCCATCACCTCGGAGTTTAGTCTCGTTGATTACTTTGACTTTTAGTTTATAGGTCCCATTGCTTCCTCTGAAAGGTCGAAATCTCAAAGAATTTTTTGTAGAAGTTGTATGGAATTAGAGAATAGGGTCTGTGAATTATCCAGACACAGCGCCACTGTTGTCTGTAGGCTGTGTCTGGTATTACATCATTGTTAAACTGCAGTACCAGACAAAGGCAGGAGTGGCGCTGTGTATGGTAAGTAGACCTCGTTCTTATGTCAGGGGAACAGGTTGCTGGAGTGCGGTACAAAACAACTAGGTGGCGGATTTAGTTTAGATAGGGAAAACCTGGCGGCGGGTTCAGGAGTTAGGCTACGTTCACATTTGCGTTGTGCGCCACAGCGTCGGCGCCGCAACGCACAACGCAAACAAAAACGCAGCAAAACGCATGCACAACGCTGCGTTTTGCGCCGCATGCGTCCTTTTTTTCATTGATTTTGGACGCAGCAAAAATGCAACTTGCTGCGTCCTCTGCGCCCAGACGCGGGCGCCACAGGGACGCATGCGGCGCAAAACGCAAGTGCGACGCATGTCCATGCGCCCCCATGTTAAATATAGGGGCGCATGACGCATGCGGCGACGCTGCGGCGCCCGACGCTGCGGCGCACACCGCAAATGTGAACGTAGCCTTAATCCATTTCTCTTCTCTGACTCATGCTGTGACTCGGATGCAGTAATTCTGGATCATGGCGGCAGTCTCAGGGTATATAAACCTGATCGGCTCCAATAAGTAAGCTCCAGTATTAGATGCCGCTGAGATACATCATTAATATATACAGACACTATGGAAATTCCTCACCGTGCAGTCGCTCAGTAAAAAGAGGATACGAGGAGAGCGCACATAATGGAGCGCGGTGAATGCAGGCTTATTGGGAGAGCACCACATAATCTCATCACCGGGAGAGGGAGATTGAAATCCTAAATTGCTCCCATGGGAGCCCTTTATGATCTAATCTGATGCCATTAGATACAGAGCTTTCAATGGCTATTGATCAGATGTCTCTTTCAGAAATCTATGGCTAATGAAGGCCATTGTTACTGGGCCACCGCTCAGTTTTGTTGCTTTTCTCTGCTCATCGTTGTCTACTTGCTTCATATCGATATCTAGAGTAAAAAACATTTTCGGAGCTCAGTTATTTATAAAGAATTCTGATTAGCATTCAGTTAGTTTTTAACATGGAAGCAAAAAATTGTACAGTAAGGGTATGTGTCCACGTTCAGGATTGCATCAGGATTTGGTCAGGATTTTACATCAGCCAAAACCAGGAGTGGGTGATAAATGCAGAAGTGGTGCATATGTTTCTGTTATACTTTTCCTCTAATTGTTCCACTCCTGGTTTTGGCTTACAAATACTGATGGAAAATCCTGACCAAATCCTGATGCAATCCTGAACGTGGACACATACCCTTAGGCGACTGAAAAATAGGGAAGAGGGACACATACTGCAGCGCGTGTAGCGCACCGCCGCGACACATGTTATTTTATGTTAAGTCACTTCCCTAACCTCACTCGGTCCATTATATGTACCCACACAGAAATATTGCTCCCGGTGAAGTCACTTAATGTTCCTACACACTGTGATACCCTTTTCATGCTCCCCACAGTGGCCACAACACATGGTATGATACCTCCAAAGGTTCCACACCGTACATTCCCCCAAATACAGTATGAGAACTCCACAGCCTCTCTGCACACAGTATGATGTCCCCACAGCTCCTCCATGCACAGTATGATGTCCCCACAGCCTCTCCGCACACAGTATGATGTCCCCAAAGCTCCTCCACGCACAGTATGATGTCCCCACAGCCTCTCCGCACACAGTATGATGTCCCCAAAGCTCCTCCACACACAGTATGATGTCCCCACAGCCTCTCCGCACACAGTATGATGTTCCCACAGCTCCTCCACACACAGTATGATGTCCCCACAGCTCCTTCACGTACACAGTATGATGTCCCCACAGCTCCTTCATGCAGAGTATGATGTCCCCACAGCCTCTCCGCACACAGTATGATGTCCCCACAGCCTCTCCGCACACAGTATGATGTCCCCACAGCCTCTCCGCACACAGTATGATGTCCCTACAGCCTCTCTGCACACAGTATCATGTCCCCAAAGCTTCTCCATGCAGAGTATGATGTCCCCACAGCTCCTCCGCACAGTATGATGTCCCCACAGCCTCTCCACACACAGTATGATGTCCCCGCAGCCTCTCCGCATAGAGTATGATGTCCCCACAGCCTCTCCCCACACAGTATGATGTCCCCACAGCCTCTCCCCACACAGTATGATGTCCCCACAGCCCCTCTGCACACAGTATGATGTCCCCACAGCCTCTCCGCACACATTATGATGTTCCCACAGCTCCTCCACACACAGTATGATGTTCCCACAGCTCCTCCACACACAGTATGATGTTCCCACAGCTCCTCCACACACAGTATGATGTTCCCACAGCTCCTCCGCACACAGTATGATGTTCCCACAGCCTCTCTTCACACAGTATGATGTTCTCACTGCCTCTCCACATAGAGTATGATGTCCCCACAGGTCTTCCACACACAGTATGATGTCCCCACAGCCTCTCTGCACAGAGTATGATGCCCCCACAGCTCCTCCACACACAATATGATGTCCCTGGACCTCTCCGCGCACAGTAAGATGTCCCCACTAGAGATGGGCAAAACTCTTAATGTATCAGTCCAGCTGGTTCAACTAAACAGTTAAAAAAAGTTTGGGTTCAGGTACCAGAACAGTACCCGGACCACATTCACTTGAATGGGGGCTCAAACATCCATTGTTTGCCATGCTTTCATGTGCATGTGGATCGCCCCCAAGGGCTAGGGGGTACTCAGTACCGGGTCCTTTGGTTCTCAGGGGGATGTCACGGTGGCTGACCCAGTCCATGGCCCTCGGGAACGTCCATGTTAAAGGGAAAGGTATTTTAAGGGATATGTTCGTGACGCCACCTGTGGTATTCGGTCAGGGTGACCGACGCTGCCAAGGGGTCTGCTGGGGTGATGTTATGGCAGCTAGATGGTATACCTTCCCACAGGACACAAGGTTGCAGTCTCTTTACCTTTTACTGAAGGCTTCAGCATCCACAGTCCAGAGCACCAGATCACAGGGCAGACAGAGTCCGGCCGGTATGAAGGCAAATCCAGATTCCCTTTATCCAGGAGGAAATCAGTAGCCTTTCTCTAGCGCCTGGGTGTTGTACCTTACTGCTAAGCCTCTCATAAGGTCCTCACAGATGTTGTAGATGTTATGTTTCTCTCTCTCTCTGTCCCCCAGATGGATAGGACAAACCCATATGACCGGTGGCTTGAGGCATTTTACAGGGACTCTATCATGCCCCAGCCTCTAAGCGGTGCCACCTTGCCTCCTGGGTGTAGGGGCGGATCAGTAATGTGAAATAGGCTGTCCTGCCGGTCTCTGGAGCAAGGCATAAAGGACTGTTGCTCCCTCGGTGTTCCGGCTACCGGGATCCTGCGCCTCAGAAGGAGGCAGCCTGTGTAGGGCAGAACTCCTCTGATATCCACTCCTTTGCTATGACTTGTTCAACCTCTCTACAATACAGTTCTCCTTCAATGTCTCTTTCTGGAAGCTGCTGTGCTCAGGGCAGGCACGGCTCCGTGATCCCACCCTTGTAAGGGACCAACTACCTGAGCGAAGCTCAACCAGCAACTGCCTAACTTCCTCCCCAGGTCACCAGTTTTACCCAAGTGTGAAGAGTACCCTAATAAATAGTTTGTGATACCTGGATTCAGTTGTCTTTCTTTGCCACCAAATGTAATATCACTCCCCCCTAGAGGAGAATGATATTACTGCAACGACCAGGACCCTGGGGTGCTGCACATGACTGAGCAGCAAACACTGCTTCTGATCGGCGGTAAAATCATTACCACAAGTCAGACAGCCACGGTTCCCATGCTGTCAAATGACAGCGTGAGCCCACAGCTGTGATAGCGTTTACCTCTGGTCACTGGTGCAGGCTGATGGGAATACATCAGCCTACGCCTGCTGCCGCTAATAACAATGTGAGCAGGCGGCAGCTGATGGGAGTATTCATCAGCCAGAGCCTGCGTTCTAAATAAATAATAAAAAAAAACAAAACAGTGTGGGTTCCCCTATATTGTTATTTACCATCCAGGGCAAACTGACAGATGGAGCTGCAACCTTCAGCTGTCAGTTTTACAGTTTTAGCAAGGCTGGTTATCAAGAATAGAGGGGTCCCCACACTGGTTTTTTTAAAATTATTTAAATAAATAATTTTAAAAAATGGCGTGGAGTCCCCCTAATTTTTTGACAACCAGCCAAGCTAAAGCAGACACTTGGGGGCTGGTATTCTCAAGCTGGTAAGGGGCCATGGATATTGACCCCCCAGTCTAAAAATAGCAGCCTGCAGCCACCCAGAAAAGGTGCATCTGTTAGACTCTGTCCCCGGCTCTTCCCACTTGCCCTGTTGTAGTGTGAATATAAAAATGGATATTTTGAGTTCATATTGAAATATACAGAATGCATTCAGACCATTACAAAGCAGCATTGCTGGTCATGCATTTACCAACAGACAATGCTCATAGTGACACAATCTTGGGTACTGTTTACTTATTGTCTGAAAGCCTTTACCTCACAAACAGTTATATGTTTCTCTATGTTTATTGTTTGTTTTTGTCAAACATGAAGGTTTATTTAACCTCTGTCTGTGGTGGTTTTATCTAATTATTGTGGGTTTTTCTCATCGTTTGATCTTTGCCTGGTATCTCTGTTTCATCTTATCTTGAAAGCTGGCCACTGGAGGGGCAAGATGAAACCAGAGTTACACAGTGTAAATCACGCCCCACTTTTCAGTTTTTGATTTTCCACAAAAATTTAAAATAACCAATAAATTTCGTTCAACTTCACAATTGTGTTCCACTTTGCATTTACATTCGGTATCTTCATGTTTGAGGCATGATATGTGGTAAAAGGTTGAAAAGTTCCAGGGGGCCGAATACTTTCACAAGGCACTGTATTTACTATTTATATGTACTTAACCTTTGTTAAAATATACAAAAGTGTACACAATCATACTATTCCTTTAAGTTTGAACTTTAAAATAAAATTGCGTTATATCGCAAGTAGTAGCCTTCTTTAAAGCCGTATCCGAACCTTAGTGTTAAAAACTTGGCAATACACCTGTAGCTGTGGCAAATGGGGTTCATATTTGAGTGGATCATGTCACCTCTGTGTTGTCTGGTGACCTCAAGCCCATAGATTAGTAATGGAGAGACACCTATCCATTACTAATTCTATAGTTATATTGTAAATAAAGACACAGCAAGTATAAAGTCCATTATTAGAAATAAAAGAAAAACACACTTTTTCTTTTTTTATATAAAAATAACAAACACAGTAATACTCACCTAGTGCCCATTCCATTGAATCCTTCATCTCCTGTAATAAAATAAAAAACAACAATAAATCTCACCTGTTTGCCGTTCTGTCCCACGCCGTACTCCATGTCTGGGTATACCGTATATACTCGAGTATAAGCCGAGAATTTAAGCCCATTTTTTTAGGCCGAAATTGCCCCCCTCTGCTTATACTCGAGTCATACCCAGGGGTCGGCAGGGGAGGTGGAGCAGCAGCTGTGTAATAATACTCACCTGCTCCTGGCGCGGTCCCTGGTTCCCCGGCGCCGACAGCTTCTTCCTGTAGTGAGCGATCACATGCTACCGCTCATTACAGTAATGAATATGGACCCCACTCCACTCCCATAGGGGTGGAGCTGCATATTCATTACTGTAATGAGCGGTACCATGTAACTGCTCAATACAGGAAGAAGCTGCCGGCGCCGGGGAACCAGGGACCGCGCCAGGAGCAGGTGAGTATAACACAGTGTGTGATATTCACCTGCTCCCCGTTCCATCACCGCCGGCCTCCGCTCCGTCTTTCGCGTCCTCTGCACTGACGCTCAGGTCAGAGGGCGCAATGACGCGATTAGTGTGCGTGCTGCCCTCTGCCTGAGTGTCAGCGTGGAAGACGCAGAAGACGGAGCGGTGGCCGGCGACGGTGGAACGGGAAGCAGGTGAATATAGCAAGTGCCGGGGGCCTGAGCAACGAGAGGCGAGTATGTGATTTTTTATTTTATCGCAGCAACAGCATATGGGGCAAATATCTCTATGGAGCATCTTATGGGGCCATGTGCAGCGTTATATGGGGCAAATATCTGTATGGAGCATCTTATGGGGCCATAGTCAATGTTTGTGCAGCTTTATATGGGGCAAATGTATGTATGGAGTATCTTATAGGGCCATAACGTTTGTGCAGCTTTATATGGGGCAAATGTCTGTATGGAGCATCTTATGGGGCCATAATCCGCATTTGTGCAGCATTATATGGGGCATATTTTAATATGGAGCATCTTATGGGGCCCATCAAACTGTATGGAGCATTATATGGGGCTCCTGATTCAATAAGGATATTCAAAAATTCTTAACCTACTGATGTCTCAATTCATTTTACTTTTATTGGTATCTGTAATTTTGAAATTTACCGGTAGCTGCTGCATTTTCCACCCTAGGCTTATACTCGAGTCATTAAGTTTTCCCAGTTTTTTGTGGCAAAAGTAGGGGTCTCGGCTTATACTCGGGTCGGCTTATACTCGAGTATATACGGTTATTAGTTTTCAACCTGGACGGTGCCAAATCCCTGTTTCTCAGTTCTGCTAAGATCCATTACTTCTGTGTCACAAGCTCCAGGTCTCGTGGCCAGGAGTCTTCTCCTATGACCTGTCTCTGGAAGGCCACTCTGTCTCTTTTATCACTTTCTCTTCAGGATCGCACTATCCCTTCTCCTTAGTTTCCTCTCATTAAGGGTCACCCTTTATATAGCTCTGCTCACCTCGCACATTACATATAACACTGCTATACCCTATGCATATTATACTTCACAGTACTATATACTACCCAGAAACATATCAAAGTATATACATTATAACACTATTCACATGACACAGTGTTTACAAAAGATGCAAGGAATTATTTACACTACAATACAACATATAAGGCTACTTTCACACTAGCGTCGGGCTCGGCCCGTCGCTGTGCGTCGGGCCGACGTTCCCGACGCTAGCGTTGTCTCCGCCGCACAACGTGGGCAGCGGATGCATTTTTCCAGCGCATCCGCTGCCCCATTGTGAGGTGCGGGGAAGTGCGGGGAGGTGGGGGCGGAGTTCCGGCCGCGCATGCGCGGTCGGAAAAAGCGGACCGTCGTGAGCAAAAAACGTTACATGTAGCGTTTTTTGCTCCCGACGGTCCGCCACTGCACGATGCATCCGTCGCACGACGGGTGCGACGTGTGGCAATCCGTCACAATGCGTCGCTTCATGTTAATCAATGGTGAAAAAACGCATCCTGCAAACACTTTTGCAGGATGCGTTTTTTCGGCAAAACGACGCATTGTGACGGAATGCAGTTAACGCTAGTGTGAAAGTAGCCTTACACGATTGGTGTCCTCAGGGGCAGGAACGTGACAGCAATTGTCCACCACCCTTACACACACACAGTTTGATGCCCCACAAAAGTTTTCAAATTGTATCTTTCCAAATGTGCAATAATCTTCCATATTTAATAGATCGCACTCTATACATTTCTCCCAGCTGGCAGCACACCATCAATTTATCTGTTCCATATTAGTCTTTGGTGTTCATTGATTCTCAGCATGTATTTGCATATGTTATAGGCCATTTTTGACTATGCTTATACTCTAAACCGATTTAGTTAGACTTTATCCTCATGGTGTACCGTTGTATATTGTGATTGTTATTGGCGAAAACCATATTTGGTCAGTTTCTCACCAGCTTTCAGCTTTTTGAAATGATTTTAAAGTTTTCGTGGTTTTCTGTATGTGTTTTTTTGGTTACATTTCAATAAACTACCCTGTTTCCCTGAAAATAAGACACTGTCTTATATTAATTTTTGCTCCGAAAGTTGCACCATGTCTTATTTTCGGGGGGGGGGGGGGGGGGGGAGGGGGGGGTCTTATTTTCTCAAGAAAAAGAATTGACAATTTTTTTTTTAACAAAAAAATTAACATTTATTAACATACCAGCGTATGCTGAACAGTAGTCATCACAAAACAGTAGAAACAAATATACTGTGAATTGTATCAAGAATTTCTTGTTACTACTGTATAATTACAGTATTTCCATGTACAACATGTAAAACAATGAACAATGGTTCATTTACTGATCGCAATATTTAATAACATAAAACAAGATTTATTCAATGACAACCATGTCATCATCTTCTGGAACATGATCATAACAATCCAAACTCTGAAGTTCCTGTGGAATTTCTTGTGACTCCATTTCTTTCAGAATCATTGGCCCATATCTCTCATGTCTAGCAATAGCACTGTCCTTAAGGCCATGTGCACACGTTCAGTATTTTTCGCGTTTTTTTCGCGTTTTTTTATGATAAAAACGTGAAAAAAAACGCTTACATATGCCTCCTATTATTTACAGTGTATTCCACATTTCTTGTGCAAATGTTGCATTTTTCTCCGCGAAAAAAATCGCATTGCGGAAAAAAAAGCAACATGTTCATTAAATTTGCGGAATTGCGGGGATTCCGCACAACTAGGAGTGCATTGACTTGCTTACTTTCCGCATGTGGCTGTGCCCACCATGCGGGAAGTAAGCAGATCATGTGCAGTGGTACCCAGGGTGGAGGAGAGGAGACTCTCCTCCACGGACTGGGCACCATATAATTGGTAAAAAAAAAAGAATTAAAATAAAAAATAGTCATATACTCACCCCGGAGTCTTCCCGCCTCTCATCGGTGCATGCTGCCGCTTCCGTTCCTATAGATGGTGTGTGTGAAGGACCTGCGATGACGTTGCGGTCTTGTGATTGGTCGCGTGACCGCTCATGTGACCGCTCACGTGACAGCGACGTCATCGAAGGTCCTGCACACACACCATCTATAGGAACGGACGCCGCTGAGGAGATCGGCTGTCTGCAGGTGAGTATAACCATTTTTTTTATTTTTTTTATTATTTTTAAACATTCTATCTTTTACTATTGATGCTGCATAGGCAGCATCTATAGTAAAAAGTTGGTTACACTTGTCAAACACTATGTTTGACAAGAGTGACCAACCTGTCAGACAGTTTTCCAAGCGATGCTACAGATCGCTTGGAAAACTTTAGCATTCTGCAAGCTAATTTCGCTTGCAAAATGCTAAAAAAAACGCAAAAAAAAATGCGGATTTCTTGCAGAAAATTTCCGGTTTTCTTCAGGAAATTTCTGCAAGAAATCCTGACGTGTGCACATACCCTAAATGAGCACTTCTTGTCAAGGTAGCCTGCTCGTAGTGCATTTGCAATGCAAGTGTCAGTGATTTTCTCCCATGAATTCTTCACCAAAGTCACAATCTCTGGCAGTTTAGGTTTCACAAAGTTTCCACGTTGATTTCTCTCCATTCTATTTTCAATGTAGTCATTGATTTCTACACGCAAATTGTCCTTGAATGGCTTGTTAATGGCGATATCAAGAGACTGGAGATAAGCCGTCATTCCTGCAGGAATCATTATTTGATCTATTTTTCTCTCATGAAGGAAGTTTTTCATGCCTTTGGTACGGTGTGTACTGGCTGCATCCCTGATCAGCATTCCTCTTTGGCTCCCTCGCATAACAAGCGGCAGCATTAAATCGACCCACTTCCTTATAACTGCTTGTGTGGCCCAGGCTTTTTCAGTTTCAAGAATATAAATGCCTGAAACACGTTCAATCTTGTCTTTCTTGCCCTTTGAAATGAGTAAAGGTGGGACTTTAGTGCCATCCAGACGCATCGCCAAAATACAGGTAACACGTGCACTTTCATAAGCAGTAAAGGGAACGTACACTGAGGAGGCACCTCGTTGTTCAATTGTTGTTTGAGATGCTTGACCCATAAACACTGCAGTTTCATCCATGGCAATCATGTTGGAAAGATTGTATTTAGAGAAGTCAGCGTCATCAACAAAGGTCTTGAATGCAAATGCGCGTTTAATAATTTCAGCATCTTCCAGCCTAAAGAGTGTTGTGGATCTTCTCAAAGACAGTTCACTTCGTTGAAGGAAGTTATCCAGCCAGTATTGTGATGCCTTGAATTCTTCAGGGGCAATTTCAAACTGTGGTGCCATTGCAAGGGCAAATTCTTGAATCTGAGCCCTAGTCACAACCAATGTCTTTGCTCTCCTGTCAGCAACCCACTCACAGATCAGGTCTTCCAGCTCGGAATATAATGGTTGCCGACCAGATCCAACCTTGTGCTTTTTAGTATTTCCGCTGTCCACTTGTTGACTGAGGTTACCGTAATCTGCTCGCCATTTTTGGAACAATCGGACACTCAACATTTTCTCTTTGCAGAATTCAGTAAGATTTTTGCACCAAGATTCTTCCACGATTCCTTTTTTGTACTCGACGGAATAGCTCTTTCTTTTAGCGCTCATGTCTAGGGGTAAAAATATAACGTATCACCATTGTTTACGGTATTTCTTTTACAGTACGGTACTTTACGGTAGACCGTTCAGCAGAAAAGCAGACAACAAATCAAAGTGACACACTACGGTACGGTACTGTAATTGCCCGACTCCCACACCGGGCCACAAAACATAAGGGCTCTAAAATGGCTCCCACACACTTTCTGGACACTGTACCGCTACCGTAACAATCACCCACAGCAGTTCCTTTTACAGTAGCAGCCCCATCATCATTTTGCAGCCCCAAATATTCCCATCATCCCATTGCAGCCCTTATCATCCCTTTACAGTCCCCAATACAGCACTCCCATCATTCCACTACAGCCCCCATCATTCTACAGTACAGTATTGCAGCCTCCCATCATCCCACACCATCCCACTGCAGCCTCCCATTATCACAGTATCCCACTGTAGCCTCCCATGATCCCGGTATCCCACTGCAGCCTCGCATTATCACAGTATCCCACTGCAGCCTCCCATCATCCCGGTATCCCACTGCAGCCTCCCATTATCACAGTATCCCACTGCAGCCTCCCATGTGTGTACTGTACACAATAAACAAGAAACAGCCGCACTCTCTCGGGTTATATCTTGCAAAGGGTGATATATTTATTCACATGTGTTGAAACATAAGTGTATATACACACACAGCAGGATTAGAAACGGAGTAACGTTTCGACCCTATTCTGGGTCTTTCTCAAACTGCAAGTAAACACAAACTACAATTAGTGTACTGTACATATAATGAGGCACGTGAAATTAATATTTACAATTGTATATACAACTATATTTACAATCAATAATTCATAAGTCCCGTTATAAGAAAAAAGTTCACGGAAAGCCATATTCAACGAGACTAGGACCGGAGACATGCTAATAAAATAAGTTGAGTGGTCAGTTTAATGATACCTAGTGGTGGACCTGATGTGTGCTGGTATAAATCACCGCCTTAAGCACTGACCTGTGTTATTGATAGTGGACGAAATGAGGTTTGGTCCCTTTAAGGGCTGTGAATAAAGAAAGAGGGAAGGAGAATCCCTTGTAAGGAAATGTATAATCCCTATGGAAAAAATGGTGGTACAGGGTATGGGGTAACTACCAACCTCCTCCTGGAGCGGTGCTGGGGTATCCTGCTTCTTTAAGGTGTGTGCCTGCATTGGTGGCAGTGATTATATTTATAGCGCCTGCCGGCAGCAAAGCGAGGCCATATCAAAGGGAGGTGTGGAGCGCGGTGTGCGCGCTGTGTTACCGGCGCCTGCGCAGTGTATGATATGAACTAGAGGCTTGGAGTCTCTGTGGCTGCTGCGCAAAACTGCACTGTACACACACACCCATACACAGACACACACACACACACACACCCATACACAGACACACACACACACATCCATACACAGACACACACACACACCCATACACAGACACACACACACACCCATACATAGACACACACACACCCATAAACAGACACACACACCCATACACAGACACACACACACACACCCATACACAGACACACACACACACACACCCATACACAGACACACATACACCCTTACGCAGACACACACACCCTTACGCAGACACACACACCCATACACAGACACACACACACACCCATACACAGACACACACACACACACACCCATACACAGACACACATACACCCTTACGCAGACACACACACCCTTACGCAGACACACACACCCATACACAGACACACACACACACCCATACACAGACACACACACACACACACCCATACACACACTCTTACGCAGACACACACACCCATACACAGACACACACACACACACCCATACACACACTCTTACGCAGACACACACACCCATACACAGACACACACACACACACACCTATACACAGACACACACACACCCATACACAGACACACACACACACCCATACACACACTCTTACGCAGACACACACACCCATACACAGACACATACACACACACACCCATACACAGACACACACACACACACCCATACACAGACACACACACACCCATACACAGACACACACACACCCATACACAGACACACACACACACCCATACACAGACACACACACACCCATACACAGACACACACACACACCCATACACACACTCTTACGCAGACACACACACTTTCACTTTCTTACTGGTTTCCTCCGCGGTGCTGCTTTCAGTGCTTTAGTGGTGCAGGAGCCCTGGGCCAATCACAGCCCAGGAACAATCAGAGGCTATGGATGACGTCAGCTGGCCGATGGTTCCTGCGCTGTGATTGGCCGAGGGCTCATGGGCAGAGGTCGGCACACAGCTCCGAGGCTGTGATTAACTCCTGCGTACAGCGCGGCTGCAGTGGCGGGCATCGGAGGGCACTGGACAGCGGGAGCGAGACACAACTGCATGCCCCATGCACAGAACAAGGTATGTCTTATTTTCTGGGGGGGGTGCCTTATATTAGCAGGCACAGTGCTCCCCCTAGCATGTCTTACTTTCGGGGGGTGCCCTATTTTCGGGGAAACAGGGTATTTAAAAAGAAGCAGTGTGTTTCAGGTGTGCATTAAAATACATCTAATTAACTCAGATGTTGCCAAAAAGCCTATCAGATGCTTCCAAACACATGACATCATCATATGTGCAGTCCAGAATTGCCTAAAAGCATAGTAATTGTGAGCCGAAACATTGCCACGGCATGTTGGTTTGAAATAAATCCACCTTCTACTTGGAAATTTCGGAGCGCTGTTTTCCTTTTTTCATATTATGGACTTTGGCAAGTATTGGATGCATTGCTGAGAAGGCTAGTTGCACCCATTTTGTATTTTGTTGTGCTGTTCCACTTTTGTTTTTTTATCTATCTATCTAGAAAAATCAAAGAAGCAGCACACTATCGTTTTAGTGCAAAAAAAGCTATTTTAATAGCCCATTTGTGTGCGATATTTCGGCTCTGTGTGTGAGCCTTTTTCAAGCATTTTTTTTAAAAGGCTCACACACAGAGCCGAAACATCGCACACAAATGGGCTATTAAAATAGCTTTTTTTGCACTAAAACGATTGTGTGCTGCTTCTTTGATTTTTCTAATATAGGGACCGACATATACCTGTGAAGTCTTGCACCCAACTATTACTATTGTTCAAGCGCTGCTCTCTGCTATATCTATCTATCTATCATCTATCTATTATCTATGTATTATATATCTATTATTTATTTATTATCTATCTATGTATTATCTATCTATCTATTAATCTATCTATCTATCTATCTATCTATCTATCTATCTGTCTGTCTGTCTGTCTGTCTGTCTGTCTATCTATCTATCTATCTATTGTAGCATAGCGCCTACTACGTATCTTGGGGGACACTCGCTTGGCATGGGATTTATGCACTCAGGCACGGTTTTCTATCAAAACAGAGTCTTTTGGGTTTATTTCGCACAACAGAAACCACATCCACAGAAACTTAGTAACAGTTTGAACAGTATCTGGACATATTCAACTTCACCACAGTTCGTCTCTGACCCCGGTCAGCATTACACACAGTTTTCAGACCGTTACCCGTTGGCAACCTTCACGGGTTCCTGGACACCTCTTGGCCTCAGAGGTGTCCATACACAATGTCTCTCAGTTCTAACCCCGGTCAGTATATCACACGGATCTCCATCCGTTACCTGTTGGTGCCGCACAGGTTTTCGGATACCTCTCTTCACCAGAGGTATCCTTCAGACCCCACAGGGGTCACTATACTACACATCTATCTATTATCTATCATCTATCTATCTATTATCTATCATCTATCTATCTATCTATTATCTATCTATCTATCTATCTATCTATCTATCTATCTATCTATCTATTATCTGTCTATTATCTATCTCTCTATCTCTTATCTACAGTTAGGTCCATATATATTTGGACAGAGACAACATTTTTCTAATTTTGGTTATAGACATTACCACAATGAATTTTAGACAAAACAATTCAGATGCAGTTGAAGTTCAGACTTTCAGCTTTCATTTGAGGGTATCCACATTAAAATTGGATGAAGGGTTTAGGAGTTTCAGCTCCTTAACATGTGCCACCCTGTTTTTAAAGGGACCAAAAGTAATTGGACAGATTAAATAATTTTAAATAAAATGCCCATTTTTAGTACTTGGTTGAAAACCCTTTGTTGGCAATGACTGCCTGAAGTCTTGAACTCATGGACATCACCAGACGCTGTGTTTCCTCCTTTTTGATGCTCTGCCAGGCCTTCACTGCGGTGGTTTTCAGTTGCTGTTTGTTTGTGGGCCTTTCTGTCTGAAGTTTAGTCTTTAACAAGTGAAATGCTGCTCAATTGGGTTGAGATCAGGTAACTGTCTTGGCCATTCAAGAATATTCCACTTCTTTGCTTTAATAAACTCCAGGGTTGCTTTGGCTTTATGTTTTGGGTCATTGTCCATCTGTAGTATGAAACGACGACCAATCAGTTTGGCTGCATTCGGCTGGATCTGAGCACACAGTATGGCGGCTCTGAATACCTCAGAATTCATTCCTGTGTCACATCATCAATAAACACTAGTGACCCAGTGCCACTGGCAGCCATGCATGCCCAAGCCATCACACCGCCTCCGCCGTGTTTTACAGATGATGTGGTATGCTTTGGATCATGAGCTGTACCACGCCTTCGCCATACTATTCTCTTTCCATCATTCTGGTAGAGGTTGATCTTGGTTTCATCTGTCCAAAGAATGTTCTTCCAGAAGTGTGCTGGCTTTTTTAGATGTTTTTTAGCCTTTTTATTCTTGATGCTTATGAGTGGCTTGCACCGTGCAGTGAACCCTCTGTATTTACTTTCATGCAGTCTTCTCTTTATGGTAGATTTGGATATTGATACGCCTACCTCCTGGAGAGTGTTGTTCACTTGGTTGGCTGTTGTGAAGGGGTTTCTCTTCACCATGGAGATTATTCTGCGATCATCCACCACTGTTGTCTTCCGTGGGCGCCCAGGTCTTTTTGCATTAATGAGTTCACCAGTGCTTTCATTCTTTCTCAGGATGTACCAAACTGTAGATTTTGCCACTCCTAATATTGTAGCAATTTCTCGGATGGGTTTTTTCTGTTTTCGCAGCTTAAGGATGGCTTGTTTCACCTGCATGGAGAGCTCCTTTAAACTAATGTTTACTTCACAGCAAAACCTTCCAAATGCAAGCACCACACCTCAAATCAACTGCAGGCCTTTTATCTACTTAATTGAGAATGACATAACAAAGGGATTGCCCATACCTGTCCATGAAATAGCCTTGGAGTCAATTGTCCAATTACTTTTGGTCCCTTTAAAAAACAGGGTGGCACATGTTAAGGAGCTGAAACTCCTAAACCCTTCATCCAATTTTAATGTGGATACCCTCAAATGGAAGCTGAAAGTCTGAACTTCAACTGCATCTGAATTGTTTTGTTTAAAATTCATTGTGGTAATGTCTATAATCAAAATTAGAAAAATGTTGTCTCTGTCCAAATATATATGGACCTAACTCTATCTATCTATCTATCTATCTATCTATCTATCTCTTATCTATCTATCTATTATCTATCTATCTACCTTTTATCTATCTATCTATCTATCTATCTATTTATTATTATTATCTATCTATCATCTATCTATCTATCTATCTATCTACCTATCGTCTATCTATCTATCTATCTCCTATCTCTTATCTATCTATCTATCTATCTATCTATCTATCTATCTATCTATCTATCTATCTATCATCTATCTATCTACAGGTCCTTCTCAAAAAATTAGCATATAGTGTTAAATTTCATTATTTACCATAATGTAATGATTACAATTAAACTTTCATATATTATAGATTCATTATCCACCAACTGAAATTTGTCAGGTCTTTTATTGTTTTAATACTGATGATTTTGGCCTACAACTCCTGATAACCCAAAAAACCTGTCTCAATAAATTAGCATATTTCACCCGTCCAATCAAATAAAAGTTTTTTTTAATAACAAACAAAAAAACCATCAAATAATAATGTTCAGTTATGCACTCAATACTTGGTCGGGAATCCTTTGGCAGAAATGACTGCTTCAATGCGGCGTGGCATGGAGGCAATCAGCCTGTGACACTGCTGAGATGCTATGGAGGCCCAGGATGCTTCAATAGCGGCCTTAAGCTCATCCAGAGTGTTGGGTCTTGCGTCTCTCAACTTTCTCTTCACAATATCCCACAGATTCTCTATGGGGTTCAGGTCAGGAGAGTTGGCAGGCCAATTGAGCACAGTAATACCATGGTCAGTAAACCATTTACCAGTGGTTTTGGCACTGTGAGCAGGTGCCAGGTCGTGCTGAAAAATGAAATCTTCATCTCCATAAAGCATTTCAGCCGATGGAAGCATGAAGTGCTCCAAAATCTCCTGATAGCTAGCTGCATTGACCCTGCCCTTGATGAAACACAGTGGACCAACACCAGCAGCTGACATGGCACCCCACACCATCACTGACTGGGTACTTGACACTGGACTTCAGGCATTTTGGCATTTCCTTCTCCCCAGTCTTCCTCCAGACTCTGGCACCTTGATTTCCGAATGACATGCAAAATTTGCTTTCATCAGAAAAAAGTACTTGGGACCACTTAGCAACAGTCCAGTGCTGCTTCTCTGTAGCCCAGGTCAGGCGCTTCTGCCGCTGTTTATGGTTCAAAAGTGGCTTTACCTGGGGAATGCGGCACCTGTAGCCCATTTCCTGCACACGCCTGTGCACGGTGGCTCTGGATGTTTCCACACCAGACTCAGTCCACTGCTTCCTCAGGTTCCCCAAGGTCTGGAATCGGTCCTTCTCCACAATCTTCTTCAGGGTCCGGTCACCTCTTCTCGTTGTACAGCGTTTTCTGCCACATTGTTTCCTTCCAACAGACTTACCATTGAGGTGCCTTGATACAGCACTCTGGGAACAGCCTATTTGTTGAGAAATTTCTTTCTGGGTCTTACCCTCTTGCTTGAGGGTGTCAATGATGGCCTTCTTGACATATGTCAGGTCGCTAGTCTTACCCATGATGGGGGTTTTGAGTAATGAACCAGGCAGGGAGTTTTTAAAAGCCTCAGGTATCTTTTGCATGTGTTTAGAGTTAATTAGTTGATTCAGAAGATTAGGGTAATAGGTCGTTTAGAGAACCTTTTCTTGATATGCTAATTTATTGAGACAGGTTTTTTGGGTTATCAGGAGTTGTAGGCCAAAATCATCAGTATTAAAACAATAAAATACCTGAGAAATTTCAGTTGGTGGATAATGAATCTATAATATATGAAAGTTTAATTGTAATCATTACATTATGGTAAATAATGAAATTTAACACTATATGCTAATTTTTTGAGAAGGACCTGTATCTATCTATCTAGCTATCTACCTATTGTCTATCTATCTATCTATCTATTTATTATTATCTATCTACCTATCGTCTGTCTATCTATCTATCTATCTATCTATCTATCTATCTATCTATCTATCTAACTATTATCTATCTCTCTATTATCTATCTATCTATTTATTATTATCTATCTTTCTATCTATCTAACTATTATCTATGTCTCTATTATCTATCTATCTATCTATCTATCTATCTATCTATCTATCTATCTATCTATCTATCTGTCTGTCTATCTCTCCTTACATACCACACTGTATATTTCCCTCCCTTCCATCATTATTCGGAGTGTGATCACTTATCCGCACGCTGAGATGCTGCTTTCATACACATTTCACGTCTTATGTGACTGGATCTGGTGACGGCGTCTTCTATGTTTATTTAATTGGAATGATTCCTTATAAAGTCATCATGAATGTGACATCCTGTATATTAGATATTGTCCTGGGACGGTGCGGGGTGATCTGCTCTCTGTGCTCTGTGTCCAGTGAGCACATTATATAGATTGATGCCTGAACCTTATTGCCTTTAAATAAATCCCCTGTATACAGCAGTGTGTCTGGCATGCTACAGGAGAATGCAGCATGGAGGTCTACTGCCCCCTATGGACAGTACTGCAGCATTACCGCCCCTGAGAAGTGAGTCCATGCATGCGCTGATCACAGGTGATATTTTGCAGTAACCTTTGTGAAGTCCTGGATACATCTGTGGGCAGACACACTCCTATATCTCACACTCGCCCCTTATCTATGGAAGCATTTGGTGCATGCTATACTACGATGTTTTACTTACCGACTAATAATTCCATTTTTGCCGGATGGAATATTGCAGTGACGTCCAACAATTTGGGCACTTTGTGGCTTTTTCCAATCCTTTTACTTTCTTTATGTTTTTCCATGGAAACTAACTCTTCTCTTGTAGGTTTACTTCTCTGGCATTTTTATTATTTTACCGCTGGAGTGATGCCACTAATGTAAACTCCCTGCCCGTAGTCCTACACTTACCAGCCGCCGTCTTCTTGTGTTATCGGCACCGCTCCGGTCGTCTCCAGCAGTTTGTGACCTGTCACACTGGGACCCATTTTTTTTACCAGATGTAAACGCCGCTGTTCTCCTGAATCCGGCGCTGTTTTTCTTTTGTTCCTGAGCCTCTCCTTTCCTGAGATATGGCGTCTTATCTGTATATAAATCTAGTCTTTTGTCAACTGGGTGTGACCCACAGGAAAAGTCTCCTAGAGAAGACAACGCCCACTTGGCAGACAATACAACACAACAGAGGAGGCCATATCTCAGGAACGGAGAGGCGCAGGAACAAAAGAAAAGCAACGCCGGATTCAGGAGAACAGCGGTGTTTACATCAGGTAAAAGACAATACATATTTAAGGCAAATGACATGTCCTCTTTAAAGGGATTTTTCACTCACTGCAAACAGCAGTCACATGTCCGTATGGCTGAAAAAGAAAGTGTGGAAACTGGCAGCGGTGCCTGCACAGTACTAGGGATCAATGGCGCCGGTATATATTTGTATCACTCTTATTTATTTGGGGCCATTATTATTCCTTTAGGAGCAGACAGCCGCTGTGAGGAGACGGGGTGTCTGACTTGTCTAATATCCCAAGTTATGGCAAAGGGTGGGATATTGACCTACATGGAAACTCCCTCTAGTAGGTGATAGCAGAAGTCAGTATTCTTTCCTTATAGGTGAGAGATGATTTTCACGTTTCTTCCGCGGAGCATTTTCAGTAAGATCTCACACATGGTCTCCTCATTGGAAGCCCATCTATCCCGGGCCTATGTCAAGAGCATCGAATTTAGCGAGATAGGTGTCTGACTAATAGGATTCATAAAAGGCTCATTAAATGGTCTGACTTGTAAGGACATGCTTCCAACAGGTGGTGGCGCTAGAGACATAGTTTTCTGTTGTGAAATTGGATTTTGGGCTCCCCCGGTGGCCACTGGTGGAATTGAACTTGTGTGCATCATCCCCTCTGTTCACCTGTTCCCATCAGGATGTGGGAGTCGCTATTTAACCTTGCTCCTCTGTCACTTCCATGCCGGTCAACATTGTAATCAGAAGCCTTTCTGTGCATGTTCCTGCTACCAGACAACTTCCAGCTAAGTCGGACTTTTGTCCTTGTTTGTTTTTTGCATTTTGTTCCAGTTCACAGCTGCAGTTTCGTTTCTGTGTCTGGAAAGCTCTTGTGATCTGAAATTGCCACTCTGATGTTATGAGTTAATACTAGAGTCTTAAAGTAATTTCAGGATGGTGTATTGATAGGGTTTTCAGCTGACCATGAAAGTACCCTTTCTGTCTTCCAGCTATCTAGTAAGCGGACCTCGATTTTGCTAAACCTATTTTCATACTACGTTTGTCATTTTCATCTTAAATCACCGCCAATATATGTGGGGGCCTCTGTCTGCCTTTCGGGGAAATTTCTCTAGAGGTGAGCCAGGACTATATTTTCCTCTGCCAGGATTAGTTAGTCCTCCGGCCGGCGCTGGGCGTCTAGGGATAAAACGCAGGCTACGCTACCCGGCTACTGTTAGTTGTGCGGCAGGTTTAGTTCATGGTCAGTTTAAGTTTCCATCCTTCCAAGAGCTAGTTCCTATGTATGCTGGGCTATGTTCTCTTGCCATTGAGAACCATAACAGTTTGACCGGCCCACAAAGGGTTAAATTAATTGGCAGAGAAAGGAGAGAAAAAAGAAGTCTGCTGAAAATTTTTATTTTTTTTTTCCTTCAGTTCTGAGTGTGCTTTCAATTGAATCACTTGCAAGTCTGCCTATATTGCAGCCTTCCTCTCTCTCTCTCCTTCTAATCCTGGAATGGCTCTGTGTTCACCTGTTTAAAATGGATATTCAGAGTTTAGCTGCAGGTTTGAATAATCTCACCACGAAAGTTCAAAATTTACAAGATTTTGTTGTTCATGTTCCTATATCTGAACCTAGAATTCCTTTGCCTGAATTTTTCTCAGGGAATAGATCTTGCTTTCAAAATTTCAAAAATAATTGCAAGTTGTTTTTGTCCCTGAAATCTCGCTCTGCTGGAGATCCTGCTCAGCAGGTCAGGATTGTGATTTCCTTGCTCCGGGGCGACCCTCAAGATTGGGCTTTTGCATTGGCTCCAGGGGATCCTGCGTTGCTCAATGTGGATGCGTTTTTTCTGGCCTTGGGGTTGCTTTATGAGGAACCTCATTTAGAGCTTCAGGCGGAAAAAGCCTTGATGTCCCTATCTCAGGGGCAAGATGAAGTTGAAATATACTGCCAAAAATTCCGTAAATGGTCTGTGCTTACTCAGTGGAATGAGTGCGCCCTGGCGGCGAATTTCAGAGAGGGTCTCTCTGATGCCGTTAAGGATGTTATGGTGGGGTTCCCTGTGCCTGCGGGTCTGAATGAGTCCATGACAATGGCTATCCAGATCGATAGACGTCTGCGGGAGCGCAAACCTGTGCACCATTTGGCGGTGTCTACTGAGAAGACGCCAGAGAATATGCAATGTGATAGAATTCTGTCCAGAAGCGAACGGCAGAATTTTAGACGAAAAAATGGGTTGTGCTTTTATTGTGGTGATTCAACTCATGTTATATCAGCATGCTCTAAGCGTACTAAGAAGCTTGATAAGTCAGTTTCAATTGGCACTTTTCAGTCTAAGTTTATTCTATCTGTGACCCTGATTTGTTCTTTATCATCTATTACCGCGGATGCCTATGTCGACTCTGGCGCCGCTTTGAGTCTTATGGATTGGTCCTTTGCCAAACGCTGTGGGTATGATTTAGAGCCTCTTGAAACTCCTATACCTCTGAAGGGGATTGACTCCACCCCATTGGCTAGTAATAAACCACAATACTGGACACAAGTAACTATGCGAATTAATCCGGATCATCAGGAGATTATTCGCTTTCTTGTGCTGTATAATCTACATGATGTGTTGGTGCTTGGATTGCCATGGCTGCAATCTCATAACCCAGTCCTCGACTGGAACGCTATGTCTGTGTTAAGCTGGGGATGTAAGGGGATGCATGGGGACGTACCTTTGGTTTCCATTTCGTCATCTATTCCCTCTGAGATTCCTGAATTCTTGTCTGACTATCCTGACGTTTTTGAAGAACCTAAGCTTGGTTCATTACCTCCGCACCGGGAGTGCGATTGTGCCATAGATTTGATTCCGGGTAGTAAATACCCTAAGGGTCGTTTATTTAATCTGTCTGTGCCTGAACATGCTGCTATGCGAGAATATATAAAGGAGTCCTTGGAAAAGGGACATATTCGTCCTTCGTCATCTCCCTTAGGAGCCGGTTTTTTCTTTGTGTCTAAGAAAGATGGCTCTTTGAGGCCGTGTATTGATTATCGGCTTTTGAATAAAATCACGGTTAAATATCAATATCCGTTGCCACTGCTGACTGATTTGTTTGCTCGCATAAAGGGGGCCAAGTGGTTCTCTAAGATAGATCTCCGTGGGGCGTATAATTTGGTGCGAATTAAGCAGGGGGATGAGTGGAAAACCGCATTTAATACGCCCGAGGGCCACTTTGAGTATTTGGTGATGCCTTTTGGCCTTTCAAATGCCCCTTCAGTCTTTCAGTCCTTTATGCATGACATTTTCCGTGATTATTTGGATAAATTTATGATCGTGTATCTGGATGATATTCTGATTTTTTCGGATGACTGGGACTCTCATGTCCAGCAGGTCAGGAGGGTTTTTCAGGTTTTGCGGTCTAATTCCTTGTGTGTGAAGGGTTCTAAGTGCGTTTTTGGGGTTCAAAAGATTTCCTTCTTGGGATACATTTTTTCCCCCTCTTCCATCGAGATGGATCCTGTCAAGGTTCGGGCTATTTGTGATTGGACGCAACCCTCTTCTCTTAAGAGTCTTCAGAAATTTTTGGGCTTTGCTAACTTTTATCGTCGATTTATTGCTGGTTTTTCTGATGTTGTTAAACCATTGACTGATTTGACTAAGAAGGGTGCTGATGTTGCTGATTGGTCCCCTGCTGCTGTGGAGGCCTTTCGGGAGCTTAAGCGCCGCTTTTCTTCCGCCCCTGTGTTGCGTCAGCCTGATGTTGCTCTTCCTTTTCAGGTTGAGGTCGACGCTTCTGAAATCGGAGCTGGGGCGGTTTTGTCGCAAAGAAGTTCCGACTGCTCCGTGATGAAACCTTGTGCTTTTTTTTCTCGTAAATTTTCGCCCGCCGAGCGGAATTATGATATTGGGAATCGGGAGCTTTTGGCCATGAAGTGGGCTTTTGAGGAGTGGCGTCATTGGCTTGAGGGGGCTAGACATCAGGTGGTGGTATTGACCGACCACAAAAATTTAATTTATCTTGAGTCCGCCAGACGCCTGAATCGTAGACAGGCGCGCTGGTCGTTGTTTTTCTCTCGGTTTTATTTTGTGGTGTCATACCTACCGGGTTCTAAGAATGTTAAGGCGGATGCCCTTTCTAGGAGTTTTGAGCCTGACTCCCCTGGTAATTCTGAACCTACAGGTATCCTTAAGGATGGAGTGATATTGTCTGCCGTTTCTCCAGACCTGCGGCGGGCCTTGCAGGATTTTCAGGCGGATAGACCTGATCGTTGCCCACCTGGTAGACTGTTTGTTCCTGATGATTGGACCAGTAAAGTCATTTCTGAGGTTCATTCTTCTGCGTTGGCAGGTCATCCTGGAATCTTTGGTACCAGGGATTTGGTGGCAAGGTCCTTCTGGTGGCCTTCCCTGTCACGAGATGTACGAGGCTTTGTGCAGTCTTGTGACGTTTGTGCTCGGGCCAAGCCTTGTTGTTCTCGGGCTAGTGGATTGTTGTTGCCCTTGCCTATCCCGAAGAGGCCTTGGACGCACATCTCGATGGATTTTATTTCGGATCTTCCTGTTTCTCAGAAGATGTCTGTCATCTGGGTGGTGTGTGACCGTTTCTCTAAGATGGTCCATTTGGTTCCCCTGCCTAAGTTGCCTTCTTCTTCCGAGTTGGTTCCTCTGTTTTTTCAAAATGTGGTTCGTTTGCATGGTATTCCGGAGAATATCGTTTCTGACAGAGGAACCCAATTCGTGTCTAGATTTTGGCGGGCATTCTGTGCTAGGATGGGCATAGATTTGTCTTTCTCGTCTGCTTTCCATCCTCAGACTAATGGCCAGACCGAGCGGACGAATCAGACTTTGGAGACATATTTGAGGTGTTTTGTGTCTGCAGATCAGGATGATTGGGTTGCTTTTTTGCCTTTAGCGGAGTTTGCCCTCAATAATCGGGCCAGCTCTGCCACCTTGGTGTCTCCTTTTTTCTGTAATTCGGGGTTTCATCCTCGATTTTCCTCCGGTCAGGTGGAATCTTCGGATTGTCCTGGAGTGGATGCTGTGGTGGAGAGGTTGCATCAGATTTGGGGGCAGGTGGTGGACAATTTGAAGTTGTCCCAGGAGAAGACTCAGCTTTTTGCCAACCGCCGGCGTCGGGTTGGTCCTCGGCTTTGTGTCGGGGACTTGGTGTGGTTGTCTTCTCGTTTTGTCCCTATGAGGGTTTCTTCTCCTAAGTTTAAGCCTCGGTTCATCGGCCCGTACAAGATATTGGAGATTCTTAACCCTGTGTCCTTCCTTTTGGACCTCCCTGCATCTTTTTCTATTCATAATGTTTTTCATCGGTCATTGTTGCGCAGGTATGAGGTACCGGTTGTGCCTTCCGTTGAGCCTCCTGCTCCGGTGTTGGTTGAGGGCGAGTTGGAGTACGTTGTGGAAAAAATCTTGGACTCCCGTGTTTCCAGACGGAAACTCCAGTATCTGGTCAAATGGAAGGGATACGGTCAGGAGGATAATTCTTGGGTGACTGCCTCTGATGTTCATGCCTCCGATCTGGTCCGTGCCTTTCATAGGGCTCATCCTGATCGCCCTGGTGGTTCTGGTGAGGGTTCGGTGCCCCCTCCTTGAGGGGGGGGGTACTGTTGTGAAATTGGATTTTGGGCTCCCCCGGTGGCCACTGGTGGAATTGAACTTGTGTGCATCATCCCCTCTGTTCACCTGTTCCCATCAGGATGTGGGAGTCGCTATTTAACCTTGCTCCTCTGTCACTTCCATGCCGGTCAACATTGTAATCAGAAGCCTTTCTGTGCATGTTCCTGCTACCAGACAACTTCCAGCTAAGTCGGACTTTTGTCCTTGTTTGTTTTTTGCATTTTGTTCCAGTTCACAGCTGCAGTTTCGTTTCTGTGTCTGGAAAGCTCTTGTGATCTGAAATTGCCACTCTGATGTTATGAGTTAATACTAGAGTCTTAAAGTAATTTCAGGATGGTGTATTGATAGGGTTTTCAGCTGACCATGAAAGTACCCTTTCTGTCTTCCAGCTATCTAGTAAGCGGACCTCGATTTTGCTAATCCTATTTTCATACTACGTTTGTCATTTTCATCTTAAATCACCGCCAATATATGTGGGGGCCTCTGTCTGCCTTTCGGGGAAATTTCTCTAGAGGTGAGCCAGGACTATATTTTCCTCTGCCAGGATTAGTTAGTCCTCCGGCCGGCGCTGGGCGTCTAGGGATAAAACGCAGGCTACGCTACCCGGCTACTGTTAGTTGTGCGGCAGGTTTAGTTCATGGTCAGTTTAAGTTTCCATCCTTCCAAGAGCTAGTTCCTATGTATGCTGGGCTATGTTCTCTTGCCATTGAGAACCATAACAGTTTTCCTTCCTTTATGGAAATAGCTCATTTGCATCTCCAGAAGGAGGGAAGTTGTCTCTCTAGCGCCTCCTATAGGTCAGTGACTCAATACCCAGTAAGTCAATAGAAAATATAATCACCAGTGTGAATGGAGCTTCCTCACTCTGCTGAGAAGAGGAGTCAATGGTATCACTCTATAAAGCGTTGTGATTTTTTGTGAAGCTGTGATGTGTTTAGTTCACTCAACATTGAGCGGGCTGGATACAACTGAATCTACTTCTCAGCTGAGAGCAGGGCTGAATATTACAGATGGACACCTTGACTGTATGTGACCAGCGTATAGGGTATTAGTAAACCATATTGCATATTTTAATATATGATTTCTTCTATTTTCAAACCCAGATTGATACAAATGAAGATATTTCTTTGCAGTCGGCAGGTGAGCAACACAACCAGAACGATCCGAGCTGGGGAGAGAATATTACCTATCAATCATCCCAGGTTGCAGATGCAATATAAACCCAGGAGGGAAGGTGTACACGAAGAACTAGGATTTAGTAGGATGAGAGAGGAGTCAGATTCTATCACATTCTCTCCGTATCTCACTCGGAATTAATCTCTTCATAAACGGCTCTTCAGATATCTCCTGTGACAGAAAGATCCGGATCTAATATAACACCCCTAAAGCTACTCTCCCAAGAAGTCCTAATTAAAATGGACACAACAAATGCCGCACAGGATAACCACACAGCAGAGAACAGGAGCGAGAGGCGCAACACTCAACGTCACAACAAATGATTGACCTCGTGTGCTAAAAATATGGGAGATGTATCAACGGGGCGAAACGGGAAAACTCTAGAATGCCCCTCTTGAGATGAACCAACTATTTATGAAAGTTTAGATAAGTTATCAGCCAAACCCCTAAATGCATCAAATCTTGACAAGACTAATCAAATCAGATCTGAGACCGGAACCCTAAATTATCAGATTAGAGACTCCTACATTCAAACCCTACACCAGACACATTATTTAAGGGTTCGGTCTTGGGTCTTATAGGGGTATATTGGTCCTGATTATTTAGGGTCTGATCTTGGGTGTGGAAATTTACAGCTTGAACTGGAGTCTCGTAACTAACGGGATTGAGCTGGGTCTTTGTAACTTATGGGTTTGAGCTGGAGTCTTGTATATTTTGTAACTTATGGGTTTGAGCTGGGGTCTCATAACTTATAGGCTTGAGCTGAGGTCTTGTAACTTAAGGTTTTCATCTGCAGTCTTTTAGCTTATAAACTTGAGCTGAGGTTTTGTTGGTCTTGTAACTCTCGGGTTTGAGCTGGGGTATCGTAACTTATAGGCTTGAGCTGGAGTCTTGTACGTCTCGTAATTTACTGACTTGAGCTGAGGTCTCATAACTTATGGGTTTGAGCTGGGGTTTCATAATTTATAGGCTTGAGCTGTGGTCTTATAACTTACGGGTTTCATCTGTGGTCCTTTAACTTATAGACTTGAGCTGAGGTTTTGTAGGTCTTGTAACTAACGGGTTTGAGCTGGGGTATCGTAACTTATAGGATTGAGCTGGAGTCTTGTACGTCTCTTAATTTACTGACTTGAGCTGAGGTCTTTTAACTTACGGGTTTGAGCTGAGGTCTTATAACTTACGGGTTTCATCTGTGGTCCTTTAACTTATAGACTTGAGCTGAGGTTTTGTAGGTCATGTAACTTACGGGTTTGAGCTGGGGTCTCATAACTTATAGGCTTTAGCTGAGGTCTTGTAACTTACGGTTTTTATCTGCAGTCTTTTAACTTATAGACTTGAGCTGAGGTTTTGTAGGTCATGTAATTACGGGTTTGAGCTGGGGTCTTATAACTTATGGGTTTCATATGTGGTCCTTTAACTTATAGACTTGAGCTGAGGTTTTGTAGGTCTTGTAACTTACAGGTTTGAGCTAGGGTCTCGTAACTTACAAGCTTGAGTTGGGGTCTTGTAAGTTACAGACTTGAGCTAGGGTCTCATAACTTATAGGCTTGAGCTGGGGTCTTGTAAGTTACAGACTTGAGCTGGGGTCTCATAACTTATAGGCTTGAGCTGGGGTCTTGTAAGTTACAGACTTGAGCTGGGGTCTCATAACTTATAGACTTGAGCTGGGGTCATGCAGGTCTTGTAACTTACAGGTTTGAGCTAGGGTCTCGTAACTTATAAGCTTGAGTTGGGGTCTTGTAAGTTACAGACTTGAGATAGGGTCTCGTAACTTATAAGCTTGAGCTGAGGTCTTGAAAGTTACAGACTTGAGCTAGGGTCTCATAACTTATAGGCTTGAGCTGGGGCCTTGCAGGTCTTGTAACTTATGAGTTTCAGCTGAGTTCTTTTCGTAGGTAATAGTTGTGAGCTGTGGTCTTGTAGGTCTTGCAACTTAAGGGTTTGAGCTAGGTTTAAACTCCTCTTCTTCCGCTGGAAACAAGCTCCACTTCTGCACAGATAACAAGAGCAGCCTTGAAGACTCATGAAGGGTGGGTAATGCACAGTTATTTTTTAAAAAAATGGATAAAATGGAAAACCCCTTTAAGATCTCTATACTCATTACGTGAAAGTTAGCTGAACCCTCTGATTTCGGAGGGACCAGTCAACCATCTGATGTGTATGTGGACCTCCTGACTCATCCTCGAAAGATGATGTCAGGGGATAGGAGGATCGGATACATTGGAAATTCAGCGTCCCATCATTTTGGGGGAAAATTAATGGTATTGTCATGTAACATACTGCTTCCTCTCTTCTGAGTCAGTCTTAACTGCACTTTTGAAATGTTATTTGTGAACTATAAAGCTTTGTGGAAGGATACAGAAGGAAGTGGATTTAATTGCATACTGACAATATACAGTATGATTACCATACTCACATAACGTGTTTTGGACTATTTTTCAGTATGTCATTAAAATGTGTCTTTTCCAACCAAAATGTTGTTTGGTGGCCATAAGCGCTTTTCCTTCATTGTAGGAGCAGCCGGCTGTTAATCTTATCTGTGTGACATACATAGCTGGATATTTGGTTTTATTTCACATGAAAGCAGCCGCTCCTTTAATGTGTGATAACGGGCAGGTCATCTTATCAGCTCCCTGGTGAACCCGACCTTATGGTCTCCGACAGATGAGGAAAGTCGTCTCATGAATCATTGCTAGGTGGTATTATCCCCCAGAGCTGCACACTCTTGTGAAAGATGTAAAGAATTAAAGGGAACATTCATTTCAATAATTAGGCTTATGTCTGTAGAAAAGTTATAACGTGTTTATGTTATTTTCTTTTATTTTTTTACTATTTATTTTATAGTATTTTTTCAAAAAAATTTCTGGGGGCAACATTTTGGAGTCAAACACTTCTTCTTTGGACTGTCTGTATACACATCATGGTAGTTTGTGGGCTTTATCAACCGGAGGCAATTGTCAGAGGAATCTCGTAGATTTCAATACACCAGCTCGCAGGAGCCAAAAAAATTACCTGAGAACTTTCAAATGCAGCCTTTTGTATACATAATGCTTCTTTTGGTAGAAAAGTGTAATCGAAGTCAACAGCTCACCACAGTCGAATGATAATGGTGTGATGACTGCTCATTCTGTCCTATTCTACACAGTAAAGCTGACAAGTGAACTACAGAGGACAGGAAGCAGTAAAAGGCTGGTCTAACAATGACTGGTGAATTCCAAGAAAGACCAGGGAAAAAACAGGACAGGAAAACTCGCAAACAGAGGGTTTTTTATATGTAATGCTACTTTTGGTAGTAAAGTGTAACAGAAGTCAACAGCTCACTACCCTTGACTTGACTGACAATGGTATGACTGCTCATTCTGTCTTATTCTACACAGTAAAGCTGACAAGTGAACTAGAGAGAACAGGAAGCAGTAAGAGGCTGGTCTCACAATGACTGAGGGATTCCAAGACAAATATGAAATATATCGTGGGCAAAATGGCTGGAAAGACGTGTGCCGACACATACACCAGGAAATGTGGAGGGGGCCGTAGGAGGGCAACAACCCAGCAGCAGGACCGCTACCTCAGCCTTTGTGCAAGGAGGAACAGTAGGAGCACTGCCAGAGCCCTGCAAAATGACCTCCAGCAGGCCACAAATGTGTGTGTTTCTGCACAAATGGTTAGAAACCGACTCCACGAGGATGGTCTGAGTGCCCGACGTCCACAGATGGGGGTTGTGCTCACAGCCTAACACCGTGCAGGATGCTTGGCATTTGCCACGGAACACCAGGATTGGTAAATTCGCCACTGGCGCCCTGTGCTCTTCACAGATGAAAGCAGGTTCACACTGAGCACATGTGACAGAGTCTGGAGACACCGTGGAGAGCGATCTGCCTGCAACATCCTTCAGCATGACCGGTTTGGCAGTGGGTCAGTAATGGTGTGGGGTGGCATTTCTTTGGAGGGCCGCACAGCCCTCCATGTGCTCGCCAGAGGTAGCCTGACTGCCATTAGGTACTGAGATGAGATCCTCAGACCCCTTGTGAGACCATTTGCTTGTGCGGTTGGCCCTGGGTTCCCCCTAATGCAGGACAATGCCAGACCTCATGTGGCTGGAGTGTGTCAGCAATACCTGCAAGATGAAGGCATTGAAGCTATGGACTGGCCCACCCGTTCCCCAGACCTGAATCTGATTGAGCACATCTGGGACATCATGTCTCGCACCATCCACCAACGTCCTGTTGCACCACAGACTGTCCAGGAGTTGGCGGATGCTTTAGTCCAGGTCTGGGAGGAGATCCCTCAGGAGGCCATCCGCTGCCTCATCAGGAGCATGCCCAGGTCATATAGGCACGTGGAGGCCACACACACTACTGAGCATCATTTCCTTGGATCAGCCTGTAATTTGATTTTCCACTTTGATTTTGAGTATCGTTCCAAATCCAGACCTCCATGGGATATTCATTTTGATTTACATTGATAACTGTTATCTTTCATTGTTCTGAACACATTCCACTATGCAATGAATACAAATTTGCAACTGGAATATTTCATTCAGAGATATCTGAATCTGATTGATATATATACACTCACCGGCCACTTTATTAGGTACACCATGCTAGTAACGGGTTGGACCCCCTTTTGCCTTCAGAACTGCCTCAATTCTTCGTGGCATAGATTCAACAAGGTGCTGGAAGCATTCCTCAGAGATTTTGGTCCATATTGACATGATGGCATCACACAGTTGCCGCAGATTTGTCGGCTGCACATCCCAAAGATGCTCCATACAAGGCAGGATGGATCCATGCTTTCATGTTGTTTACGCCAAATTCTGACCCTACCATCTGAATGTCGCAGCAGAAATCGAGACTCATCAGACCAAGCAACGTTTTTCCAATCTTCTACTGTCCAATTTCGATGAGCTTGTACAAATTGTAGCCTCAGTTTCCTGTTCTTAGCTGAAAGGAGTGGTACCCGGTGTGGTCTTCTGCTGCTGTAGCCCATCTGCCTCAAAGTTCGACGCACTGTGCGTTCAGAGATGCTCTTAGGCCTACCTTGGTTGTAACGGGTGGCGATTTGAGTCACTGTTGCCTTTCTATCAGCTCGAACCAGTCTGCCCATTCTCCTCTGACCTCTGGCATCAACAAGGCATTTCCGCCCACAGAACTGCCGCTCACTGGATTTTTTTTCTTTTTCGGACCATTCTCTGTAAACCCTAGAGATGGTTGTGCGTGAAAATCCCAGTAGATCAGCAGTTTCTGAAATACTCAGACCAGCCCTTCTGGCACCAACAACCATGCCACGTTCAAAGGCGCTCAAATCACCTTTCTTCCCCATACTGATGCTCGGTTTGAACGGCAGGAGATTGTCTTGACCATGTCTACATGCCTAAATGCACTGAGTTGCCGCCATGTGATTGGCTGATTAGAAATTAAGTGTTAACAAGAAGTTGGACAGGTGTACCTAATAAAGTGGCCAGTGAGTGTATATATATATATATATATATATATATATATATATATATATATATAAATATTTTTTTCTTCATATTTACTTGTACTAATGATTTATGCCATGTTGATTGTTTCTTTTAGATCCTAAAATGTGACCAGGTTCCTCCCATCTGAGTACGATGTTATTTCGGATGCAGCTGCTCCATATGTTCTTTCTCTTACTTCCGGGGATCGAGGCTCCTACTGTGCAGTTTCGTGACTAAGTGCATTTCATCAGTCTAAGTAACAAGAACAAGGCTTTAATTATTTTTGCTTGAGAGACTTTCAGCATTTATCCTCTGTGTAATTTTCCTCATTACGGTTTTACAATATTACTGAGTTTCTTTACATTTATTTATCTTTCTATACATTACGGTCATGGAACTTTAACCTCGACGTTTGAAACAAAGTGGGCATTTATCAAAATCATGTCCTGTTTGACATATTCTAGATGTATCATTCCACCATGGCCCAAAACAAAAAAAAAAAAAGGGAAAAAGCATGATTAATGCCGCCTACATTTTACTGCCGCCCATGATGCGCATTGAAGCTTTGATGGAAATAAATTAAGTGAATACGTAGGACAGAAACTAAATCAATGCTCTCAGAGCGAATTAAAGCGGGATGAAAAATGCGCGCGGCGGATTATGAACAGGGGCGTTCGCCGACTCATTCTTTAAAATGATGATCATTATTTATTATTTTCTATGTAATAAGCGCTCGGCAGGTAACAAAATATTATAGCAAACATTTACTTCTACGCTTTAATAAAACCTGACTGCTGAGAAAATTAATTGAATCCGTTTGCTTAAAATTCCCGCACAGTTTATATAGTAATCCAATTTAATATGGACAAACTTGTTTCTGGGAAATCCATATCTCTTAACTTTATGTGACTCGCAGGTTACAGTCTGATGCCCGGCTAGGCTTAATAGAAATGAATTTGCAATTCATAACTGTAATTTCTGGACGGCGATCTAAGAGGTAGAGGAAAGAGGAGGACGTGTAAATGCAGAAGATCAATTTAATAGAGACGTGATCTAGAAAATTAAACGTATAAACAGCAATGAGGATGTACAAAGGTGGAGTATAAAAGTATTATTAATATTGGTGCTAGACACGATGAAAAGTTCTCTGCCAACTTTCCTGACATGTCGGTTTTAGTTTATATTCCCTATAAAAGTATAACTCTGCATTAACCTTTAATGATCAGGCCTACATAGGCATTCGTTTGACTTGCAGAAGGGCAAAAAGCCTTTTTTTATTTAAAGGGAATCTGTCGGCAGTATCAAACCTCCTAAGCTGTCTATATGGGCTTGTAGGTCGTAGGGAGCTGAATAAAATGATACCTTGATATCTGCAATCCGATGTCTTATTCCAGAGAAACTCACGTTTTTCTTAATATGTAAATTAACTGTTAAGATCTATGGGCCGGACATAGATCTCCCTGAGAATCTGCCTCCAGAGATTATTATAAATGAAAGGGGACGTTATCAGTGTGATAGTTGTAGATCAGAGTATCTGCCAATACATGTCTCATACTGGTAATGACCCCTTTCATTTAAAATAAGCTCTGGAGGCAGATTTTCCGGTCCATAGATTTTACCAGCTCATTTACATTTTAAGAAAAATGTGGATTTCTCTGGAATAAAACATCAGATTTTCGACATTAAGGTATTATTTTATTCACCTTCCTGTAACCTACTTGCCCATATAAACGTCTTAGAAGGGTTGATCCTACTGACAGATTCCCTTTAAGCTGCCACTTTACTGACATGGCTGTGAGATGTATTGTTTTGTGCTGGAGAAATGTTAGAATTTTTTTTTTGCCAGAGTTTGGGGGTTCATGTATATTACTGTGTCATTTAAATATTTTTTGGAGCAAGAACATACACAAATGACTTTGTTTTTTTTTTATTTCTACTTTCCATATTTAGCACTAAATAACCTGCTGAATTGATTCTCTTTGTATTATGGTCATTTGGATACCTAAGTTTGAGGAGCTGGCGACAGACTTTTTCCAGCATGGAGCACCGGTTACATCGATCTTCCTGTTGTGTTTATTAGAGATTTGCTTGCTAGTCAGTTTAAGTGTACTAATTTTACCTGGAAAGTGTTCAGTTTCAGGAATCAATGTTTCCATTCAGTGAGCTGGATCTCATGTATACATAAGGCCTGCATTAGCATTTCCTGTCCTATATCTGGTTAGGGTACTGTCACACAGTGGCACTTTTGTCGCTACGACGGTACGATCCGTGACGTTCCAGCGATATCCATACGATATCGCTGTGTCTGACACGCAGCAGCGATCAGGGACCCTGCTGAGAATCGTACGTCGTAGCAGATCGTTTGGAACTTTCTTTCGTCGCTGGATCTCCTGCTGTCATCGCTGGATCGTTGTGTGTGACAGCGATCCAGCGATGCGTTCGCTTGTAACCAGGGTAAACATCGGGTTACTAAGCGCAGGGCCGCGCTTAGTAACCCGATGTTTACCGTGGTTACCAGCGTAAAAGTAAAAAAAACCAAACAGTACATACTTACATTCCGGTGTCTGTCCCCCGGCGTTCTGCTTCTCTGCACTGTGAGCGCCTGCCGGCCGGAAAGCGAGCACAGCGGTGACGTCTGACATCACTGCTGTGCTTTCCGGCTGGCGCAGACACAGTGGAGAGAAGCAGAACGCCGGGGGACAGACACCGGAATGTAAGTATGTACTGTTTGTTTTTTTTTACTTTTACGCTGGTAACCACGGTAAACATCGGGTTACTAAGCGCAGCCCTGCGCTTAGTAACCCGATGTTTACCCTGGTTACCCGGGGCCTTCGGCATCGTTGGTCGCTGGAGAGCTGACTGTGTGACAGCTCCCCAGCGACCACACAACCACTTACCAACGATCACGGCCAGGTCGTATCGCTGCTCGTGATCGTTGGTAAATCGTATAGTGTGACAGTACCCTTACTCTCCGCAGGGGGAATCCCTAATATACAACCCTGCAGACAGGCTGGAGACTCGGCTTCTGGATTTTTAGGAGCTGGAACACCAATCTTTCATCCTTTCTGTGCTTCACGTCCCGTCAAGACGAAGTTCCGAGCACCTGTGTGGTTGTCGGTGAGCAGGCTGTAGCTTTTAGCCACTCTTTTCTTATATTGTGACCATCTACCCAGAATTGCTGTAAGACCATGGATTTAAGGACTGAGTTGTTAACCTGCCTGGGTGATTATTATAACCCATAACCTCAGATCTTCACACTAATGTAATGTGAACAATAATTATTTTTTGCTTACCAATTGTCTTTTTTTTCTCAAACTGATAGCTGGGAAACGACATAATTTGCTACCTTTGCTGAGCCTGAGCACCTCCAGCTGCAGGAGCAGGAACAGGAAAGTTGATAAGAATATGTCTATGGTAAGAAAAGCCCTTTGATTCTTATCTTTAAATCTGTCCAGTAAGGGATTTTTTGCAGAAATCAGGGTCTCTGCCTCTACTGAACATTATGCTGCTCTCAGATTAGATGGCAAAAACCTGCTTCTGTTCATTGATAATCCACAGAACATGCGGCAGGTCACAGATCATCAGATGGGCGTACAGACATAAATCTTGCCCTCATTCTGCTTTATTCCTGAGCTTCGTACATATCCTTAAAATAATTCTAAAAAAATATTTCATATTCTAAAGAAAAGACGAGGCTGAAGATTATTTTAATAGACTAGAAACATGTTTAATTTCTATAACTGGGAGCTCTAGTCTTGAGCTGCGACTGACGCTGGAAGTGGTTATTGAGACAATTGCGAAGACATTGACCCCGATCAATAAAAGGTCAGGCACCTGTAAAGAAGATCTAGGACAGCTCAGCTTCATCGTGAGGCCACTTTTGCTTGCTCTGCAGCATATAGGCTTGTAAAATGTCACATTATAACCCAGCGTAATAACTGGGGATTTACAGTCCATGGTTGGTTTGTCAAACGTCATAGTTCATTAATATTTATATGACACCAGATAGTAAAGAGCAGTGAGGGAGAATCTTGAGAAGGGACATCAATGTTCTTCTACAGTCTGCTATTCATGTGATACAGAAGACAAATGGTGGCCTTTTTTCACGCGTTGATTACTTAATTCTGGAAGTAACAGGACAATAAGTATATCTAAAAAGAATATCTTTTGTTGCTGGGTTTGAATGCTATGATATCACATACAATATGCTAGGGTCATCGAACAGAAACAATCCAGTGTGACAACTGATGAAATCTTCTAATCCCATGAATGCTGAAGTTGTCACTAAGTCTCCTCCGAGCTACTTCCTGTATTCTGTAGGGTCTACTTCAAACTAAGGAGACCAAAAGCAATAAAAAAGGATTTGGGGATTTTGGGGGTATGTCAATATAACGGTGGTTAGAGCTCATGGACTGCTCCCAGACCCCAAGGGTTAAATGTGTTTAATGTACTTGTATGTGGAACAGGTAGAATACCCCCTGGGGCTGCAGTTGGCTGGGACAGGGTTAACTGAAGTGGCCAGCCCAGATGGGAAGGGGAACTTCGTGTTAGTAAAAGAGGCAGGAAGTGACAGTCAGTTAATGTGAAGGCAGCAGTGAGTACGCAGCTTGACTTTTGGGCTGCTAGGGACAACGTGAGCCTACCATATTTGGGGCCATAAATACCCTTTGTGTGACTCTGTCTAATGGCCAAGGGTAACCTCGAGATGGACGTCGGGGCCAGGGGTGCACTCAGCTGGTGAAGCTACAGGAAGAGGTAGACTCAGACCACAAGGGGTGGAAAGTATTGCAATCCAGAAATTCTGCTAGAGGTTAGGAAGATGCCCAAGAGCTAGGAAATTCAGAGAGGGTGATATGCCACCTATCCCGAGAACCAGGGCTAAAGTTGTATCCTGTACCTATGGGAAAGATGATAACCCGTTGGGCCTTATCCTTTAAACCTGCGGGTAAATATTGTACAGTCTTCCATATTAACCATGTGAATCCTGGATTGTTTGCTGCCCTGGTTCCAGAATAGGGATTCCTTGACTCAAAAGAGGCCTGCAGGCCAGAAGTAAGTGGGAAGCACCAAATACACAGCAGCACACCAGGACTGAGACGCACCTTGTCTGTAGGATGCCAGAGCAAGTGGGGACCAAAGCTCGCCCACGACTACCTCGCTTTGGCATCTTACATCAAAAGCAAAAAAAAAGTCAAAGATGCTATAGGATTTTTACAGGATGAAAAGGGTGATGTGGTCAAGAATGAAGTTGAGAAGGATGAACTTTTAAATTCCTATTTTGCATCTGTGTTCTCTAAGAAAGCAACTGGAACATCAATTGATCTTCAATGTGCCATCGAAAGAATAAAAGAATCCACACTATCTATTAACAGAGAGATGAAGAGGGAACACTTAGCTAATTTTAATAAATTTAAATCTCCTGGTCCAGATGAATTACATCCTAGGGTACTGAAATAGTTAGCAGAGGAAATTGCAGAAACAGGCTCCATAATCTTTGAAAAACCCTGGAAAACAGGAGAAGTCCCAGAAGATTGGAGAAGGGCAAATGTTGTCCCTATCTTCAAAAAAGGAAGGAAGATGTAACCAATAAATTACAGGCCAGTGAGCCCTACTTCTATAAAAGGAAAGATCTGTGAACACATTATTAAAAATCATGTATGTAAGTACTTGGATAAGAATACACTAATTAACCAAAACCAGCATGGTTTTGTAGCAAACAAGTCATGCCAGACTAATCTAATTTCCTTCTATGATGAAATCACTGACTGGATGGATCAGGGAAATGCGCTAGATATAGTGTAACTAGACTTCAGCAAAGCATTTGATAAAGTATTTCATACTATTACTAATGAAAAAATGATCATGTATGGGATTGACAAGGCTACGGTTAGGTGGGTTAAAAGCTGGCTCAGTGATCGTACTCAAAGGGTGATAATTAGTGTTGAGCATTCCGATACCGCAAGTACCGGGTATCGGCCGATACTTGCGGTATCGGAATTCTGATACCGAGTTCTGATACTTTTGTGATATCGGAAATCGGAATCGGATCTATATTCATGTAAAAAATAAAGAATTAAAATAAAAAATATGGATATACTCACCCCTCCGGCGGCCCCTGGACCTTACCGATGTAACCGGCAGCCTCCGTTCCTAAGAATGAGCGCGTGAAGGACCTTCGATGACGTCGCGGCTTGTGATTGGTCGCATGAGCGGTCACATGAGCGGTCACGCGACCAATCAGAAGCCGCGACGTTATCGAAGGCCCTTCACGCGCTCATTCTTAGGAACGGAGGCTGCCGGTTACATCGGTAAGGTCCAGGGGCCGTCGGAGAGGTGAGTATATCCATATTTTTTATTTTAATTCTTTATTTTACACATTAATATGGATCCCAGGGCCTGAAGGAGAGTTTCCTCTCCTTCAGACCCTGGGAACCATCCAGGATACCTTCCGATACTTGGTGTCCCATTGACTTGTATTGGTATCGGGTATCAGTATCGGCGATATCCGATATTTTTCGGGTATCGGCCGATACTATCCGATACCGATACTTTCAAGTATCAGAAGGTATCGCTCAACACTAGTGATAATAAATAGTTGCACATTCAATTGGAAGAGTGTTTCAAGTGGGGTACCACAAGGCTCTGTCTTGGCCCCAGTGTTGTTCAACATTTTTATAAATGATCTAGATAAGGGAACTGAAGGTAAACCAATCAAATTTGCAGACGATGCAAAGCTAGGAGGGATAGCTAACACTAGAGAAGACAGAGAAAGGATTCAGAATGATCTAGATAAACTTGAACAATAGGCACTGACTAATAGAATGGTATTTAACAGGGAGAAATGCAAAATTCTACATCTGGGAAAGAAAAGCAAAAATTACATCTACAGAATGGGAGGAATAGAACTGAGCAAAAGCACATGTGAAAAAGACTTGGGTACATTAATAGATCACAGACTGCACATGAGTCAACAGTGTGATGCAGCAGCAAAAAAAAGCAAACAGTTCTACGTTGTATTAAGAGAAGCATAGAGTCTAGATCACTCCTCTTTGGTCAGGCCTCATCTGGAATACTGTGTCCAGTTCTGGGCACCACATTTTCAAAAAGATATTGAAAAACTGGAGCAAGTTCAGAGAAAAGCTACCAGAATGGCGAGAAGACTGCAAAGGATGTCCTACGAGGAGCGACTAAAGGAGTTGGGAATGTTTACCTTGCAAAATATAAGGCTAAAAGGAGAAAGGAGACTTAATAGCCTTCTACAAATATCTGAAGGGCTGCCACAGTGTAGAGGGATCATCCTTATTCTCATTTGTACATGGAAACACGAGAAGCAATGGAATGAAACTGAAAAGGAGAATATACAGATTAGACATTAGAAAAAAACTTTTTGACAGTGAGGGTGATCAATGAGTGGAACAGGCTGCCACAAGAGGTGGTGAGCTCTCCTTCAATGAAAGTCTTCAAACAGAGGCCGGATAGACATCTGTCTAAGAAGGTTTAATGAATCCTGCATTGAGCAGGGGAGTGGGCATGATGACCCTTGAGGTCCTTTTCCAACTCCAATATTCTATGACCACATCCTGTTTCCTGTAGAATCTACAACAGGCTTCTTCCTGTTTTCTGTATAGTCTATTCCAGCCTACTTCCTTTTTCCTGTAGTGTCTGCTCCAGACAACTTCCTATTTAATGTAGGGTCTGCTCCAAACTACTTCCAAGTTTCCTGTAGAGTCTATTCCAGCCTTATTCCTGTTTCCTGTAGACTCTACTCCAGGCTACTTCATGTTTCTCTTGAATTCACTTCTGTGGCTGGGATCCTTGGCCCAACATTTCCTGGCTGTCTTCCTAGGGCCCACGACATCATAATGCATGACCTTGAGTGAAGTCTGGTGACTAGGCCTTATGCGATATCATGATGTTTTGACATCTAGGAAGCAACAGAGGTGCCCATGAGATGTTGGGCTGAGGATGCCAGTTGAGCTTGGCTGCAGAGCAGATTTCTGGACCAAAAATCACAACTGGGTACTGCAAATATTTTATGTCATTTCTAGTACAGAGATGGATACTTGTCAGTTCTTCTATTTTGGGAGCTCCTGGAATAAAGGAGAGAACTTCTTACATTCTGACCTAGTTGGTCAAGTTTTCTGAAAGCAGGTTTAGGGAGTTGAAATGAGCGAGTCTATTAAAAAAATGCCTGGCTCCATTTTACAGAAAGAAAACTACAGGTGTAGCTACATGGCCTTGCTCATTAAGCCATGCAACAGAGCTAATCAGGAGGGATTCTCAGAGCCATTATAAAAGTCAAGGAAGCGAATACAGCATTCATTGTAGGGTGATTCAGGATAATAAGTCGATATCTCGTCTCAGCAAGAGAGATGGGAAGAGAAAGCCCTAAAACATTTGTCATCTCTTCCAGACACTGTGTGTTGTACAAGTGCAGCAGTGGAAAAAAAGTTGTATAGTAGTCTGGGAATAATACAGAGATTCATTTAAAAGGAGAAGACAGAGATATGAGAGGTGCCAGATTTTGTTTGATTGATTAGTGATATGGTGTAGCTGGCATTTACCCTGCTGCATATGAATTAGACATTTTTTCTTTATTCTTAATGCACTAGAAAGTAGCAAGCCATCACTATATTTTTTTAGATTAAAAAAAATCTGATATCAGTGTCAGTTAATGTACTTTTTAAGCTCTTATGGTCAGTGGTGACCTCTCTCTCTCTCGCTTTCTCACTACTGTAGATTGTAAGCTCTTATGCTCAGCAGGGTCCTCTCTCACCTTTCCCCCATGTGTATTTTCCCAGCAATTACAAGCTTTCCAGTATTAAAATCTGAGTAAATATATTCGCCACAAATGTAATTTTTTGTAAAAATTCAGCATAGTGGGCGAATTTGAATTTCAAAAGATTGGCTCATCTCTACATAAATCAATGATACACATGAAAATAAGCAACTTTGTAACATATCTTATCAAAAAAATCTGCTTCTTTCTCCTTCTGGACTGATCTTTCAGTGTCATGTTATGTGTAAAATCAATAAAATCTGTACTAACTAAAGACAGATATTTACATTATGACATAAGAGATAGTTGGTGCTTTTAAAATTCTATGGAGAGGAGGAGCTAGCAGCAGACACAGATACTTTACTGCAAGATTTCCTGAAAATGATAGTTACATTTCTCCATAGAACTTTATAAGCGCAAACTGTCATTTCCTTTCTCAGAAATGGGAAAGTCTGTATTCACTGAAGACAGATAGTCTCTGAGAATTGAGAACTTTAAAATGACTTATCAGTCCAGGAGGAGAAAGTAGTCAATTTCTGTAATAGGATATATTACAAAGTTTCTTGTGTATTATTGAATTACAGGAAAAATTAAAGAGAAATCTGTCTGCTTGTGATGTTGGGCAGAAGTGTGGTTGCTACAGTGGAAATATAATGTCTACAAACACCTGTTAAAATGGCAGGTTTTTGTAATGTAAAAAAATTATACAAAGAAGAATCATTTCTGAATGTTTTCTATCTTTAATATCGCTCATAATGTGAACAATTGAGTAGAAAAATACATTGAAATCTTTTCAGGCTTATCAGAAAAAATAAATAACTATAATAATGTGATTGCATAAATTTGCACAAGTATGGCCTTCATGGAAGAGTCATCATAAGAAAACCTCTCCTGCGTCCTCACCATAAAATTCAGCATCAGAAGTATGCAAATGAATATCTAAACAAGCCTGATGCATTTTGGAAACAAGTCCTGTGGACTGATGAGGTTAAAATGGAACTCTTTCGCCACAATGATGAAAAGTTTGTGTGGAGAAAAAAGGATGCAGAATTTCAAGAAAAGAACATCTCGACAACAATTAAGCATGGGGTGGATCAATCATGCTATGTTTGAGTCCCCAGTCAACAGCCACAAAACATGCAGGGATTGCCTGCTTGTTAGGTAATCCCTGCATGTTTTGTGGCTGTCGAATAGCCATGAGACATATAGCTGTGGCGACTCGAACATAGTATTCAAGCATGCCAAAGACACTCTGATAGCACCCGAACATGTTCGAATAACACCTTATCCGAGCACGTTAGCGCAACATTAATAATGATCCTAAACACATGTCAAAATCCTCAAAAGGTGCAAGTTGAAGATTTTACAATGGCCCTCACAGTCCCCTGATCTTATCATTGAAAATATGTGGCTAGACCTCAAAATAGCAGTGCATGCAAGACGACCCAGGAGTCTCACAGAACTGGAAGAATTTTCCAAGAAAGAATGAATGAAAATTCCTCAAACAAGAATTGAAAGACACTTGGCTGGCTGCAATAAGTGTTTACAAGCTGTGATACTTTCAAAAAAGGGGTGCTACTAGTTACTAACCTTAAACAAAAAAGAATAGCCCCAAAATACACACGGAGGACCGTATGTGAACCAGTAGAATGAAAGAAACAACAAAGTCCTCCAACATCAGTAAACTTGGGTATAAACTAATTTTTTATTCAGATACAAGAAAATTTTTAAGAACAATTAAAAATAGGAGATAACAGTAAACCATACATGTGATGGAAGAAACGCGAACACTGGACATTAGGTAGTATGATTAAACCTAGAATAGGGAGAATACGGGAGATTGTTGTCACATGCAGTACACAACCAGTACTTGCCAGAAATTCCTGCAGCTCCTTTAATGTTGCTTTAGACGTCTGGGCTGCATCGTGGACCAATTTTCTTCCTGATGATTGTCTTCGCAGTGTTCCATGGTATAGCTAATACTTTGGAAATGTTTTTGCACCGATCTCAAGACTGATGCCTTTCAACAATGAGATCCCTTTGCTCTTTTTCCATTTTGGCTGCATTGTTCCATTGCAGAGATGTTTATATTTGTTTCTTTTGGCCCACAATATGTGAAACTGCTTGCAGACAAAGTTGGCCTTTCTGCAGAGTCTTCTCTGGGGTACACGCTTTGACCCCTCCTTCCCAAACATTGCCAATCACAGCTCACCAGCTTCTCTAGCAGTCTACAAGTAACAGATGCCGCTGTGCTGTGATTGGGAGGGACGAGTGAAAGCAAACACCTCCAAAGAAGACTCTGAAAAAAAAATGCCCAGTTAATCTGTAAGTAGAGATTTCACATATTGTGCTCCAGAAGAAATAAACATGAACTGGTGCAATGGAAGGATGCAAACATGTAAAACGTAAAAAAAACAGCAGGATCAGGGAAGCTAAGGGATGATTACAAGGTATTTAACTCAATTTGTTAATTAGGTCTTCTTTAAAGTGACTGTCAAATTCATAAAGGAAATTTCATAATAATTGCATAAACCTTAATCAAAACACCTGGTGCACTCCATTTTCATCTTTATTGTGTGCATTCTGTGATTCTTTGACATCTCAAAGACATCTCACAGCAGACATAAGTGTAATACTGACACATTGAGCTATCATTTCTGGACAGACAGAGGGGAGGAACAGTATAGCAAAGTGTGCAATTCCATTAGAGGAGGAAATTTGGTAGAAGGGTTTGTCATCTAGCACAGCTAAATTCACCTGTGTTGCCCCTTTCCCTCACAGGGACCTTATCTGAAAGGTGCTAGTAATCTATGATTTCTAATCATGCCATACGCCAGACCAGGAGACCAGGACTGTTTCATACATTTTATACACTGAGAAACCTGCTCTAAGCTATGGTGGGGGCGTGTTCTTCTTTCCTGTGAATGTTGCTGCCTGCTTATGATTGGTCATCATCTTACAGGGGGAAGAAGTACACGCCCCCAGTGAAAACTATACTACATCACCCACTTGAATTTTAAGAAAAGTTACTCATTAGGTGCCAAATACTTTGCTAATATCTCTGCAATGGAGAGGCAAAATAAAAGAAAAGAACAACAGAAAAAAAGTATACTGTTCTACAGCCATTATTACATTGTGTCTTCAGTAGAACATGAAAAATGAGGTGAAGTGTCATCTTTAAGATCCCCAAAATTTAGCTCTGTAGGTTCACCCACAGCAAACTATGCATGGAACTACATGGAACTATATTTGTACGTATGAAATGAAAATATCAGTCCGACACTTTGTGCACATTTTGCCTTGCATTGCCTTATTAAATTACTCCGTTAATTGACCAGCTCATTACTACAATACAGATTGCACACTAGAAAACAGCACATAAATCACATCCACATATACAGGATCTTGTCCCCATACCTAGTAGTGAAGACTCGGCATTCCAGAAACATTCATTCTGTATTGGATCGTAACAACACGTTTCGCTTGCCGGGAACAACAGATAAGGTAATGAAGTAAATGAGTTTATTGAACATAAAGCACATAACTGTCATTAGCGAATATACAATTATATCAGAGATATGGACATTAAACAGTCCAGCGCTCCGCTTCCTCATTAGCAGGCATATTATGTCTCCGATCATTGATAAAACTGTAAACTATAGTCTTGGAATTGGACGGGAGTATAATGTTCCTTACTAATGAAATAGCCGTTATTGGCATTGAGTTAATCTTGGAAGATACTGAGGTCGACCGAGGGCTTCTTATCTTGTTCATCCCATAGCTGTTCCTAGAGAAATCCTCCAAAAAGTGGAACAAATATTAGTTGGTTACAGATATTTGTACACAGCCATGGCTCTTTTGTTTTACCATGGCATAGTACTCGGGAGCTGACCCCGCTTCAAATGCACAATCAACTCTAGATCGTTCAGTGGACAGGCTGCCATTGTTCTCGGCAGCACATTTCCCTGTTTACGCGGGATGATGTCCTGCTGAGAACAAGACCTTGTGCAGAAAAAAAGATCACTTCAACCAATAAATGAGGATTTTGCACATTTTTCTGGTGAGAGGTAGACAGTTTAGACTGCACGGTTATCGTGAAACAAGAATTCCTATGGATCATCGTATGCTATTATTGTGTAGCGTAAATGAAATGCACCTTAACATTTCTACTGTAAAGTTATGTGGCTGGTTATTGTTATTATTCAGTTCCAACTTCATTATACTGCAAGCAGTTTGATGAATTTTGCAAATTTTTTTCTTTTCTATTTTGTGATGTTTTTATTGCAAAAAGTTGCAACATGTCAAGTGTTAGTACTCTACTAAGGCACTGGAGTACAATTGAGCACAAATTTTGCAACTTTTCCAAAAGTCACAAATGATGAATTAGGCTGCAATAAGAAATTAGTGAATGAGGAAAACCACAGCCATAATGCTGAACAAGTGAAGTTAACTTAAAAAAAACCTCAAGATAAATAGTTTTTAATGTAGGGAGAGAATGGGCACTCACCTGTGTGTTAAAATAAGCTTTATTTGCGGTTTTAAACAGAGATTGTAGAGACAATGTGGCTGACAGCTGTTTCGCGTGTAAGACATGCTTCCCCTGACCCATCCTATGCCTTCCTCTGAGCCATCCATCCTTTGCCTTCATCTAAGCCATCTTTGGCCTTTCTTTGAGCCACCATTTGCTTTCCTCTGAGCCATCATTTGCTTTCCCCTGAGCATTCCTTTGCCTTCCTCTAAGCCATCCTTTGGCTTTCTTTGAGCCATCCTTTGCTTTCCCCTGAGCCATAATTTGCCTTCCTTCCTCTGAGCTATCCTTTGCTTTCCTCTGAGCCATCCTTTGCCTTCCTATGAGGTATCCTTTTCTTTCCCCTGAGCCATCCTTTGCCTTACTCTTAGCCATCCTTTGCCTTTCTTTGAGCCATCCTTTGCCTTCCTTCCTCTGAGCCATCACTTGCCTTCCTTCCTCTGAGCTATCCTTTGCCTTCCTCTGAGCCATCACTTGCCTTCCTTCCTCTGTGCTATCCTTTGCCTTCCTCTGAGCCATCACTTGCCTTCCTTCCTCTGAGCTATCCTTTGCCTTCCTCTGAGCCATCACTTGCCTTCCTTTCTCTGAGCTATCCTTTGCTTTCCTCTGAGCCATCCTTTGCTTTTCTATGAGGTATCCTTTTCTTTCCCCTGAGCCATCCTTTGCCTTACTCTTAGCCATTCTTTGCCTTTCTTTGAGCCATCCTTTGCCTTCCTTCCTCTGAGCCATCACTTGCCTTCCTTCCTCTGAGCTATCCTTTGCCTTCCTCTGAGCCATCACTTGCCTTCCTTCCTCTGAGCTATCCTTTGCCTTCCTCTGAGCCATCACTTGCCTTCCTTTCTCTGAGCCATCCTTTGCCTTCCTCTGAGCTATCCTTTGCTTTCTTATGAGCCATCCTTCGCCTTCCTCTAAACCACACTTTGCCTATCTCTGTGCCATCCTTTGCTTTCATCTGAGCCGTCCTTTGCCATCCTTCCTCTGAGCTATCCTTTGCTTTCCTCTGAGCCATCCTTTGCCTCCCTTTGAGCCTCTTTCAGAGACTCTTTCCCATGCCTTAGCAGTAGACAACAATCCATTATCTTCTAGGGTACCTTTTTTTTTTCCTTAAGACAATCTTCCACTCCAGGGGCTGTAACCTCCCCCCTTCTGGCATTCCACACAACTTCATAAGCTTTTTACATTGTTTAACATGACTCTTCCCTTCACAATTCGCCACTAATGTACACGAGTCTAACTTGCCATCTGAATTTGGCTTAGTGCCAATACGGCAGAACTGCATTAATTTCTCCATCTTTCTATAGAGATATATATATATATATATATATATATATATATATATATATATATATATATATATATATATATATATATATATATCTCAAGATAACAAATACAAAACAAACAATAAGACTGGGGAGATGACTCAAACCTGAGATTCTAAAGAGAACTGAATCTGCAGCACTCACTTCCTATTCCTTCTTGTCACGTGCTCCCTGTCTGTCTTCCGTGTTCCGTCCTTTACAAACCAATTATTCCCTACTTAATCAAATTACTCCTAAATTACCAGGCCCCGTGCTGAGTCAATTCACTCCAAGTCACAAGGCAAAACTAAATTTATTAGGCACCAACTGAGTCATCTCACTCCATGTTTACGGGCCGCTACACAATTTATTAGGTGCCAAACTGAGTCATCTCACTCCAAGTTAACGGGCCCCTACTAGGCCGAGTCAATTTACTCCAGGTCCTAGTTTCTCCTATACAGAACTGAAAACCATATCACAGGTGACAACCGTTTACTGTACCACAGACAATATATTTTTTTTAAACACTGAAAAATCCGCTTGCTCTCTTAACTACCAGTCATCTCCCCTCTTCACAACATGTAACAGGCAGTAGGCAACTAAAACATGTGACGGTTCTTGCAATTAAATGACCAGCAGCGTAGAGACCCTTCTGCCGTCTTACAGATACCGCAAAAACCGGACACTGTCAGGCAATCTGCACAGGATACCCCGAAGGACACAGGTAAAGACTACAGATTATAAAACTCTGCAGACTTACTGTGTTCTGATAAGGAGGTGATCAGTCTCCAGGTTCGGGGTATTCAGCGTGTCCTGCCGTTCCATTCGCCAGTCCTCAGGGTTCAGGGCTCTTCCTCTGCTGGCCCCACGTTGGGCTGCCAAATATGTTAGGTTGAACAATTAATAAATGTTCATTCCAGTTGCCTACTCCTGGCCTAATGGATATTGATCAGGTGCGCACTAAAGAAATAACATCAGACAGACACACAGTCAGATGTAAACTCTCCTTGATCAATCTATGGCTCAGCTCCAAGGGCCTTTATTTAGTCAGAACACAGGTTTATATAACCCTTGTAAGGGGGGCTCGGTTAGCTCTAAAATGGGAGTGTTCATATGTATTCCCTTGGTTAGTGGGTTGGGCAATGAGCAAGTCGTGGGTGGATCCATGAGGTCATCAGGGTGGGTTGGTCCATGAGGTCATCAAGGTGCGCGTCACTGTGGGTTTATCCATGAGGTCATCAGGGTGGGCATCATCTTGGATATCAGCACATGGTGTGCTGAAACAGGAAATGGCAGCCATCTGTAGGGTCTCACTGATCATCTTGGATATCAGCACATGGTGTAGTGAAACAGGAAATGGCAGCCATCTATAGTGTGTCACTTTGATCTGAGAAAGCTTAAGTAAGGTTAAACAATACACGTTATGGGTCACTTCTCTCATGTCTTGAGGTTAATTAAGTATTTGATCTTATGGCTCTCCTCAACATTTGTGCAGGGCTATATGCGGGGCCTTTATTTGCTGGACTATATGTGATGCCATTATATGTGCAGGGTCTATATGTGGGGCCATTATGTGTGCAGGGCTATATGTGGGGCCATTGTATGTGCAGGTCTATATATGGGGCCATTGTATGTGCAGGGCTATATGTGGGGCCATTGTATGTGCAGGGCTATATGTAGGCATTTACTACAGGCTGCCTGTGCAAGCTGAAGATATGGATGAACTTTTTATGCATCAAATGACCAAGTTCTCCAAAAAATATGACAGAGTTGTCATATGAGATTTCAACTATCCAGACATTTGTTGGGAATCTCTCTCAGGCAAAACTAACAGGTCAAGCAAATTCTTATCCTCTCTTGCTGACAATTTTATCTTCCAAAACGTAGGAGAGAAAACAAGGGGATCTGCTACATTGGATCTAATACTTATAAACAGGAAGGAAACTGTTGAGAAGGTAAGAGTAGCTGGGACCCTAGGAGGCAGCAACCATACTATTTTAGCATTTTGGATAACTAGAGGAGGAAGACCTGTGAAGACTCAGACATCAAGGTTAGATTTCAGAAAGGCAGATTTTAAGGGACTCTGAAAGAGAATTGGAGGGATCCAAAAATGTCCAGGAAGGATGGGAAATCTTGAAAAATGAGATTCTAAAAGCACAATCGTTAACAATTCTAAAAAGAGGGAAGAATAGGAAGCATTTAAGGAAACCAGGATGGATGAACACAGAACTTAAACACATGCTAAATAGGAAGAAATAAATGTTTATCAAATGGACAGAGGGAGGCATATCTAAAGTAGAATATAATGCTGTCGTAGAACCTGAAGGGAACGAAACAGATTATCTAAAGCTGACAATGAATTAAAACTTGCAAGAGATGTCAAAAGCAATAAAAAAGGATCTGGGGGATATATCAAAAGTAAAAGAAACATCAAAGATCCTATAGGATTTTTACAGGATACAGGATGGAAATGATAAAATGGTAAGAAAGGGTGTTGAGAAGGCCGAACTTTTAAATTCCTATTTTGCATCTGTTTTCTCTAAGAAAGGAAATGTAACATCAACTGATCTTCACTCTCCAGAAGAATCCAGGATATATATAAACAGAAAGATAGTGAGGAAATACTTAGCTAACATAAAGAATTCAAGTCTCCAGGTCCAGATGAATTACACCCCAGAGTACTGAAGGAGCTAGCAAAAGACATTTTTGAAGCACTCTCCATAATCTTTGAAAATTCTTGGAGAACAGGAGAAGTCCCAGAAGACAGTAGAAGAGCAAATGTTGCTCCTATCTTCAAAAAGGGGAAGAAAGTGGACCCAGGGAACTATAGGCTGGTGAGTCTGATGTCTATACCAGGAAAGATCTTTGAACAAATTATTAAACAAAATGTATGTAAGTACCTGGATAAGAATGAAGTGATTAAACAGAGTCAGCATGGGTTTGTAACTAGTAAGTCATGTCAGACTAACTTAATTTCCTTCTATGACAGAATCACTGACTGGGTGGATCAGGGAAACGCTGTAGAAATAGTATATCTTGACTTCAGCAAAGCATTTGACAAGGTATCTCACACAATCCTTATTGAAGTCATTACTGCCTTTTACTCCTCTTTGGTCAGACCTCATCTGGAATACTTTGTCCAGTTTTGGGCACCACATTTTAAAAAAGACATCAACAAACTGGAGCAAGTTCAGAGAAGAGCGACCAGAATGGTGACTGTTACTGCAAACCATGTCCTATGAGGAACGTTTACAGGATTTGGGAATGTTTAGCTTGCAAAAAAGAAGACTGAGAGGAGACTTAATAGCTGTCTACAAATATCTCTAAGGCTGTCACATTGTAGAAGGATCATCTCTATTCTCATTTGCACAAGGAAAGACTAGAAGCAATGGGATGAAACTGAATGGGAGGAGACACAGATTAGATATTAGGAATTTTTTTTTTTTGACAGGGTGATCAATGAGTGGAACAGGCTGCCATGAGAGGTGGTGAGTTCTCCTTCAATGGAAGTCTTCAAACAGAGTCTAGACAGACATCTGTCTGGGATGATTTAGTCAATCCTGCTTTGAGCAGAGGGTTGGACCAGATGACCCAGGAGGTCCCTTCCAACTCTACCTTTCTATGATTCTATGATGCCATTATATGGGCAGGGCTATATGTGGGGCCATTATATGTGCAGGGCTATATGTGGGGCCATTTTTTTTTTCCAAAGCCCAAGATTGTGCTGTCCACCCAAGTGCACTAAAAAAGTGACTAAAGGTGCCACAAAAAAGTGCACTTGGATGCTGGTCTCTTAAAACCCTCCCCAACAGGAGAAGGGACCCCAAAACTGTTCCCTGTCCCTCTGAGCCAGAAGGCCACATTGAGGGTCAGGGACTAAGCTGTCTCCCTCAGCTGGAGCAAGGGAGCCTCGGTTGTGCTCCCAGCTTCTGATCAGGCTGCTACCCAAACGAGAGCTGGGAACATTCAATTGTCGACTCCCCTCCCAAAAGAGTAGAGTCAGGGGGGAGCAGAACCTGACGGCCACACACATTCCCCCCCTAGACCTATCAGAAGGGAACCTATAAGGGAACAGCCATCCGACAAATCCAAGTGACAAGACACACGTGAAAATGTGAACACACAAACAGTGAAAAAGAAATAAGTTAAAGTGAAGGTTTCCACAACATAACGTTGGCCGGACCTTCCACCGGAAATTTAAAAATTCCCCTATCCTAGCCAGAATGTCCGGATTAAGGATGCTTGCTTGAAAAGTAAGAAATGTTGAAGTGCAATGCAAAATGTGCCAAAACTCATGGGTTTCCCAGGCCCAATGAGTTAAGGAACCCCAGGGTCACCACTCCTGGGGCACTCCTCAGGCTTTAAAACTTACCCAGCCCAATGACATTGATCCTAGGGGGCCAGGTTTTCCACCAGATGACTATATGAGCCACCTGGAGTACTAATAAGCGCCAAACCCAAGTGTGCATTGTATCAATCTACTAGGCGGCCCAGGCCAAAGCCGCAGCCGCCTTTTTATAGCAAACCAAACCGAATACAACCAGGGTATACTTAAATAGAAAACCAAAAAATAAAAATAACCCTTAAAAAATACCTTTATTTCTACTTTTAAAATTAAATCAATAAAAAAGTCAAATATGTGAACTAACACCAAAAGAGAATAGGGTTGGGTGTTGGTGGGCCAGTGCAGTTGACCAGAAAACAGGGGGAAAAAATGGGATGACAAATTCCTCATACGACCCTGTTAAGATCCTAAACAACCTGTGCCCTACCTATCAGTGGAGGTTGGCACTCTAACCCACGATATGGCGCCCCCACTCCGCGTCGACTGTCCCTTATGTATATACATATAAATTGGATTAGACCATAATGGCAAGATAGTAGATGTGGACTACATCTACTATAGTACATCTACTATCTTGCCATTATGGTCTACTCCAATTTATGGTCCCCTGATGAGCCCCTATACTAGGAGGGGGTGAAACGCATTGGGACAAGGACACTGTGACAAAGAATGCTGTTTTCACTCAGACAAGTTTACCTATTATGGTGTTCCTAGCATGCTGCTGTTTAAATTATATGATGACATATTTATGATATACAGCAAAAGAGCATCTTGGTGAACTATGTTCCATCGAGAAAGGAACAAGGTGTTTACTATTTTCTAGCATGCTATGTTAAGTTATACTGGTCGCTGAGGTATATAATTCTGTGGCAATCTATTACATATGTAGACCTGAAGTACAGGGAGTGTATAAGTGCTTAATTGGTTGTCTATACACACATTATATTATAGTCAACAAACACTATCAATCTATAGAATACCCTGGCTTATACCTCCATTTTTTATCATCTTTTGAGCATAATTATATGCAGTTGTGGTCTACATCTAGTTGACACATTGCTAAAATAACTAGAGCCGCATTTGATTGGCAAACCTATTTTTCTGGCCCATTGTTTAGGCAGAAAACTGTTTAAGGCTAAGATCACTCAGCTAGATCTGGTTTTTCTGTGTGCATGCAGCGCCCCAGAGTCCTGGTCGTTGCAGTAATGACGCTCTTCCACCAGGGGGAGTGATATTACGTCTGATGGCACTAAAGGAGTTCACCTTACCAGGTATCACGGCATCACAACACACTTCACACTCCAGACCACCAGGGGGAGCCATGCTCCTATCTAGTAGGGCACTCCTCACAGAAGGGTAAAACTGGTGGGCTGGATAGAAAGTGAGAGAGAAGCTGCCTGGGCTTTGCCCAGACAACACCTGTCAGGCAGACAGGGGGAAAGGAGGAACATCTGAGATGCAGACAGAGGGTCCCTGTCAGGGGTGGGATCCGGACAGAGGCCATGCACTAGACAGAAAGATACGGAGCTGCGCCTGCCCCACGTGCGGCAGCATCCTAAGAAAGGACACGAGGAGAATTGTATTGTAGAGAGTGAGAACCGAAGTCACAGCACAAGGAGAAAACACCAGGAGGAGTTCTGCCCTGAAATAGGCTGCCTCCTTCTGAGGCGCGTAGCCGGTGGCCGGAACACCGAGGGAGTAATTGACTCTACGCATTACTTCAGAGACCGGCAGGACAGTCAATTCCAAGTTGGCTGCCCGACCTCAAAACCTAAGAAGACACGGAGGCAAATTGTGGGGGTCTGGGTGTCTCTAGGGTCCCTATAAACAAGCCCCAGGCCTACCCAGTCATACGGGTTGTCCTATCCATACCATCTGGGGACAGAGAGGAAGAATAACCTCGAGAACATCTACAAAGGTTGTGAGGACTATCCCGTGGTGCTCAACAGGGAAGTAATACAACACACAGGCGCTAGTAGGAAGGCTACTGACTTCTTCCTGGCTAAGGGAACTGTGGATTTGCCTTCGGACCGGCCGGACTCCGCCTGCTCTGTGATCGGTGCTCTGGATTGTGGATGCTGAAGCCTCAGTAAAGGTAAAGAGACTGCACTCTTTGTGTCCTCGTTATTCACTGCGCCTTACATAGTCCACCATCACCACCTACACATCTGGGAAGCCCTGGGGACATACTTCACCTGTGGGAAGGTACACCATCTAGCTGCCACTCCATCACCCCAGTGGACCCCTAGCAGCGTCGGTCACCCTGACCAAATACCACAGGTGGCGTCACGAACACTAAACAAACTACACCTTTAATTGGGCGCCCCTCAAAGGGCCACGGACCGGGTCCACCGGACCGGGGCCACCGTGACATTCCCCTGAACCGAGAAAGGACCTGGTACCGAGTACCCCTTGCCCTTACGTGGGGGCGATCCATGCATGGTGTGGAGGGATTTGGGTTTGAGTAGTGGCTAGGGCGGTGTAGGAACATAAGGGACAGTCGACGCGGAGTGGGGGCGCCATATCGTGGGTTAGGGTGCCAACCTCCACTGTTAGGTAGGGCACAGGTTATTTAGGATCTTATCAAGGTCATATGAGGAATTTGTAATCCCATTTTTTCCCCCTGTTTTTTGGTCCACTGCACTGGCCCACCAACACCCAGCCCTATTCTCTTTTGGTGTTAGTTCACATATTTGACTTTTTTATTGATTTCATTTTAAAAATAGAAATAAAGGTATTTTTTAAGGGTTATTTTTCTTTTTTGGTTTTCAAAGCCGCCTTTTTGAAAGATACTACACTTGATCTTAGACAAAAGGCAGAGATATGCAGGACTGTACATGAGGCCATTTGCTCAGGGGCCTCATGATTTCGGCAGTCGGCCGCGGTGTTTTGTCGTTCCTGCCCCAATCTGCAGGTATTTGGGTCACTGGGTGAGTTAGTGTCTATTTTATCTCAAGGACAAATTTAATACATTTAAAGAGATGTCCACTGCTTTAAGATCGATGCTCTATCCTTATAGGATAGGTGATCAAGGTTTGATCTGTGTGGGTGCGCCACCATAGATTAGATGTACTCGGTGCCGGTGGGAACTGCTCAGGTATGGCACAGCTCCACCTACTGTATAGTGGCGGGTAATGCACATTTGGTACCTATTGAAATAAAGGGGCGGATGTGCAGAACCCGGTTGTGGCCACTATACAGTAAATTGAGCTGTGCTGTGCAGTTCTGTAACTGAGCAGTTCCGTCCGGCACTGAGAGCAGCTGACTTGCGGTGATGCCAGGTGTCACACCAACACCAATGAGACATTGATCACTTATCCTAAGGATAGGTCATCAGTGTTAAAGTAGTGGACAACCAGTTTACATACTCATGTGTCCCTCCTCTGGTCCAGAGCTGGCTGGTGGCTGACTTTTGGGGCTGATGAGAATTACGTTTTCTCCCAGTCCTCCAGCCAGTTTTGCACCAGGAGCTTATTTGTCCATGAAGATCTGATTTCTATCAGTGCTGGACAATCAGTCTCTATATAAATCAGATCTTCTTGGCCAAATAAGCTCCTGGTGCAGAACTGGATGGAGGACTGGCCGTTTTTAGTAGAGGGACAACCCCTTTATTTTTTCTTTATGTGGTGATATCATTAAGAGCTTGTTCACATGATTGTGGTAATGACATTGATCACACTCTGATCCGCGTTTGATCAGTGTCAGTTTACGGTGATCTGATTCTCTCACATGAGATAACGGTTTCACAGGTGCGGAGGAGACAGAGAACTTATGGTAATTTCTCCATCCTCTCCATTCTGTGTGTCCGCTTAAATCAGATTGTAGTCCAATGTGTCATACGCACCCATAGATTTGTGTGGGTGCTCGTGACCGAATTTTGGAGCCACTCGCAGCGCGGTGCAATTTTTTTCCTTTTCAAAACAAGTACTGTCAGTGGGGGCACAGGCACAGTCACACAATGCCGTGTCTCCCAACTTTTAGAGACAAGGAGGGACGTATATTGTCATTTTTCATCTTTTTAACTCATTTAGTGTTCTCACCCGCAAACTGTATAGAAGAGGCTGCATAGAAAAGATACCCCTTATTTCATCGATTTGCATGGGGGCTGCTTTGGTTTGTGTGCCAGGGCTGATTTTCAGTCCCAGTCTGGCCCTGAAAGAATCCTTTTATTAAACTATGCATTAAAAAATTAATTTTTGTGAAAAGAAAGGAGCAGAAAAAGATAAAGAAAGAGGGGCCGGAATTTGTAGGATGATTTTAACCTTTAGGTAAGTTGTAAACAATTATAAATTGTGCATAAATACATTTGTATGGGACAAAGGTACATGATAAAGGAATTTCATTAAATATTGGAGTCCACAATAGAATGAAAAGAAATCTGTTTACAAACAAATAATTCCTGATCAATAATGACTATTGCATAGAATCCTAAGAACTAGTATATATCATGATAGTATTGTCTATTAATTTCCTTTCAGTTCATGCCACTGGAGTTAACATAAAGTGCTTAATAAGTGCATCTGAGGTAGCTGTGGGTTCAAGTATTACTAGCAAACTCCATTATATACTGTTTAGCAAACTCAATCAGATATGCGTGGAGACAATGTTATGTACTCTAAATGTGGGATGTAAAAGAGGAAGGAAGACATGTGGCTTCACGCGTCCCCTGAAGAAGCAGGGCGAAACATGCGCATCGCGGCAGGGGGACAGGAGTGTTTGACCATTTGGTATCGCCAATAACTTCAGGTAAAAACATTCTTCCACATGTCTTCCTTCCTTCCAGATATAGTACAGGAGCCGCGACAGGAAGCAAGGAAGAGGACGTCATCGCATGAAGATGGGAGGCGCCGGACCCGGTCCGCGACACCCATCGGATCAGACCGCAGTGGACCGTCCCCCCAGGTGAGTATAATATAACCTCTTTTTCTTATCTTTCAGGTTAGATTGGGGGCTTATGTACAGCATTACAGAATGGCGGTGGCTGAAGCTTATATACGAAAAAGTAGGTGACAGATTCCCTTTAATTGCCCACCCCTCGTATATAGTAATATTGTCTATAGTGTCCTCTCCTCCCCATCCAACCACCCATATAATCTAATCTTTTGTATTACTGGGGTATATGGTTTATTATTATACATTTATCACTGTTCAAGTGGAAACTATTCTGGAATCAGATTGTGTGGCAATAATGACATTGTGGCACTTTGTAAAAGGTTTGAGGGTCAAGGTGGATATTAAGAGTCCATTTCATCTATATGGCAATGAATTGGTTGCATGGCCTGGTCTGGTCCCTTTAAATAACTGCTGCTGCTCCTGCTGCTGATGTCACGGAATGTTGAGGTTTCTGACTCCGCCCCCTTGCATTATGACATCACTCACATTCTATAAGGATCTCCGGAGCCAACATTCTATTTGAGGGTTGTAGTTAGTGGAGAGAGAGGTGAGTACGCCTGCACAGCAGCGCAATTGTGGGGAGACTGTGTGGATAACACTACTTATAGCCTCTAGTGCTCAGTATTAGGGTGTATCTTGTAAAGCTTCATCATCTGCCAAAACATAGTTTTTGAAAAACAAGATGTATATATATATATGTGTCTTTTTTACCCCCTATTGTGTTTCTTCGTCCAGACGGCTATCCAAAAAGTGAGAGCAACATCATCTCCTATATGTGTATCCCATATCCCTATTATTTTGCTCAGATGCACCTAGCACATTAGCATTGTTGTTTCTTACATAGGCTGTTTGGGAGACTATGCATTTATCTGAGGGATAAAATGTTGTGTGTTCTGCACCTGGCACCTGAGACATTACTGTGATACTAATGTGTAAATAGATCATTTAGACCTCTCTTACCAACAGGGCCAGAAGGGTCACCCATCGGATGGTGAACGGGAGACGCCACTTGTGCAACTATAGGGTGCCAACCTCCGCTGCAAGGCAGGGTAAGGTAGTGATTGAACAGGGTGAGGCACCGTCCCCCTCGCCTCTTTCTGTGCACACCAAGGTGCATGGTGGTGGTTCTACTTTTTTACGTACAAAATTTTGCTTTCTTCGTAATGTCATGATTTTAATATTAACTATTAAAGCTATATGTTAATTTTATGTAATGAAGTGCAGACTGTTTATGGTGAAATAAGGAATTTTTCTGGTCGTTGGCTTCGCCCACATTAGCCCTTATTTTTCATGTCACGGAATGTTTTGGTTGTTCGTTTCGTTCCCATCAGCTACTACTTGTGATGCCACCAAATGTGGAAGGTAGCCCCTTCACAGCATAATGGCTCTTGACTACCTGTTAGCAATGAAAGGTGGAACTTGTGCTGTTGTAGGTGAGGGATGCTGCTACAAGATTGAAGATGCACATAATTCAACATGCATAAAGTAAAGGAGCTGCAACAAAAAGCCAGAGATTTATTCAAAGAGGGAAGGAATCTCTTCTCATGGATGGGGTCCATTTGAGTTTGTTTAATCAATATACTCTCGACTTTGCTAAAGCCCATAGTAGTAGTGATAGCACTGATTGTATTGATCTTGATTTATTTATGTCATGTGTTTCTTATTGCAGGAAATGAATTATACAATAGGACGACTGGTGGACACAGACAGAAGAGGGCCCCTGTGCAAGAACAATACATGAGCCATTTGCAGCCCAATAGCTCATCACAATGCACAATTCCATTTGCTGAGGAGGTGGAAATGAGCCGCCTTACCTCTTGGGCTCATGTGCACAGGTTTCACCAATGATATGTCCGCACCTGATTGGAACCATAGGAAGGATGACACTACAGCTACAGAGGTGACCGTCTGATAGCCTAGCTCGACTATCCATCTCTCCTGAAGACCCGTTCAGCTTTTTGAGAGTTGGGTGGAGGACATCATCTCTGAAAATAGGGTCCCACAGCTGCACCCCAACAGTTTGAGCAGCACTCTAGAAGAGGCAATGCCCTGAGACAGGGCGATAGTCCCTCACTTTTTGTCACTGAGGATGATTTCATTCCCCAGGGATTACTCCGGAGTGGTCCTTGTGGTGGGATGCAGGTCTGGACAGCTGTCGTCATCCTATTAGATAAGAATTAATGTATTTGTGTGTATACTTTAATAAAGTGTAGGGAATGCTTAGATGAAGTGGCAACTATAAGGCAGCCAGGAATGGATGTCTGACATCCCATGATCTATGCAGACTAGCTGTATACTTCATGAAGTATGGGCTGTCAACAGGGGTCATTTCACGATAGGCAGGAGCATAGCTAGCTTACATAATGTGTGATAATGAAGCTATCAAAAGGAAAAGTCCCCTGTGCAAGTACAATATATGGGCCCTTTGCAGCATAATAACTCATCAAAATGCACAATTCCACCCGCTTTGGAGGTGCAAATTGGCCCCCTTACTTCTTGGGTCCCTGTGCTACTGCAGAAGTTGCACCAATGATATGTCCGCCCCTGAATGGAACCTTAGGATGGATGACATTACAGCTACAGAGGTGACCGTCTGATAGCCTAGCTCGACTATCCATCTCTCCTGAAGACCCTTTCAGCTTTTTGAGAGTGGGTGGAGGACATCATCTCTGAAAATAGGGTCCCACAGCTGCACCCCAACAGTTTGAGCAGCACTCTAGAAGAGGCAATGCCCTGAGACAGGGCGCTAGTCCCTCACTTTTTGTCACTGAGGATGATTTCATTCCCCAGGGATTACTCCGGAGTGGTCCTTGTGGTGGGATGCAGGTCTGGACAGCTGTCGTCATCCTATTAGGCCATGTTCACACTTTGCTGTGTGCTCTGCAGGTTTATCCCGCAGCGGAATTGATAAATCTGCAGGGCAAAACCGCTGCGGTTATCCCTGCAGATTTATCGCGGTTTGTTCCGCGGTTTCCACTGCGGGATTACTCCTGTACTATTGATGCTGCATATGCAGCAATAAGCAGCATCAATACTAATGATAAAAATAATAAAAATCGGTTATACTCACCCCCTCTGATGTCCGGATCTCCTCAGCGCTGCACGCAGCGCTCCGGTTCCAAAGATGCTGTGCCGAGAAGGACCTTCGTGACGTCACGGTCATGTGACCGCGACGTCACCACAGGTCCTGCTCGCACAGCAAACCGAAGACCGGACGGCCGCGGGCAGCGCTGTGAGGTGAGCATAACATCATTTTTTATTTCATTTCTTTTTTTTTTACACTATTTATGGTTCCCAGGGCCTGGAGGAGAGTCTCCTCTCCTCCACCCCGGGTACCACCCGCACATTATCCGCTTACTTCCCGCAACGTGGGCACAGCCCCATGCGGGAAGTAAGCGGTTCAATGCATTTCTATTGGTGCAGAATCGCTGCGATTCTGCACAAAGAAGTGACATGCTGCGGGTTTTAAACCACTGCGTTTCTGCGCGTTTTTTCCCGCAGCATGTGCACTGCAGTTTGCGGAAACTGCTGCGGACCCGCAGCATCAAAATCGCCGCGGATCCGCGGTAAAAACCGCTAAGTGTGAACATGGCCTCAGATAAGAATTAATGTATTTGTGTGTATACTTTAATAAAGTGTAGGGAATGCTTAGATGAAGTGGCAACTATAAGGCAGCCAGGAATGGATGTCTGACATCCCATGATCTATGCAGACTAGCTGTATACTTCATGAAGTATGGGCTGTCAACAGGGGTCATTTCACGATAGGCAGGAGCATAGCTAGCTTACATAATGGGTGATAATGAAATGGTAATAAGGGTGAGATACTGTGGAAGAAAATATAATTCCTTTGTCTTTCGCTTGATTTTAATATCTCTTTGTACATGTATTAGAAATAGAATATCTGTTTGTATAATAATTAGAAATTTTTCAATAAAAATCATTTTCTTTAAATCTGATGTGTTTTTTTAATGTGAAAAGCATATTACCAATCTCAAATTGTTCACATTTTGAAACAAAACAATAGTAAAGTACATTACAATAACACAGCCCAAATTGTACATAAATGATTTTCATAAACCAACATGTCGCAAGTTACATGTATACAAAGACAATGTCAAAATAAATACATGAATCTCATGGAAAGGTCAGGTGTTCGAACAATGGAGGCAAGGCATTAAAATGATTATATTTTTCCCAACACATATATAGATATTATCCACGAGAAAACCATCATCTATGACATGAGATTATGTTGACCATAGAAGTAGTCGATCTGCTGTAGTAATCCTGAGTAAGTCCACAGAAGCAATTCCTGGTGCGGACAACCAACATTCCCAGATTTTTACAAGTTTTCTTACTGCATTTCTTTTGGTGTACACGCTCCCCTTTCTGAACAGATAGTTTTATTTATTTTAGATTTCAAGTCTTCCAATGTTTGAGAGGATTGGTCTAGCCAGTGCAAGTCCAAGAATCTCCTAGCGTGAAACAATACCCTAGAGATGGCTATTGCCATAATAGAATTTGAATCTGCACAGTCTACCAAGAGACCGAGTACACATAGCCTACTCTTTAGTGATGATCGAGCACTAAAATAATCAAGTGATCGGTATTTGAGTTGAGCAGGCTGGACTCTGGGACGGGGTCGATTTGAGTAATAGTATAATGGAAGTCAATGGGAGACTCAAGCATTTTTCTTGAAGACCCAGGGGGGAGGGAACAGGCAAATGGCTGAAATGGATGGAAACAGCCCTCAAATGGAATGGGAACAGCATGGAGAATAAATCCTTTGCCAGGACAGAGAAGCTCTGGGAAAACCTCCTACGTGGGCCATCTCCATCCTGGAGGTTAACAAGCTAAGTTAGCATTTCAAGCAGCTGATCTAAACTACAAGCCGGTGAACTCGAGATTCAGTGGAGTCCAGATAACCCCAGAGACATCAGTGGTGAAGTTTCCTGTGCTCTACGTGGCTCCTGCTCCAGACGCTGAAGCTTTAAAGAAGCTCCGGGAGATCAAGGTAAATACCGCGGCTGAGCCCCAGATGGGGAAAGCTGGAGCAGAGCTTCCTGCTCCGTCGCTGCACGGACCTGTCAGATCACCCTCCATAGCCCGGCATCTTGGAAGCAGCCTTCGGCACAAAGCAAAGATGTTTGTACCTGCGGCTGCAGGTATCAGTAAAAGTCAGGTGTTTGCGACGGAGACGGTGGTGGAGGGGAACTCCCAACAACAGCATCGCTTGCCAGAAGGATTTCCTCCTGATAGCACAGAGGATGTACAGCCTGGTGATCGGTTGGGACATTCTGAGACAGGGGAGAAATCCTTCCCAAAACCTGCCAATCTCATTAAAGATGCTTCAAATCAGCTACTATCTGGAGCGGTAAGTGAAAAGTCGCTATCAGAATATAATGAGGTGCAGCCTTCTTCTGGATCAAAGAATCCTATTAATTATTAATATAATGCGGAAGGTATATTACCTTTAAGTGTTACTACATCCTCCAATGGGGGTTGCAGGGAAATGGGACCATATTTATATTTAACTAGATGGTGGCTCGATTCTAATGCATCGGGTATTCTAGAATATGTATGTAGTTTATTTATGAAGGCCGGGCGCGACCAATCAGTGAAGCCAGGGCCAGCTCCAGGTTTTTGAGGGCCCCGGGTGAAAGAGTCTCACCACCCACGTAGCATATAACACAGCCCATGCAGTATATAGCACAGCCACGTAGTATATAGCACAGCAACGTAGCATATTGCACAGCCACGTAGTATATAGCACAGCCACATAGTATATAGCACAGCCCACACAATACATAGCACAGCCCACGCAGTACATAACACAGCCCACGCAGTGTGTAGCACAGCCCACGTAGTATATAGCACAGCCCACGCAGTATATAACACAGCCCACGCAGTATATAACACAGCCCATGTAGTATATAGCACAGCCCATGTAGTATATAACACAGCCCACGTAGTATATAACACAGTCACGTAGTATATAGCACAGCCACGTAGTATATTGCATGGCCATGTAGTATATAGCACAGCCCACGTAGTATATAGCACAGTGACGTAGTATATAACACAGCCCACGTAGTATATAACACAGCCCACGTAGTATATAGCAATGTGGGCACCATATCCCTGTTAAAAAAAGAATTAAAATAAAAAATAGTTATATACTCACCTTCCGGCGGCCCCCGGATCCTGCCCAGGCCTTTAGCGATGTTGCTCGTGACGCTCCGTTCCCAGTTATGCCTTGCGGCAATAACCCGTGATGATGTACCGGTCTCGCTACGTCATCTGGGGTCATTGCCGCAATGCATTCTTGGGACCGGAGCATCGCGAGGAGCAGGAAAGGCTGCCGCGGATGCCGGAAGGTGAGAATATAATGATTTTTTTTTATTATTATTATTTTTAACATTATATGTTTTTACTATTGATGCTGCATAGGCACTGACTGGAGGGGAGTATGGAGGGGGCACTGACTGGAGGGGAGCAGGGAGGGGCCAACTCGCTGCCGGACTGTGCCTGTCGCTGATTGGTCACGCCCAGCCGCAGAGGTGTATCTAGCCATTCCTGCACTCGGGGCAAAGGATCAGTTTGGCACCCCCCCCCAAACCTCCCCCATTTGAACCTTAACTCTATTGAAACTGTATGACCAAGCCAAGGTACATTCCTGAATTCCCATAATGTTAAAATATATATCAATAAAAGTAAAATTAATTGAGATAGCGGTAGGTTGTGTTTTTGAATATCAATATTGAATCAGGAGCCCCATATAATGCTGCATAAAGGTTAATAATGGCCCCATAAGATGCTCCATAGACACATTTGCCCAATATAATGCTCCACAAACGTTGATTATGCCCCATAAGATGCTCCATAAAGATATTTGCGCCATATAATGCTGCACAAACGTTAATTATGGCCCCATAAGATGCTCCATAGAGATATTTGCGACATATAATGCTGCAGAAATGTTGATTATAGCCCCATAAGATGCTCCATAAATATATTTGCCTCATATAGTGCTGCAGAAATGTTGATTATGGCCCCATAAGATGCTCCATAAATATATTTGCCCCATATAGTGCTGCAGAAACGTTGATTATGGCCCTATAAGATGCTCCATACAGACACTTGCCCCATTTGCTGTTGCTGTGATAAAAAAAAAAAAAAATCACATACTCACCTCTCCGTTGCTCAGGCCCCCGGCACTTTCAATATTCACCTGCTCCTCGTTCCGGGCGCCGCTCCGTCTTCAACACTGACGTTCAGGCAGAGGGCGTGCACTAACTACGTCACCGCGCCCTCTGACCTGAGCGTTACTGCTGAAGATGGAGCGGCGCCGGAACGAGGAGCAGGTGAATATCGCGCAGCACTCCCCTCCCCATTATACTCTCCTGCTCCTAGCACGGTGCAGTCCCTGCTTCCCCGGCACGGCGCCGGGAGCTTCTTCCTGTATTGAGCGGTCACCATTACCGCTCATTAGAGTAATGAATATGCGGCTCCACCCCTATGGGAGGTGGAGCTGCATATTCATTACTGTAATGAGCGGTACCATGTGACCGCTCAGTACAGGAAGAAGCTGCGGCGTCGGGGAACCAGAGACCTGCAGGGACCGAGTCGCCAGGAGTAGGTGAGTTTCTCAGTGTGGGGGAGGCATAATGCCGCCGATGAGGAGCCTCCTTGGACCGCTGCATCATCAGGCAGCCTGCTGGCGCCCCCTTGTCGGCTGCACCCGGGGCACATGCCCCGGCTGCCCCCCGCTGGATACGCCACTGCCCAGCCGGCCGCGACCAATCAGCGACGTGGGATTTCCAGGACAGACAGATAAACAGATGGAAATGGACCTTAGATGATTATATATATATAGATGCAACTCTGAAGTGGTCAGACTGGCCGCAGTAGAAAAATAGACTTTCACGAAGGCGATGCTCCCGGCGCTCATTGATCTCGCGCCTCTGAACGGAATCAATTTGCATGGGCACCTCCTCCACCTCCCAAGATGTTTTACCTGCAGGCTCTTTGGAAGGAAGGGAAAAGTTAGAAATACGGTTATATGCAGCAAACTTCTCCTGCCTACACTCAGTAAGGCGAATGTCAACGCGCACACAATGCTGTATAAATGTCTCTAGCTCTTGTGGTGACTCAGAGCGAGCTAGTTCATCTTTTACAATACTAGACAGACCCCTTTTAAAAATAGGCAATTGTGCATAAATGTCCCAATTGGTATCTACCTCTAATCTCCTGAATTCAGTAGCATACTCAATAACAGAACGTTTTGCCTGGCATAAAGACAATAAAGCAGATTCAGCGGTTGCACGGCAATTAGGGTCATCAAACATTAATGCCATAGCGGCCAAGAAATCATCCAAGTTATTTAACCGTGGGTCACGAGACTCAATCATCGGATTCGCCCAGGCGAGCGCTCGTGCGGTCAGCAGCATTATTACACACAATACTTTGGATCTATCATTAGGAAAATGGTCAGCATGCACATCAAAATATAGCATACATTGATTCACAAAGCCACGAAATTTGTCGCGATCACCATTAAATCTGAATGGGGGCAACTTAGGTGGGTTAGCTGGTGGCGGTTGCCCAGAGGGAAAAGTCGCTTGTGCAGCTATTTGCGTGCTTATGTCCTGAAAAGCGCGTCCATACTGGGACTCTATGCCAGCAAGTTTGTTTTCCTGGGCTGCCATGCGGGTGCTTAAGTCCTGCAATGTCTGTCCAAACACTTGTTGATTGTGTTCAAAGCTTCCAAACTTCTTTTGCAGACCTTCCACATCTTTCTGCAGTGATCTAATTATGGAAAACACCTGCTCTAGTCTGCTTTCTGCAGTCATTGTTCCAGCAGTCTCCTTTTTTATGGCTAGAGTATCCTGTAATAATTATAGGGGATAACTCAGGAGACTCTTTGCATGGAACAAGATAACTACAGGACACAGTTTTATAAGTGGTAAAGTCTATATTATCACACGGTGATTCAAACAGGTGCAGAGAGAAACTCAAGTCCACAACACTTGGAGTAAATATTAAATGCAGCTCAGCAGTCTATAGGAAACTTCAGAGGAAAATGCAATCACGCAAAAAGTCTATGAAGCACAATTATTCTTGAGGATACTTGACACGAATAAGTCCTTGCATAGTCCAAAACACAGATAGATATGCTTATAAGGCATTTCAAATAATATCTTAGCTCAACCAGGGAGGCCTGGGTAATACTCTGAGGTTCTTGCAGAGCAGCAACAGCTTACATGTCCAGCAAATGCAGATGGAAGTAAACACGAGCAGCAGATGAAGGAGGATTACTGGAACTGGTGTATACAGCAGGAACTCAGAGCAGAGTAGCAGGATAACCCCACAGTTTCACAGGAGCAGGTATATAGCCAGGGAGTAACCAGAGGTCAGGAGCTGGATACAAGGCAGAATACTCTAGCACAGACTGAAGACTGGGGTGGAGTTTTATAGCAGGAAGACACAGTGCGCATGAGACCAAAGACGAAATGTTCAGAGTCCGGACAGCAGGACTATATATGAGGCCATTATATGTGCAGTGTTATACAGTGGGAAAAAAAGTATGTAGTCAGCCACCAATTGTGCAATTTCTCCCACTTAAAAAAGATGAGAGAGGACTGTAATTAACATCATAGGTAGACCAAGGCTATGAGAGTCTCACTGAGGAAACAAATCCAGAAAATCACCTTGTCTGATTTGGCAAGATTTATTTTGCAAATTATGGCGGAAAATAAGTATTTGGTCATTAACAAAAGTTCATCTCAATATTTTGTTATATATCCTTTGTTGGCAATGACAGAGGTCAAACATTTTCTGTAAGTCTTCACAAGGTTGGCACACACTGTTGGTGGTATGTTGGCCCATTCCTTCATGCCGATCTCCTCTAGAGCTGTGATGTTTTGGGCCTGTCGCTGGCCAACACAGACTTTCAATTCCCTCCAAAAGTTTTCTATAGGGTTTAGATCTGGAGACTAGCTAGGCCAATCCAGGACCTTCATATGCTTCTTATGAAGCCACTCCTTCATTGCCCTGGCGGTGTGCTTGGGATCATTATACTGCTGAAAGACCCATCCACGTTTCATCTTCAATGCCCTTGCTGATGGAAGGAGGTTTCCACTCACGATTAGTGTTGAGCATTCCGATACCGCAAGTATTGGGTATCGGCCGATACTTGCGGGTATCGGAATTCCGATACCGAGATCCGATACTTTTGTGGTATCGGGTATCGGTATCGAAACAACATTAATGTGTAAAATAAAGAATTAAAATAAAAAATATTGCTATACTCACCTCTCCGACGCAGCCTGGACCTCACCGAGGGAACCGGCAGCGTTGTTTGCTTAAAATGCGCGCTTTTACTTCCTTCCGTGACGTCACGGCTTGTGATTGGTCGCGTGCCGCCCATGTGGCCGCGACGCGAACAATCACAGCAAGCCGTGACGTAATTTTCAGGTCCTCAATGCCTAATTCTAGGCATTCATGATTTTAAAATTACGTTCCGGCTTGTGATTGGTCGCGTCGCGGTCACATGGGCGACGCGACCAATCACAAGCTGTGACGTCACGGGAGGCAGGAGACGCGCGCATTTTTAAAATTACGTCACGGCTTGTGATTGGTTGCGTGCCGCCCATGTGACCGCGACGCGACCAATCACAGCAATAATGTGACGTATTTCTGCATTCAGGACCTGAAATTACGTCACGGCTTGCTGTGATTGGTCGCGTCGCGGTCACATGGGCGGCACGCAACCAATCACAAGCCGTGACGTAATTTTAAAAATGCGCGCGTCTCCTGCCTCCCGTGACGTCACGGCTTGTGATTGGTCGCGTCGCCCATGTGACCCCGACGCGACCAATCACAAGCCGGAACGTAATTTTAAAATCATGAATGCCTAGAATTAGGCATTGAGGACCTGAAAATTACGTCACGGCTTGCTGTGATTGGTCGCGTCGCGGCCACATGGGCGGCACGCGACCAATCACAAGCCATGACGTCACGGAAGGAAGTAAAAGTGCGCATTTTAAGCAAACAACGCTGCCGGTTCCCTCGGTGAGGTCCAGGCTGCGTCAGAGGGTGAGTATAGCAATATTTTTTTATTTTAATTCTTTATTTTACACATTAATATGGATCCCAGGGCCTGAAGGAGAGTTTCCTCTCCTTCAGACCCTGGGAACCATCAGGATACCGTCCGATACTTGAGTCCCATTGACTTGTATTGGTATCGGGTATCGGTATCGGATTAGATCCGATACTTTGCCGGTATCGGCCGATACTTTCCGATACCGATACTTTCAAGTATCGGACGGTATCGCTCAACACTACTCACGATACATGGCCCGATTCATGCATTCATGTACATGGATCAGTTGTCCTGGTCCCTTTGCAGAGAAACAGCCCCAAAGCATGATGTCGCCACCTCCATGCTTCACAGTAGGTATGGTGCTCTTTGGATGCAACTCACCATTCTGTCTCCTCCAAACATGACGACATCAGACCATATGACATTTTGACCCCTGGGGGTGAGATCTTGCACGGAGCCCCATATCAAGGGAGATTATCAGTGGTCTTGTATGTCTTCTATTTTCTTATTATTGCTCCCACAGTTGATTTCATCACACCAAGCTGCTTGCCTATAGCAGATTCAGTTTTCCCAGCCTGATGCAGGGCTACAATTCTGTTTCTGGTGTCCATCAACAGCTCTTTGGTCTTCACCATAGTGGAGTTTGGAGTGTGACTGTTTGAGGTTGTGGACAGGTGTCTTTTATATTGATAACAAGTTCAAACAGGCGCCATTACTACAGGTAATGAGTGGAGGACAGAGGAGCCTCTTAAAGAAGACATTACAGGTCTGTGAGAGCCAGAAATCTTGCATGTTTTTAGGTGACCAAATAGTTATTTTCCACCATAATTTTCAAAATAAATCTTGCCAAATCAGACAAGATGATTTCTGGATTTGTTTACTCATTTTGAGTCTTATACAGTTGTGGCCAAAAGTATTGACGCCCAGCAATTCTGTCTGATAATACTCAGTTTCTTCCTGAAAATGATTGCAATCACAAATTCTTTGGTATTATTATCTTCATTTAATTTGTCTTAAATGAAAAAACACAAAAGAGAATGAAGCAAAAAGCAAAACATTGATCATTTCACACAAAACTCCAAATATGGGCCAGACAAAAGTATTGGCACCCTCAGCCTAATACTTGGTTGCACAACCTTTAGCCAAAATAACTGCGACCAACCGCTTCCGGTAACCATCAATGAGTTTCTTACAATGCTCTGCTGGAATTTTAGACCATTCTTCTTTGGCCAACTGTTTCAGGTTCCTGATATTTGAAGGATGCCTTCTCCAAACTGCCATTTTTAGACCTCTCCACAGGTGTTCTATAGGATTCAAGTCTGGACTCATTGCTGGCCACCTTAGAAGTCTCCAATGCTTTCTCTCAGACCATTTTCTAGTGCTTTTTGAAGTGTGTTTTGGGTCATTGTCCTGCTGGAAGACCCATGACCTCTGAGGGAGACCGAGCTTTCTCACACTGGGCCCTACATTATGCTGCAAAATTTGTTGGTAGTTTTCAGACTTCATAAAGCCATGCACACGGTCAAGCAGTCCAGTGCCAGAGGCAGCAAAGCCACCCCAAAACATCAAGGAACCTCCGCCATGTTTGACTGTAGGGACCGTGTTCTTTTCTTTGAATGCCTCTTTTTTTCTCCTGTAAACTCTATGTTGATGCCTTTGCCCAAAAAGCTCTACTTTTGTCTCATCTGACCAGAGAACATTCTTCCAAAACATTTTAGGCTTTTTCAGGTAAGTTTTGGCAAACTCCAGCCTGGCTTTTTCAAGTCTCGGGGTAAGAAGTGGGGTCTTCCTGAGTCTCCTACCATACAGTCCCTTTTCATTCAGAAGCCGACGGATAGTACGGGTTGACACTGTTGTACCCTCGGACTGCAGGGCAGCTTGAACTTGTTTGGATGTTAGTCGAGGTTCTTTATCCAACATCCACACAATCTTGCTTTGAAATATCTTGTCAATTTTTCTTTTCCGTCCACATCTAGGGAGGTTAGCCACATTGCCATGGGCTTTAAACTTCTTGATGACACTGCGCACGATAGACACAGGAACATTCAGGTCTTTGGAGATGGACTTGTAGCCTTGACATTGCTCATGCTTCCTCACAATTTGGTTTCTCAAGTCCTCAGACAGTTTTTTGGTCTTCTTTCTTTTCTCCATGCTCAATGTGGTGCACACAAGGACACAGGACAGAGGTTGAGTCAACTTTAATCCATGTCACCTGGCTGCAAGTGTGATTTAGTTATTGCCAACACCTGTTAGGTGCCACAGGTAAGTTACAGGTGCTGCTAATTACACAAATTAGAGAAGCATCACATGATTTTTCGAACAGTGCCAATACTTTTGTCCACCCCCTTTTTTATGCTTGGTGTGGAATTATAGCCAATTTGGCTTTAGGACACTTATTTTTGTGTTTTTTCATTTAAGACAAATTAAATCAAGATAATAATACCAAAGAATTTGTGTTTGCAATCATTTTCAGAAAGAAACTGAGTATTATCTGACAGAATTGCAGGGGTGTCAATACTTTTGGCCACAACTGTAGTTGTGGTCTACTTATTATGTCAATTACAGGCTTCACTCATCTTTTTAAGTGGGAGAACTTGCACAATTGCTGGTTGACTAAATATTTTTTTCACCACTGTATGTGGGGCCTTTGTATGTGCAGGGTTATATGTTATATCATTATATGTGCAGGGCTATATGTGGGGCCATTGTATGTGCAGCACTATATGTCCAGACATTAGTTGGGAATCTCTCTCAGGCAAAACTAACAGGTCAAGCAAATTCTTATCCTCTCTTGCTGACAATTTTATCTTCCAAAACGTAGGAGAGAAAACAAGGGGATCTGCTACCTTGGATCTAATCCTTATAAACAGGGAGGAAATGGTTGAGGAGGTAAGAGTGCCTGGAACCCTAGGAGGTAGCAACCATGCTATTTTAGAATTTTGGATAACTAGAGGAGGAAGACCTGTGAAGACTCAGACATCAAGGTTAGATTTCAGAAAGGCAGATTTTAAGGGACTCCGAAAGAGAATTGGAGGGATCCAATGGCTGGATATCCTTAAGGACAAAAATGTCCAGGAAGGATGGGAAATCCTGAAAAATGAGATTCTCAAAGCACAATCGTTAACAATTCTGAAAAGAGGGAAGAATAGGAAGCATTTAAAGAAACCAGGATGGATGAACAAACACAGAACATAAACACATGCTAAATAGGAAGAAATAAATGTTTATCAAATGAAACGAGCGAGACATATCTAAAGAAGAAAATAATGCTGTCTGCAGAACCTGCAGGGCACGAATCAGATTATCTAAAGCTGACAATGAATTATGACTTGCAAGAGATGTAAAATGCAATAAAAAAGCATATTGGGGACATGTCAAAAGTAAAAGAAACGTCAAAGATGCTATAGGATTTTTACAGGATACAGGATGGAAATGATGAAATGGTAAGAAAGGGTGTTGAGAAGGCCGAACTTTTAAATTCCTATTTTGCATCTGTTTTCTCTAAGAATGGAAATGTAACATCAACTGATCTTCACTGTCCTATTAAAGGAATAGAAGAATCCAGGATATCTATAAACAGAAAGATAGTGAGGAAATACTTACCGTATATACTTGAGTATAAGCCGACCCGAGTATAAGCCGACCCCCCTAATTTTGCCACAAAAAACTGGGAAAACTTATTGACTCGAGTATAAGCCTAGGGTGGAAAATGCAGCAGGTACTGGTGAATTTCAAAATTAAAAATAGATACTCCATACCGTTCATTATGGCCCCATAGATGCTCCACATAAAGCTGTGCCATATATACAATGCTCTGCACCGTTGCCCCATAGATACTCCACATAAAGCTGTGCCACATATACAATGCTCTGCACCGTTGCCCCATAGCTGTGCCATATATACAATGCTCTGCACCGTTGCCCCATAGATACTCCACATAAAGCTGTGCCACATATACAATGCTCTGCACCGTTGCCCCATAGCTGTGCCATATATATAATGCTCTGCACCGTTGCCCCATAGCTGTGCCATATATATAGTGCTCTGCACCGTTGCCCCATAGCTGTGCCATATGTATAGTGCTCTGCACCGTTGCCCCATAGCTGTGCCATATAGTGCTCTGCACAGTTGCCCCATAGCTGTGCCATATAGTGCTCTGTACCGTTGCCCCATAGCTGTGCCATATAGTGCTCTGCACCATTGCCCCATAGCTGTGCCATATAGTGCTCTGCACCGTTGCCCCATAGCTGTGCCATATAGTGCTCTGCACCGTTGCCCCATAGCTGTGCCATATAGTGCTCTGCACCGTTGCCCCATAGCTGTGCCATATAGTGCTCTGCACCGTTGCCCCATAGCTGTGCCATATAGTGCTCTGCACCGTTGCCCCATAGATGTGCCATATAGTGCTCTGCACCATTGCCCCATAGATAGCTGTGCCATATAGTGCTCTGCACCGTTGCCCCATAGATAGCTGTGCCATATAGTGCTCTGCACCGTTGCCCCATAGCTGTGCCATATAGTGCTCTGCACCGTTGCCCCATAGCTGTGCCATATAGTGCTCTGCACCGTTGCCCCATAGCTGTGCCATATAGTGCTCTGCACCGTTGCCCCATAGCTGTGCCATATAGTGCTCTGCACCGTTGCCCCATAGCTGTGCCATATAGTGCTCTGCACCGTTGCCCCATAGCTGTGCCATATAGTGCTCTGCACCGTTGCCCCATAGCTGTGCCATATAGTGCTCTGCACCGTTGCCCCATAGATGTGCCATATAGTGCTCTGCACCGTTGCCCCATAGATTGCTGTGCCATATAGTGCTCTGCACAGTTGCCCCATAGCTGTGCCATATAGTGCTCTGCACCGTTGCCCCATAGCTGTGCCATATAGTGCTCTGCACCGTTGCCCCATAGCTGTGCCATATAGTGCTCTGCACCGTTGCCCCATAGCTGTGCCATATAGTGCTCTGCACCGTCCATTATTGCCCCATAGCTGTGCTGCTGCTGCAATAAAATAATAAAACACATACTCACCTGTCTTGCTTGCAGCTCCTCGGCGCCATCTTCCCGGCGTCTCTCCGCACTGACTGATCAGGCAGAGGGCGGCACGCACACTATATGCGTCATCGCGCCCTCTGACCTGCACAGTCAGTGCGGAGAGACGCCGGGAAGATGGCGCGACGCCCGGCGTGTGGAACGAGGACAGGTGAATATGCGATACTTACCTGCTCCCGGTGTCCCGCTCCTTCCCCCGGACAGCTGGTCTTCGGTGCCGCAGCCTCTTCCTCTATCAGCGGTCACCGGCACCGCTGATTAGAGAAATGAATTGTGCGGCTCCGCCCCTATGGGGGGTGGAGCAGCCTATTCATTTCTCTAATGAGCGGTCCCACGTGACCGCTCAGGGGAAGAGGCTGCGGCACCGAAGACAGTGGGACGGGCAGGGGGAGCGCCAGGAACGCCGGAACTAGGTGAGTATGCCTCAGCGCCCTCTCCCCCTCACCCGCCGACCGTGACTCGAGTATAAGCTGAGGGGGCACTTTCAGCCCAAAAATTTGGGCTGAAAATCTCGGCTTATACTCGAGTATATACGGTGGTTAACATGAATGAATTCAAGTCTCCAGGTATAGATGAATTACACCCCAGAGTACTGAAGGAGCTAGCAGAAGAAATTTTTGAAGCACTCTCCATAATTTTTGAAAATTCTTGGAGAACAGGAGAAGTCCCAGAAGACTAGAGAAGGGCAAATGTTGTTCCTATCTTCAAAAAGGGGAAGAAAGTGGACCCAGGGAACTATAGGCTGGTGAGTCTGATGTCTATACCAGGAAAGATCTTTGAACAAATTATTAAACAAAATGTATGTAAGTACCTGGATAAGAATGAAGTGATTAAACAGACTCAGCATGGGTTTGTAACTAATAAGTCATGTCAGACTAACTTAATTTCCTTCTATGACAGAATCACTGACTGGGTGGATCAGGGAAATGCTGTAGATATAGTATATCTTGACTTCAGCAAAGCATTTGACAAGGTATCTCACACAATCCTTCTTGAAGTCATTACTGCCTTTTTACTCCTCTTTGGTCAGACCTCATCTGGAATACTTTGTCCAGTTTTGGGCACCACATTTTAAAAAAGACATCAACAAACTGGAGCAAGTTCAGAGAAGAGCGACCAGAATGGTGACTGTTACTGCAAACCATGTCCTATGAGGAACGTTTACAGGATTTGGGAATGTTTAGCTTGCAAAAAAGAAGACTGAGAGGAGACTTAATAGCTGTCTACAAATATCTCAAGGGCTGTCACATTGTAGAAGGATCATCTATATTCTCATTTGCACAAGGAAAGACTAGAGGCAATGGGATGAAACTGAATGGGAGGAGACACAGTTTAGATATTAAAAAATTTTTTTTGACAGTTAGGGTGATCAATGAGTGGAACAGGCTGCCATGAGAGGTGGTGAGTTCTCCTTCAATGGAAGTCTTCAAACAGAGGCTAGACAGACATCTGTCTGGGATGATTTAGTGAATCCTGCTTTGAGCAGGGGGTTGGACCACATGACCCAGGAGGTCCCTTTCAACTCTACCATTCTATGATTCTATGATTCTATGATGCCATTGTATGTGCAGGGCTATATATGGGGCCATTATATATGCAGGGCTATATGTGGGCCATTATATGTGCAGGACTATATGTGGGGCCATTATATGTGCAGGGCTATATGTGGGGCCATTATATGTACAGGACTGTATGTGGGGCCAATTTTTTTAAAGCCCGTTTGTGCTGTCCACCCAAGTGCGCTAAAAAAGTGACTAAAGGTGCCACAAAAAGTTCACTTGGATGCTAGCCTCTTAAAACCCTCTCCAACAGGAGAAGGGTACCCAAATCTGTTCCCTGTCTCTCCGAGCCAGAAAGCCACATTAAGGGTCAGGGACTAAGTTGTCTCCCTCAGCTGAAGCAAGGGAGCCTCGGTCGTGCTCCCAGCTTCTGCCCAGGCTGCTACCCAAGCGAGAGCTGGGAACCTTCAACTGTCGACTCCCCTCAAGAAAGAGGAGAGTCTGGGGGGAGCGGAACTTGATGGCCACACACATTCCCCCCCTAGACCTATCAGAAGGGACCCTATAAGGGAACCGCCATCCAACAAATCCAAGTGACAAGACACACGTGAAAAAGTGAACACACAAACAGTTAAAAAGAAATAAGTTAAAGTGAAGGTTTCCACAACATAATGTTGGCCGGACCTTCCACCGGAAATTTAAAAATTCCTCTATCCTAGCCAGAATGTCCGGATTAAGGGTGCTTGCTTAAAATGTAAGAAATGTTGAAGTGCCATGCAAAATGTGCCAAAACTCATGGGTTTCCCAGGCCCAATGAGTTAAGGCACCCCAGGGTCACCATACCTGGGGCACTCCTCGGGCTTTAAAACTTTCCCAGCCCAATGCCATTGATCCTAGGGGGCCAGGTTTTCCACCAGATGACTATATGAGCCACCTGGCGTACTAATAAGCGCCAAACCCCAGTGTGCATTGCATCAATCTACTAGGCGGCCCAGGCCAAAGCCGCCTTTTTGAAAGATACTACACTTGATCTTAGCTAAAAGGCCGAGATATGCAGGACTGTACATGAGGCCATTTGCACTGGGGTCTCATGATTTCTATATACACCCCTTGGTGTAAGGGGTAAGGTTTCTCCTTGTGGAGACTGACATACCAGCTCTGGCTTGTCAAGGTAAGGAGGCTTATTCCCAGTGCAATGCTCCTCTGGGAAATTCAATATACAAGTTGCCTCTTCAGAGAAAAAGAGGACTTGAACGCTCCTTCCAACAGGTGGCGCTATAGAGTTCAAGTCCTCTTTTTCTCTGAAGAGGCAAATTTCATATATACACCCCTGGCAGCCACCTAATTAGCTCCAGACCAGCAGTTGGCCGCGGTGTTTTGTCGTTCCTTCCCCAATCTGCAGGAATCTGGGTCACTGGGTGAGTTAGTGTCTATCTCATCTCAGGAACAAATTTAATAAATTTAAAGAGATGTCCACTGCTTTAAGATTGATGATCTATCCTTATAGGATAGGTGATCAAGGTTTGATCTGTGTGGGTGCGCCACCATAGATCAGATGTACTCGGTGCCGGTGGGAACTGCTCAGGTATGGCACAGCTCCACCTACTGTATAGTGGCGGGTAATGCACATTTGGTACCTATTCAAATAAAGGGGCGGATGTGCAGAACCCGGTTGTGGCCACTATACAGTAAATTGAGCTGTGCTGTGCAGTTCTGTAACCGAGCAGTTCCGTCCGGCACTGAGAGCAGCTGACTTGCGGTGATGCCAGGTGTCACACCAACACCGATGAGACATTGATCACTTATCCTAAGGATAGGTCATCAGTGTTAAAGTAGTGGACAGCCAGTTTACATATTCCTGTGTCCCTCCTCTGGTCCAGAACTGGCTGGTGGCTGACTTTTGGGGCTGATGAGAATTACGTTTTCTCCCAGTCCTCCAGCCAGTTTTGCACCAGGAGCTTATTTGGCCATGAAGATCTGATTTCTATCAGTGCTGGACAATCCGTCTCTATATAAATCAGATCTTCTTGGCCAAATAAGCTCCTGGTGCAGAACTGGATGGAGGAATGGTCGTTATTAGTAGAGGGACAACCCCTTTATTTTTTTCTTTATGTGGTGATATCATTAAGAGCTTGTTCACACGATTGTGGTAATGACATTGATCACACTCTGATCCGCGTTTGATCAGTGTCAGTTTACGGTGATCTGATTCTCTCGCATGAGATAACGGTATCACAGGTGCGGAGGAGACAGAGAACTTATGGTAATTTCTCCATCCTCTCCATTCTCTGTGTCCGCTTAAATCAGATTGTAGTCCAATGTGTCACACGCACCCATAGATTTGTATGGGTGCTCGTGACCGCATTTTGGAGCCACTCGCAGCGCGGTGCAATTTTTTTTCTTTTCAAAACAAGTACTGTCAGTGGGGGCACAGGCACAGTCACACAATGCCGTGTCTCCCAACTTTTAGAGACAAGGAGGGACGTATATTGTCATTTTTCATCTATTTAACTCATTATTGTTTTCACCCGCAAACTGTATAGAAAAGGCTGCATAGAAAAGATACCCCTTATTTCATTGATTTGCATGTGGGCTCCTTTGGTTTGTGTGCCAGGGCTGATTTTCAGTCCCAGTTTGGCCCTCAAAGAATTCTTTTATTAAATTATACATTAAAAAATAAATTTTTGTGAAAAGAAAGGAGCAGAAAAAGATAAAGAAAGAGGGACCGGAATTTGTAGGATGATTTTAACCTTTAGGTAAGTTGTAAACAATTATAAATTGTACATAAATACATTTGTATGTGACAAACGTACATGATAAAGGAATTTCATTAAATATTGGAGTCCACAATAGAATGATAATAAAACTGTGTACAAACAAATAATTCCTGATCAATAATGACTATTGCATAGAATCCTAAGAACTAGTATATATCATGATAGTATTGTCCATTAATTTCCTTTCAGTTCATGCCACTGGAGTTAACATAAAGTGCTTAATAAGTGCATCTGCGGTAGCTGTGGGTTCAAGTATTACTAGCAAACTCCATTATATACTGTTTAGCAAACTCAATCAGATATGCGTGGAGACAATGTTATGTACTCTAAATGTGGGATGTAAAACAGGAAGGAAGACATGTGGCTTCACGCGTCCCCTGAAGAAGCAGGGCGAAACATGCGCATCGCGGCAGTGGGACAGGAGTGTTTGACCATTTGATATCGCCAATAACTTCAGGTAAAAACATTCTGCCACATGTCTTCCTTCCAGATATAGTACGCCTGCGCAGGAGCGACGACAGGAAGCAAGGAAGAGGACGTCATCGCATGAAGATGGGAGGCACCGGACCCGGTCCGCGACGCCCATCGGACCGGACCGCACTGGACTGCCCCCCAGGTGAGTATAATATAATATAACCTCTTTTTCTTATCTTTCAGGTAAGATTGGGGTCTTATGTACAGCATTACAGAATGGTGGTGGCTGAAGCTTATATACGAAAAAGTAGGTGACAGATTCCCTTTAATTGCCCACCCCTCGTATATAGTAATATTGTCTATAGTGTCCTCTCCTCCCCATCCAACCACCCATATAATCTAATCTTTTGTATTACTGGGGTATATGGTTTATTATTATACATTTATCACTGTTCAAATCAGTGGAAACTATTCTGGAATCAGATTGTGTGGCAATAATGACATTGTGGCACTTTGTAAAAGGTTTGAGGGTCAAGGTGGATATTAAGAGTCCATTTCATCTATATGGCAATGAATTGGTTGCATGGCCTGGTCTGGCCCCTTTAAATAACTGCTGCTGCTCCTGCTGCTGATGTCACGGAATGTTGAGGCTTCTGACTCCGCCCCCTTGCATTATGACATCACTCACATTCTATAAGGATCTCCGGAGCCAACATTCTATTTGAGGGTTGTAGTTAGTGGAGAGGGAGGTGAGTACGCCTGCACAGCAGCGCAATTGTGGGGAGACAGTGTGGATAACACTACTTATAGCCTCTAGTGCTCAGTATTAGGGTGTATCTTGTAAAGCTTCATCATCTGCCAAAACATTGTTTTTGAAAAACGAGATGTATATATATATATGTGTCTTTTTTACTCCCTATTGTGTTTCTTCATCCAGACGGCTATCCAAAAAGTGAGAGCAACATCATCTCCTATATGTGTATCCTATATCCCTATTATTTTGCTCAGATGCACCTAGCACATTAGCATTGTTGTTTCTTACATAGGCTGTTTGGGAGACTGTGCATTTATCTGAGGGATAAAATGTTGTGTGTTCTGCACCTGGCACCTGAGACATTACTGTGATACTAATGTGTAAATAGATCATTTAGACCTCTCTTACCAACAGGGCCAGAAGGGTCACCCATTGGTTGGTGAACGGGAGACGCCACTTGTGCAACTATACGATGCCATCCTCCGCTGCAAGGCAGGGTAAGGTAGTGATTGAACAGGGTGAGGCACCGTCCCCCTCGCCTCTTTCTGTGCACACCAAGGTGCATGGTGGTGGTTCTACTTTTTTACGTACAAAATTTTGCTTTCTTCGTAATGTCATGATTTTAATATTAACTTTTAAAGCTATATGTTAATTTTATGTAATAAAGTGCAGACTGTTTACGGTGAAATAAGGAATTAATCTGTTCGTTGGCTTCGCCCACATTAGCCCTTATTTTTCATGTCACGGAATGTTTTGGTTGTTCGTTTCGTTCCCATCAGCTACTACTTGTGATGCCACCAAATGTGGAAGGTAGCCCCTTCACAGCATAATGGCTCTTGACTACCTGTTAGCAATGAAAGGTGGAACTTGTGCTGTTGTAGGTGAGGGATGCTGCTACAAGATTGAAGATGCACATAATTCAACATGCATAAAGTAAAGGAGCTGCAACAAAAAGCCAGAGATTTATTCAAAGAGGGAAGGAATCTCTTCTCATGGATGGGGTCCATTTGAGTTTGTTTAATCAATATACACTCGACTTTGCTAAAGCCCATAGTAGTAGTGATAGCACTGATTGTATTGATCTTGATTTATTTATGTCATGTGTTTCTTATTGCAGGAAATGAATTATACAATAGGACGACTGGTGGACACAGACAGAAGAGGGCCCCTGTGCAAGAACAATACATGAGCCATTTGCAGCCCAACAGCTCATCACAATGCACAATTCCATTTGCTGAGGAGGTGGAAATGAGCCGCCTTACCTCTTGGGCTCATGTGCACAGGTTTCACCAATGATATGTCCACACCTGATTGGAACCTTAGGAAGGATGACACTACAGCTACAGAGGTGACCGTCTGATAGCCTAGCTCGACTATCCATCTCTCCTGAAGACCCTTTCAGCTTTTTGAGAGTGGGTGGAGGACATCATCTCTGAAAATAGGGTCCCACAGCTGCACCCCAACAGTTTGAGCAGCACTCTAGAAGAGTCAATGCCCTGAGACAGGGCGCTAGTCCCTCACTTTTTGTCACTGAGGATGATTTCATTCCCCAGGGATTACTCCGGAGTGGTCCTTGTGGTGGGATGCAGGTCTGGACAGCTGTCGTCATCCTATTAGGCCATGTTCACACTTTGCTGTGTGCTCTGCAGGTTTATCCCGCAGCGGAATTGATAAATCTGCAGGGCAAAACCGCTGCGGTTATCCCTGCAGATTTATCGCGGTTTGTTCCGCGGTTTCCACTGCGGGATTACTCCTGTACTATTGATGCTGCATATGCAGCAATAAGCAGCATCAATACTAATGATAAAAATAATAAAAATCGGTTATACTCACCCCCTCTGATGTCCGGATCTCCTCGGCGCTGCACGCAGCGCTCCGGTTCCAAAGATGCTGTGCCGAGAAGGACCTTCGTGACGTCACGGTCATGTGACCGCGACGTCACCACAGGTCCTGCTCGCACAGCAAACCGAAGACCGGACGGCCGCGGGCAGCGCTGTGAGGTGAGTATAACATCATTTTTTATTTCATTTCTTTTTTTTTTACACTATTTATGGTTCCCAGGGCCTGGAGGAGAGTCTCCTCTCCTCCACCCCGGGTACCACCCGCACATTATCCGCTTACTTCCCGCAACGTGGGCACAGCCCCATGCGGGAAGTAAGCGGTTCAATGCATTTCTATGGGTGCAGAATCGCTGCGATTCTGCACAAAGAAGTGACATGCTGCGGGTTTTAAACCACTGCGTTTCTGCGCGTTTTTTCCCGCAGCATGTGCACAGCAGTTTGCGGAAACTGCTGCGGACCCGCAGCATCAAAATCGCCGCGGATCCGCGGTAAAAACCGCTAAGTGTGAACATGGCCTCAGATAAGAATTAATGTATTTGTGTGTATACTTTAATAAAGTGTAGGGAATGCTTAGATGAAGTGGCAACTATAAGGCAGCCAGGAATGGATGTCTGACATCCCATGATCTATGCAGACTAGCTGTATACTTCATGAAGTATGGGCTGTCAACAGGGGTCATTTCACGATAGGCAGGAGCATAGCTAGCTTACATAATGGGTGATAATGAAATGGTAATAAGGGTGAGATACTGTGGAAGAAAATATAATTCCTTTGTCTTTCGCTTGATTTTAATATCTCTTTGTACATGTATTAGAAATAGAATATCTGTTTGAATAATAATGAGAAATTTTTCAATAAAAATAATTTTCTTTAAATCTGATGTGTTGTTTTATTGTGAAAAGCATATTACCAGTCTCAAATTGTTCACATTTTGAAACAAAACAATAGTAAAGTACATTACAATAACACAGCCCAAATAGTACATAAATGATTTTCATAAACCAACATGTCGCAAGTTACAAGTATAGAAAGCCAATGTCAAAATAAATACATGAATCTCATGGAAAGGTCGGGTGTTCGAACAAATGTTATTTAACATGGAGGCAAGGCATTAAAATGATTATATTTTTCCCAACACATATATAGATATTATCCATGAGAAAACCATCATCTATGACATGAGATTATGTTGACCATAGAAGTAGTCGATCTGCTATAGTAATCCTGAGTAAGTCCACAGAAGCAATTCCTGGTGCGGACAACCAACATTCCCAGATTTTTACAATTTTTCTTACTGCATTTCTTTTGGTGTACACGCTCCCCTTTCTGAACAGATAGTTTTATTTATTTTAGATTTCAAGTCTTCCAATGTTTGAGAGGATTGGTCTAGCCAGTGCAAGTCCTAGAATCTCCTAGAGTGAAACAATACCCTAGAGATGGCTATTGCCATAATAGAATTTGAATCGGCACAGTCTACCAAGAGACCGAGTACACATAGCCTACTCTTTAGTGATGATCGAGCACTAAAATAATCAAGTGATCGGTATTTGAGTTGAGCAGGCTGGACTCTTGGACGGGGTCGATTTGAGTAATAGTATAATGGAAGTCAATGGGAGACTCAAGCATTTTTCTTGAAGACCCGGGGGGGAGGGAACAGGCAAATGGCTGAAATGGATGGAAACAGCCCTCAAATGGAATGGGAACAGCATGGAGAAAAAATCCTTTGCCAGGACAGAGAAGCTCTGGGAAAACCTCCTACGTGGGCCATCTCCATCCTGGAGGTTAACAAGCTAAGTTAGCATTTCAAGCAGCTGATCTAAACTACAAGCCGGTGAACTCGAGATTCAGTGGAGTCCAGATAACCCCAGAGACATCAGCGGTGACGTTTCCTGTGCTCTACGTGGCTCCTGCTCCAGACGCTGAAGCTTTAAAGAAGCTCCGGGAGATCAAGGTAAATGCCTCGGCTGAGCCCCAGATGGGGAAAGCTGGAGCAGAGCTTCCTGCTCCGTCGCTGCACGGACCTGTCAGATCACCCTCCATAGCCCGGCATCTTGGAAGCAGCCTTTGGAACGATGCAAAGATGTTTGTACCTGCTGCTGCAGGTATCAGTAAAAGTCAGGTGTTTGCGAAGGAGACGGTGGTGGAGGGGAACTCCCAACAACAGCATCGCTTGCCAGAAGGATTTCCTCCTGATAGCACAGAGGATGTACAGCCTGGTGATCGGTTGGGACATTCTGAGACAGGGGAGAAATCCTTCCCAAAACCTGCCAATCTCATTAAAGATGCTTCAAATCAGCTACTATCTGGAGCGGTAAGTGAAAAGTCGCTATCAGAATATAATGAGGTGCAGCCTTCTTCTGGATCAAAGAATCCTATTAATTATTAATATAATGCGGAAGGTATATTACCTTTAAGTGTTACTACATCCTCCAATGGGGGTTGCAGGGAAATGGGACCATATTTATATTTAACTAGATGGTGGCCCGATTCTAATGCATCAGGTATTCTAGAATATGTATGTAGTTTATTTATGAAGGCCGGGCGCGACCAATCAGTGAAGCCAGGGCCAGCTCCAGGTTTTTGAGGGCCCCGGGTGAAAGAGTCTCACCGCCCACGTAGCATATAACACAGCCCATGCAGTATATAGCACAGCCACGTAGTATATAGCACAGCAATGTAGCTTATTGCACAGCCACGTAGTATATAGCACAGCCACATAGTATATAGCACAGCCCACGCAGTACATAGCACAGCCCACGCAGTACATAACACAGCCCACGCAGTGTGTAGCACAGCCCACGTAGTATATAGCACAGCACACGCAGTATATAACACAGCCCACACAGTATATAACACAGCCCATGTAGTATATAGCACAGCCCATGTAGTATATAACACAGCCCACGTAGTATATAACACAGTCACGTAGTATATAGCACAGCCACGTAGTATATTGCATGGCCATGTAGTATATAGCACAGCCCACGTAGTATATAGCACAGTGACGTAGTATATAACACAGCCCATGCAGTATATAACACAGCCCACGTAGTATATAACACAGCTCACGTAGTATATAGCAATGTGGGCACCATATCCCTGTTAAAAAAAGAATTAAAATAAAAAATAGTTATATACTCACCTTCCGGCGGCCCCCGGATCCTGCCCAGGCCTTTAGCGATGTTCCTCGTGACGCTCCGTTCCCAGTTATGCCTTGCGGCAATAACCCGTGATGATGTACCGGTCTCGCAAGACCGCTACGTCATCTGGGGTCATTGCCGCAATGCATTCTTGGGACCGGAGCGTCGCGAGGAGCAGGAAAGGCTGCCGCGGATGCCGGAAGGTGAGAATATAATGATTTTTTTTTATTATTATTATTTTTAACATTATATGTTTTTACTATTGATGCTGCATAGGCACTGACTGGAGGGGAGTATGGAGGGGGCACTGACTGGAGGGGAGCAGGGAGGGGCCAACTCGCTGCCGGACTGTGCCTGTCACTGATTGGTCACGCCCAGCCGCAGAGGTGTATCTAGCCTTTCCTGCACTCGGGGCAAAGGATCAGTTTGGCGCCCCCCCCCAAACCTCCCCCATTTGAACTTTAACTCTATTGAAACTGTATGACCAAGCCAAGGTACATTCCTGAATCCCCATAATGTTAAAATAGATACCAATAAAAGTAAAATTAATTGAGATAGCGGTAGGTTGTGTTTTTGAATATCCATATTGAATCAGGAGCCCCATATAATGCTGCATAAAGGTTAATAATGGCCCCATAAGATGCTCCATAGACACATTTGCCCAATATAATGCTCCACAAACGTTGATTATGCCCCATAAGATGCTCCATAAAGATATTTGCGCCATATAATGCTGCACAAACGTTAATTATGGCCCCATAAGATGCTCCATAGAGATATTTGTGACATATAATGCTGCAGAAATGTTGATTATGGCCCCATAAGATGCTCCATAAATATATTTGCCCCATATAGTGCTGCAGATAAAAAAAACAAATCACATACTCACCTCTCCGTTGCTCAGGCCCCCGGCACTTTCAATATTCACCTGCTCCTCGTTCCGGGTGCCGCTCCGTCTTCAACACTGACGTTCACGCAGAGGGCGTGCACTAACCACGCCATCGCGCCCTCTGACCTGAGCATCACTGCTGAAGATGGAGCGGCGCCGGAACGAGGAGCAGGTGAATATCGCGCAGCACTCCACTCCCCGTTATACTCACCTGCTCCTGGCACGGTGCAGTCCCTGCTTCCCCGACACGGCGCCGGGAGCTTCTTCCTGTATTGAGCGGTCACCATTACCGCTCATTAGAGTAATGAATATGCGGCTCCACCCCTATGGGAGGTGGAGCTGCATATTCATTACTGTAATGAGCGGTACCATGTGACCGCTCAGTACAGGAAGAAGCTGCGGCGTCGGGGAACCAGAGACCTGCAGGGACCGCGTCGCCAGGAGTAGGTGAGTATCTCAGTGTGGGGGAGGCAGAATGCCGCTGACGAGGAGCCTCCTTGGACCGCCGCATCATCAGGCGGCCTGCTGGCGCCCCCCTGTCGGCTGCACCCGGGGCACATGCCCCGGCTGCCCCCCGCTGGATACGCCACTGCCCAGCTGGACGCGACCAATCAGCGACGCGGGATTTCCAGGACAGACAGACAAACAGACGGAAATGGACCTTAGATGATTATATATATAGATGCAACTCTGGAGGGACCATACTTAGTACCATCAAAGAAAGGGGAAGCTTTTGGTGTTAAAAGTGACAGCTCCTCTGAATTTATAACTGCCTGTCATGAGTCCACTCCATCTATCTGTAAAAATTCGGAGACACTGTCTATAAAGAATAATACCACAGCTCAAAGCAGTCCATCAGACAAAAACCTGTCTCTTAATAATCAATCAGTTTCCTTTGAACAATCAATAGCTAATTATAAATCCTGTTTAAAATCTATGTTTGAAGAAAATAGGCGCTTGATTGACAGCTTTGGTAGTTTCAACAAAGATATAAAAGAACAAAAAGAACAGTCAGACTCAAACCATATTTTATATTCTGAATCAGATATGTCTTCTGAATCCGGGGAAAAGCCAGAAAGTACGCATTTGGAAAAGCTTACTGATGAGATGGTTTCTTCTGAGGATATGGGAAGTGACCCTTCTAATGAGGCAGATTCTGATGAAGTTTCTTCATTTTACTCTTCTTCAGAGAATTCTTTTAACTATGAGGACATTGATAATGTACGGAGATCTTTATTACAACCTGATAGACTTAATATGGTTCAAAAGGAACCTGGTGCGAGTCTTGGAGAATCTATGATTAACACTTTATTATTAGATACTATCCCAGCAGGGGCGGACACAGACAGCTTGGGTCCCCTGTGCAGGAACTGTGCCTGGGCCCCCTCCTTTTACTGCGACAAAGCTAATGGACTGTGCTATACATAAGTGAGTACACTTTATACTAAGGGACTGTGTTAGACATAATAATCGATAATAATGTCTTCCTTTACCTCCCCCTGTTCTTAAACCCATTATAAATCCCCCGCATCCCATTATTGCCCTCTCCCCCACCCCCATGATTGCCCTCTTCACCACCTCCATTATTGCTTTCTCCCCCAAAACCCCATATCATTGCCCATTCCACCACCTCCATCATTGCCTCCTCCCCACCACCCCCATCATTGTCCTTTCCACTGCCACCATCATTTCCTCCTGCCCCACCACCCCTATCATTGCCCTCTCCATCAACCCAATCATTGCCTTCGGCCCCATCACCCCGATCATTGCCCTCTCCTCCACTTACACACACACACAGCACCATTCACCTCTCTGCACGCACACACACACACACACACACCTCACCTCTGCTCGCATGGTATCCTGAAGCCGCATCATCGCCGGCAGCTTCCGGTCTCACACAGCCGCGGCGCTGAATGATGATGTCATTCAGCCGCTGCTGTGTGACAAGAAGCACAGGCAGGAAGCAGGATGGATCCATTCCCTGCAGCTCCGCTGCCTTTTTCTCTTGCAGGCAGCGGAGCTGCAATCCCATGATGGCAATCTGGCCAGGGCCCCCCCGGAGCCGCATAAACTGACCAGTTTGCCCTCATTATTAGCCACCCTGCAGGCAGGGCCGGTTTTAGGCAAAGTGGGGCCCTAGGCGAAGTTTAAAATGGGGCCTCAAATCCTAACATTTTGCACATCACACAGAAGCATTTTGGTTGTATTTACATGCGCTGAGTTCAGGCCACTAAAGGAGTGTGATCGACAATATTGAACTCGTTCAACGCTTGATCCCGGCCTCTTTACACCGTCTGAGAAAGAATGATGGGACAGAACAATCACTAATAGATCACTAACAGATCACCATACAGTATCCTGTTACTAGCAGCACACCTACAGTTTACACCGGCGATGTGCTGCTGAGAACAATGATTTCTGTTCCGGCATAACCAATCCAATCACTCGATGAATAGGCAGCATTTTACTTGTTTAGTATAATACACCCCATAGTCCTCCATATATTATAATGTGCACCACAGTCCTCCATATTGTAAAAATGCACACCGCATAGTCCTACATATAATATAATGTGCCCTATAGTCTTCTATATAGTATAATACACTCCTCAGTCCTCCATATAGTATTATACACTTCCCATAGTCCTCAATATAGTATTATACACTCCTCATAGTCCTCCATATATTATAATACACCACTCAATCCTCCACATAATATAATACACTCATAGTGCTCCATATAGTATAATGCATCACCATAGTCATCCATGTAGTACAATTCACTTTTCCATAGTATAATGCAGCCCATAGTTCTTCATATAGTATAATGTATTCCCTATAGTCCTTGATACAGTATAATGCAGCCCACATATAGTATAATGCAGCCACCCAATAGAGCAAAATGCAGCCACCCAATAGAGCAAAATGCAGCCACCCCACAGAGTATGATGTAACCCCCATAGAATATAATGCAGCCCCCCTCAAATAGTATAATGTAGCCCCCTCATAAAGTATGATGCAATCACCCCTCATAGAATATAAGTATAATACAGCCCCCATAGAATATAATACAGCCCACCTTCCCATAGACTATAATGTAGCCCCATCAAAGAGTATGATGCAATCCTTTCTCATAAAATCTAATACAGCCCCCATAGAATATAATGTAGCCCCCCATAGAATATAATACAGCCCACCTCCCCATAGAATATAATGTAGCCCCCATAGAATATAATGCAGCCCCCATAGTATATAACACAGCCTTCCCCATAGAATATAATGCACCCCCCATAGTATATAACACAGCCTCCCCCATAGAATATAACGTATAATGTACCCCCCATAGTATACAACACAGCCCGCATAATACACAGCACTGCCCGCATAGTATACAGCACTGCCCGCATAGTATACAGCACTGCCCGCATAGTATACAGCACAGCCCGCATAGTATACAGCACAGCCCACATAGTATACAGCAAAGCCCGCATAGTATACAGCACTGCCCGCATAGTATACAGTACTGCCCACATAGTATACAGCGCAGCCTCATAGTATACATCGCAGCCTCATAGTATACAGCATTGCCCGCGTAGTATACAGAGCAGCCTCATAGTATACAGCACTGCCCTCATAGAATACAGCGCAGCCTCATAGTATACAGCGCAGCCTCATAGTATACAGCACAGCCTCATAGTATACAGCACTGCCCGTGTAGTATACAGCACAGCCTCATAGTAAACAGCGCAGCCTCATAGTATACAGCGCAGCCTCATAGTATACTGCGCAGCCTCATAGTATACAGCGCAGCCTCATATTATACATCACTGCCCGCGTAGTATACAGAGCAGCCTCATAGTATACAGCACTGCCTGCATAGTATACAGCGCAGCCTCATAGTATACAGCGCTGCCTCATAGTATACAGCGCAGCCTCATAGTATACAGCACTGCCCGCATAGTATACAGCACAGCCTCATAGTAAACAGCGCAGCCTCATAGTATACAGTGCAGCCTCATAGTATACAGCGCAGCCTCATAGTATACAGCGCAGCCTCATATTACACAGCACCGCCCGCGTAGTATACAGCACAGCCTCATAGTAAACAGCACTGCCTCATGGTATACAGCGCAGCCTCATGGTATACAGCACACAGCCTCACAGTATACAGCACACAGCCTCATAACATACAGCACACAGCCTCATAGTATACAGTGCAGCCTCATGGTATACAGCACTGCCTCATAGTATACAGCACACAGCCTCATGGTATACAGCACAGCCTCATGGTATACAGTACTGCCTCATAGTATACAGCACAGAGCCTCATGGTATACAGTGCAGCCTTATGGTATGCAGCACACAGCCTCATGGTATACAGCACTGCCTCATAGTACACAGCGCAGCCTCATGGTATACAGCGCAGCCTCATGGTATACATCGCAGCCTCATAGTATACAGCACTGCCTCATGGTATACAGCACACAGCCTCATGGTATACAGTGTAGCCTCATAGTATACAGCACACAGCCTCATAGTATACAGCGCAGCATCATAGTATACAGCACTGCCTCATGGTATACAGCGTAGCCTCATGGTATACAGCGCAGCGTCATGGTATACAGCACACAGCCTCATGGTATACAGCACACAGCCTCATGGTATACAGCACACAGGCTCATGGTATACAGCACACAGGTTCATGGTATACAGTGCAGCCTCATGGTATGCAGCACACAGCCTCATGGTATACAGCACTGCCTCATAGTACACAGCGCAGCCTCATGGTATACAGCGCAGCCTCATGGTATACAGCGCAGCCTCATGGTATACATCGCAGCCTCATAGTATATAGCACTGCCTCATAGTATACAGCACAGCCTCATAGTATACAGCACAGTCTCATAGTATACAGCGCAGCCTCATAGTATACAGCACAGCCTCATAGTATACAGCACAGCCTCATAGTATACAGCGCAGCCTCATAGTGTACAGCACTGCCTCATGGTATACAGCACACAGCCTCATGGTATACAGCGTAGCCTCATAGTATATAGCACTGCCTCATAGTATACAGCGCAGCCTCATAGTATACAGCACTGCCTCATGGTATACAGCACACAGCCTCATGGTATACAGCGCAGCCTCATAGTATACAGCACTGCCTCATGGTATACAGCACACAGCCTCATGGTATACAGCGTAGCCTCATAGTATACAGCACACAGCCTCATAGTATACAGCGCAGCATCATAGTATACAGCACTGCCTCATGGTATACAGCGTAGCCTCATGGTATACAGTGCAGCATCATGGTATACAGCACACAGCCTCATGGTATACAGCACACAGCCTCATGGTATACAGCACACAGCCTCATGGTATACAGCACACAGCCTCATGGTATACAGCACACAGCCTCATGGTATACAGCACACAGGCTCATGGTATACAGCACACAGCCTCATGGTATACAGCACACAGCCTCATGGTATACAGCACACAGGCTCATGGTATACAGCACACAGCCTCATGGTATACAGCACACTGCCTCATGGTATACAGCCCAGCTCCCCCCAGAATGGCCCTACAGTCCAGTACTCACTGTTCTAGAGTAAAAAAAAAACAACACACTCCTCACCTCTCCTCGTGCCCGCGCTGCTTCCACTTCCTGCTCCTGTCGGCACACAGTGAGTGCGCGGCAGTGTCTGTCAGAGGCAGAGCGGGGAATGATGGGAGAGGGAGCATCAGGTGACGCTCTCTCCTCCATCATTGCTTTGAACTGTACCGGCAGACGCCGGTATAGTTCAATGCGGCGGGGGGAGTTGTCGCTGGCCACAGGCGGGCCCCCCTGCTTCACAGGGGCCCCATAGCTGCTGCGTGATGTGCCGCTAGCTGGGGGCCCCTGGGGGAGCAGGGACCTAGGCAGCTGCCTGCCCCTAATGCCGGCCCTGCCTGCAGGGGCCCCCTGGAGCCTCAGGGCACCTGTGCAGCCGCACAGGCTGAACAGGCGGTATGTCCGCCCATGTATCCCAGTGTCCGACAATTACCCCCCTGTAGGTTTTTTGGTTAATTTATGCAAAGCATTTTTAATATCATTGGATACTCTGGGGAAACTTACTAACAGTGAGCGTAATTCAGGACTACCGTCTGAAATTATACATAAAGAAATAAACCCTCAGCAAACAGACAAAGTCATGGCATCAGAGAGTTTTATCAAGAAACTATTTAAAGACACATTATCGTCAACAGCTGGAGATATCGATGTAAAACCTAATACTGTATTCAACACTTCTCAAGACTCAAAAATACTTGATTCTTAAAATAATAATCAAGAAATCTCGAATTCTAATAACGTTCCAAGTATCTACAAACTCTCGAAATCTCTGAGAAACATTCAGAATGATATAATTACTTTCAGATCCTGTCTGTCCAACTGCGAAGATTTAAAAAGGAAAAATAATCTGAAGGTCAGAGGAATCTCGGAATCAATTCATCCATCTCGATTGAAGAACTACATCTCTTCAATGGTATGCCATTTGATACCAGATAACAAAGGGAAAAATGTTATTGAAAGAGCATTAAGGATTCGTAGACCACCCTCTCTGTCGTCTGACTCAGCCAGAGATGTCATTGTTTCGTTCTACCCTAATTGGGTGAGAAATACGCTCCTAGGCATTTCTAAAAGAGTCAATCTTCCTTTCATCGCCCTATAATAATTTAACTTTCTTCAAGGATTTATCCAGAAACACTATGCAAAAACGCAGGTCATTTTATCAAACTACAAGAGAACTTCAGCGTGCAGGTATATACGATAATTGGTCCCAAATGTCCACTCTACACGTGAAAAATATTTAGAATTGAGAGTCCTCAGTGGTTGATACCTTTTAATGGCTAACTGAAAAGATGGTAACAAATTGCAAGCTTTCGAGACTACACAGGTCTCTTCATCAGGCATAGACTAATACAAATTCTGAAGAATCACATATTTATGCACAACAGCACAGAAAAAAAAAAAACATGGATAAGACAGGTGACATGAAGCAGAATTACCATGAGTGATAAACAGTTATGTCCACAAATATTGGACCACTTCTTAGATAAGGAATGTTTTATTGTCCTCTGATTGGGGTCTCTGTTGTGATGACCCCTCATAGTCTGAGGGGCAAGTTCCTTAGTTGATGTAAAAAGACATAAATCCATGCGACACATTCATTCCACCACTAAGACAGTCAAAGGTCATCATCAGTTTATACTCCCAGACTCTTCTGTCTCTCTGAGTTTTGAAGCTACCTTTTAACACAAGTAATTTCTTGTCCATAATGTTATGATTTGGGAGACAAAAATGTATTGCCACAGGTAGATCCATTCTTTTTTCTCTTATTGTGTGGCGGTGAGAATTCATTCTTGTTCTCAGTTTCTGCCCTGTTTCCCCTACATATAGACCCCCAGTTGGACATTTAGTACAAATAATTAAGTACACCACATTAGAAGTGATGCAGCTGAATGTACCTGGTATCTTGTAGTCCTGGTGTGAATTGGGGATCTTTATCTTGTCCGTGGTCATTATAAATGGACAGGTTTTACATTTTTTCTGATTGCAAGGAAAAGTTCCTGCAGCTGTTGGAGAGGACAGGGAGCTCTTGACAATGATGCTTCTTAGATTTGGGGGACGTCTAAAACACAGTAGAGGGGGGTCTGGAAAAATGGATTGTAATCGGGCATCTTTTTGTAGTAAAGGTTGTAATTTCCATGCAGCTCCTCTTAGCACCTCCAGATTTGGATTGTAGGTGACTACTAGAGGCACCCGGTTATTTTCTTCTTTAGCTTTGTAATGTAGCAGGTGATTCCTTGATATTCTGGTGGCTCTTGTAATCTGGTTTTCAATTGTTCTTGGATGGTAGCCCTGATTCAAAAAGGTCTTTCTGTGGCGACCAGGGTGTTCATCCCTATCCATGGAGTTGGAACATATACGATTGTATCTGATGGCTTGGCTGTAGACAATGGAGTTTTTTATGTGTTTTGGATGGAAACTGTCCCATTTAAGGTATGTTGGACGGTCGATTGGCTTCTGATACAGGGATGTCTCTATTTTATTGTTCTGCAGCTTAATGATGGTGTCCAAAAAGTTAATTTCAGTACAGGAGTAGTTGAGTGTCAAGTTGATGGTAGGATGAAATTGATTAAACTGTTCATGGAACATCTTTAGTTGTGGCTCAGACTCCGTCCAGAGTCCAGATGATTAAAATGTCATCAATGTAGCGGTAGTATGCCAGAGGCCTGATGGGACATGAGGACAAAAAGTCGCTTTCAAGCTTGGCCATGAAAAGACTTGCATACTGTGGGGCCATTTTACTTCCCATTGCGGTGCCAGTCTCCTGTAGATAGATCTTCTTGTCAAATTCAAAGTAATTGTGGGTGAGGATGAATTTTATAAGTTTCACCACAGAAATTGCATCAGTCCCTGTGTTTTCCAGGAAGAATTTGCAGGCATTTAATCCATCCTGGTGTGGAATATTGGAGTACAAAGATTCCACATCCAGTTTTTTTCATTTTTTTTTTAAATTATTTTTGTTAAAAGTGGCAAGCCGCAATATTTCGCAGGCAGGATAGAGACACATCGACCATGTGTCTTCATCCTGCCCAGCGCAGAATGGAGACAGGGGGCAAAAAGGAGACAAGGGGCTGAATGGGAACACGGGGGCAGGTGAGTCGCCCGGTAGGGCCTGGGGTACTCGGCACCGGGACCGGTCGCAGATAAAGGGGTGGTCACGGTGGCTGTGACCCGATACGTGCCTTGGGCGCTCAATTAAAGGGGAATGGTCTTTTAAGTGGTTTTTGAATAAAGTTTGTTGTGATGCCACCTGTGGTATTCGGTCAATGGGGACCGACGCCACTTAAAGGGGTCCTCTGGGGTGATGGTATGGCGGCTAGATGGTGATGCTTCCCAAAGGTGAAGCGGGGTCCCATGGACTCCCAAGGTATATGGCAAAGATGGTGGGTTGCCGATAAATAACAGAGGACACAGGGTTGCAGTACCTGGTTTACTGAGATGGTATTCAGTTCAGCCTCAGTCCAGGGTACCGGTAACAGGTGTGGCTGGAGTCCAGGCAGCCTGCAAACAAGTAAGGATTCCTTTGGTAGGTCAGGTTAGGGGCCTTCCACTTCTGCGCTGGTTTCTGGTCCCTTGCTGCCTGTAGTCCTAGCAAGGTCCCCTTTTCTCTCTCCTGTCCTGGGACAGGTACCTGCACGGCAAGCAGCCTGAGCTGTTCACTTGGGGTCTCTGGCACGGTGACTCCAGGCTCTAAATTGCTGCTGTGCCTCAGGGGTGGAGTGGGCAACTTACGCATAGTTCTTTGCTCTTTGGCTCTGCTGGGGGCTTGCAGTTCTCCCACAGCCTCGGGCTCCCGGTGCCCGGTTTCTGCACACTGGCTCAAGGAGGCCCACTCGCATCCTCCTCTAGCCCTGGATCTCTCCTCTGCTCCTTCCCTGTCTCTCTTCACTCTCTGACTGACTCCCTCAGACTGTCTGCTCTCACTGGTCTCCAGGGACCAACTGTATGACTCTTCCTCCAGACCAGGATCTATATTCAGAGTAGTAGCCCTGAAACCGGGTTTCGAGCTAAACCTCCTGGCCTGGAGTCAGAAGGTGTTGTGTGCAAGATAACCTGCCAAAGGGGATCCCTCCTGTCTCCAGGCATGGTGCTACCCTCCCCGAGAGGAGGGCAACATCACTGTGGTACCTGAACTCCTGGGGAGCCACATCCCCCCGTTAACTCCAGTACTCCCGGACTGGGAAAGGAAACATAACCAACAGGTTACATAAGATGCAAACATTTTGAAATACATTAAACAGGTGTAAACTTCTTCATCCCTTACGGGGGGCACTTTTGGCTTGAATGTTCCAAAACAAATGTACATCTGGTCTTATACCAGGGTGTTCTTGTTCATAAATATAACAGTACCAAAGCTAGGGACCCATCATAAACCCCCAATGTAGGTAATCGGTGGGCTACAAGGCGTATCCAGATCTGGGGTGACGTTTGCTGCTTGTACCTGCTGGTGTAAAGTCTCTTCTGTTGCTGAATGGTTCTGAGTCACATTTTCCTCTGGTATTTCCAGCTGGGGTAATGTCAAGACAGGTATGACTATGGCCTGATGTACTTGAGTCCAAGACTGGGGAAAATCTCCAAGAACGGTCTGGATTTTCTTCTCTTCTTCTACCATGGGTTGAGTAGTACTTGGATCTTTTTCTTTGTCTCTCAATTTGTCAGGGCATACTTTGAGATAATCTCTGGATACTGCAGTCGAAGTTTCTCCTCCAACTTTGCTGATAAGACACACTTTAGTATTGTCAAAGTTGGTAAGATAGTATATGGTTCTGCTTCCCACTAGTCGTCAAGTTTATGCATTCTTCTTTTACGCTTTAGCACTTGTTCACCTGGTGACAAGGGAATTGCAGGGGCACGTTGGTTATAGTCTCTCTCTTGTTTTTGTCTTGCCTGGGACAAGCTTCTTTCCACACACTCTTGTGCTTGGCGGTATTTCTGTTGTCGCTCGGTATCCCAATCCACATCTTGTGAAGTTGTTTCTGGGGTTAAGACTCCCATGTCTAGATAAACAAGTAATTTGCTAGATCTTCCTCGCATCAGGTATGCTGGAGTGCAGTTGGTGGAATTCACTGGGATGTGATTATACAAATCTACCAAGTCTGGCAACTTCTCTGGCCATAAGTTTCTTTCGTGCAAGGCAAGGTCTTTAGTAAATCAATCACTATTTGATTCATCTTTTCACACATACCATTGGTTTGTGGGTGGTACGGTGTTGTTCTGATCTTCTTACATCTGTACAGGTTGCAGAACTCTTGAAAAACGTCCGCTTCAAAGGCTGGGCCTTGGTCTGTATGTACCTTCTCTGGGTAACCATGTGGTCTACAGAAGTGTTGTTGGAAGGCTTTGGCTGCTGTCTGTCTGGTCCTTGACAAGTACGACTACCAGGAATCTGGAATAATGGTCCACAATGGTCAGAGCATAGATATAGCCTGACCAGCTTGAAGTTAACTTCCCATGATCCAGCGCGATCAATTCAAGTGGCTGTTTGGTGACTATGGGCTGTAGGGGAGCGCTCTGGCTGTCACGGTTCTTTCTGCGCAGGTTGCATGGGCCACACTCTCGGCACCACTTTTCAATGGCTTTTCTCATGCCAATCCAATAGAACCGTCCACGAAGTAGGATCTCTAACTTCTTCCATCCGAAGTGTCCCGCTCCATCGTGGTACGCTTCCAAAACCATTGGCGAATCTTGTCTTGGGACCACTATCTGCCAGACCAGCTCGTGAGTGCATGGGTCAATATTCCTCCGACACAGCTTACCGTCATACATAAACAATTTGCCTTTCTCTTTCCACAGCTGTTGAGTCTCTTGCGGAGCATCTGGACCAGGGTGCGAATCGGCTTGCGTCAGCAGCTCTTTGACCAGACGGACTGCTGGGTCACTGTCCTGCGTCTCTGCCCATCCATGGTGAGGCAATGGGTTCATCATAGCTTCTTGTTTGTCATTATTCCTGTTCCTCACATAATGGGAATACTGAGTCTCCCTGGGGCAATGGAAAGCTGGTAATTCCACCTCTTTGAGTGCTTTTAGATCTTCTCCCATCTCTGGCAAATTGGGCATCTTGGACAGCGCATCGGTATTGGCATTCTTGTGCCCAGCACGGTACTTGATTGTGAATTCATAGTTGGACAACCGGGCCATCCATCGCTGCTCCAAGGCACCTAGTTTTGCCTCCTCCAGGTGCGTCAGCGGATTGTTGTCTGTGAAAACAATGAATCTTGCGGAGGCCAGGTATTGCTTGAACCTCTCTGTTACCGCCCAGACTATGGCGAGGAATTCCAGCTTGAAGGTACTGTAGTTTTCGGGGTTCCTTTCCATGGGACGAAGCTTCTTGCTGGCGTAGGCAATTACCCTTTCTTTGCCTTTCTGTACCTGGGACAACATAGCTCCCAGTCCCACATTGCTTGCATCCGTGTACAGTGGAACGGTTGGTCATATTCAGGGTAGGCCAGTACCTCATCTCTCATGAGAGTCAACTTCAACCGAGCGAAGGATCCCTCCAGCCTGTCGTTCCAGTCAAACGGGGTGTTCTTTCCCCTGGTTTTCTTAGATTGGCCCACTAACAGGTATTGCAGTGGTGCGGCTATCTTAGTGAAGTCTTTGATAAATCTTCTGTAGTAACCTACCAACCCGAGGAACTGCCGGACTTCATGGATGTTGCTGGGCTACGGCCAGTCTCATCACGGTGACCTTATCAGGGTCTGGTGCCTCTCCTTCAGTGCTTACCACATGGCCCAGGTACTGGACCTTGGATATCAACAGGTGACATTTAGATGGTTTTACCTTTAGGCCAAAGTTGGACAGAGCTTCAAAAACCTTGGCCGGGTGTTTCAGGTGGTCCTCATAAGTCTTGGAGAAGACGATGACATCGTCCAGGTACAACAAGACGGTTTTGAAATTCCTGTGCCCGAGACAGCACTCCATCATCCTCTGAAATGTTCCTGGTGCGTTGCACAGTCTGAACGGCATGTAGTTGAATTCAGAGAGACCCATCTGTGTCGTGAAGACTGTCTTTTCCTTATCCACTTCTACTACGGGAGCCTGCCAGTACCCACTGGTGAGATCCAAGGTGGAAAAGTAGTTAGCAGATTTTAAAGCAGCTAATGGCTTCTATTCTGGGCAAAGGGTATGCATCCTTGTGTGTTATGCAGTTTATCTGCCTGTAATCAACACACATTCTCATTGTGCCATCCTTTTACCTGACGAGAACTAATGGAGCTGCCCAGGGGCTACAACTATCTCGGATTACCCCAGCCTCCTTCATCTCTTGTAGCATACTTTTGGCACACTGGTAATGAGCTGGAGGTACAGGCCGGTACCTCTCTTTAATGGGCGGATGATCTCCCGTGGGGATATGATGTTGAACCCCTTTTACCTGCCCAAAATCTAGTGGCTGTTTGCTGAATACCCGTTCATACTCATGGACCACCCGGTACACCCCTTGTTTTTGGTGTGATTGGGTAGAGTCTGTGCCCACGTGTAACTTCTGGCACCAATCCTCCAACTGTCCTGCAGAGCCATTGTCCTCTGCCTGGTCTGATGGGACCAAGGGTTCTATCGCCTGTACTACATTATTATCAACAGTAAACAGTTTGGCAAGTGTGGCATATCTGGTTAAGTGGACCTCTTTCTCTCCACAGTTAAGGACACGAACTGGTACCCTCCCCTTGCGGACATCAACCACCCCTCTGGCTGTCAGGATTGTGGGCCTGCTGTCTGAATATACAGGTTCTACCAGGGCCTGGTAGTCTTTACCTCTGAGGCCAATTGCTGCACGACACCATATTAACATTTCACTTCTGGGAGGTATTGCAATGGGGATCGGATCACTCACTCTGACAAGGCCAATTTCTCCACCAGACATTTCTACCTGTTGTCTCTGCACCAGAGCTCTGATTTCCTTTTGCAGGACATGTTGCTCGCTGGAACCAGCAGTTTCGGCCACCTGTTGTAACAATAACAATAACCTCTGCAAGACAATTTTCAATGACATTAGTACCTATGGTCATCATGGGGTTACATTCATGTTGGTCAATATCCACAATCACCAGTCCTTGGGCCTTCAATTCTACCCACCCCACTTTAATGGTGACCTCCATGTACCCCACCTGTGGCAAAGGCTGACCATTACTGGCTACTATTGTCAAATCACTATCTGGTCCCGGGTAATGTCTGTGTCAACCCAATACCGTTTATAGAGGATGTAAGGCATAGTCGTCACTTGAGAGCCGGTGTCCAATAAAGAGTTCATCGGGATGCCGTCAATCACAATGGGGAGGACCGGCCGTCCTCTGACGTACTTGGCTCGCCAATTTTGTGAGCCTGGTCGTCCTACTACTGGGGGTTGGCCCTCTGCCCCAGGGGTTGCTCGTTTAAATGGCAGTACCTTGCGATGTGTCCTGGCTGGTTGCAGCGGCGGCAGATGGGTCGTCCGTCCTGATGATAGCAGTCATTGTCTCTTCCTCTGGTCGGCGGGATCCTCTTCTGTCATCGCCAGGGATGTCCTCCGGTCTGGATCCCAGCTTGATCTTCTCCTTTGGGGATTCCTGGAGGGACTGCACGGTTTTAGCTAGTGCAGCTACGCTCTTAGTCAGTTCCTGGACCTGGAGGCGCAGTCCTGTGGAAGTATCATCATCCAGGATCTGTGCGTCGGCCTCAACAGGGACCTGATGGCAGGGTTCCACCTCCTGGTAGTACGTGAGGGCTGGACGCCTAAGGGGCACTGTGCGGCTGGGCTGAGGTTCGTGCAGCACCCGAATAGCCCTGTCCTTAAATTGTGCAATGTCCAGGTCTGGGTTTTGCAAGGCCAAGATGCGCAGCTGTGTCCTGTGGGTGCTGGACAGGAGTCCCTCAATGAACTGTTCCTTTAAGAGCTTATCCCCGTCCTGTACACTGTTAGGGTCAACCTGTTTGATGGCTCGCAGTGCCTCCAGTAGATTAAGAGCATAGTACCATATGCTATCCTGTGCTCTCTGCTTGCACCCGAAAAGCTTCACTTTGATTTCTGCAGTGGTGCGGGTGTCAAAAGTGGTCTTAAGTCTGGCAAATATCTGCTGCACAGTTCCTTTTTCCATATCTGGCCAGGATTTTACTTCTTAGGGCCGCGCCAATCAGTTGGCCAGTTAAGATGCTGACCTTTTGGTGCTCGGTCAGGGGATATACCTCAAATAGGCTGCAGAGCTGTTCCTTAAAGTCACTTAATGCATGGGACTCCCCGGAATATTATGTGAGCCAGGCCGCTCCAGGAATATAGGGCATGGACAGTGGCATGATGGGCGCTGTAGCTGCAGCGGGGTCCGGCCGGCTGGTAGAAGCTGCGGGCCCTGGTGGCAGCATGGGGCCTGCGGGTGCATCCATGGCGGGACCTAGGGGTACCATTGGGTCTGCGGCTGCATCCACAGCGGGGTGTTGGGTCATCACAGGGCCTGCGGCTGCGACCACCGCCAATCCTCCTCCCAGGTCAGACATGGCTTTTTCCCCCTCGCTAACCTTGTAGGGGCCGGCGTCTCTCCTCCGGAGGCTGCAGCAGTCCCTCCAGTGCACGGTCTGTAGCGGTTCCTGTTGTCAGCGGTCGGGTGCTTCACCCGGTCCTCCGTCCAGGGCCCCTGCACGACATCTTCATTTCCGGCTCTGCTGCACGGCGTCTTCACTTGTGGTGTTCCTCTGGCAGCGCGGCACCCGGTTCCTTCTTCGCGCTCTTTCTGCTGGCTCCGTCCACGAAGGCACGCCCCTTCTTCCCTCGCGCTCCACGTGGCGCGGTAATGGCGGTTTGCGAGCAAACTGTCACAGTCTCTGGCACACAGTACCTGGCGATGCCAGGGCACAAAATCGTGTTCGTGATGCCAGGGTTGTGTTGCCCGGCAGGGCCTGGGGTACTCGGCACAGGGACCGGTCGCAGTTAAGGGGTGGTCACGGTGGCTGCCACCCGGTCCGTGCCCTGGGCGCTCAATTAAAGGGGAACGGTCTTTTAAGGGGTTTTTGAATAAAGTTTGTCGTGACGTCACCTGTGGTGTTCGGTCAGTGGGGACCGACGCCGCTTAAAGGGGTCCCCTGAGGTGATGGTATGGCAGCTAGATGGTGATGCTTCCCACAGGTGAAGCGGGGTCCCCAGGGCTCCCAAGGTATATGGAAAAGATGGTGGGTTGCTGATAAACAGAGGACACAGGGTTGCAGTCTTTACCTGGTTTACTGAGATGGTATTCAGCCTCAGTCCAGGGTACCAGTAACAGGTGTAGCTGGAGTCCAGGCAGCCTGCAGACGAGTAAGGATCCCTTTGGCAGGTCAGGTTAGGGGCCTTCCACTTCTGTGCTGGTTTCTGGTCCCTTGCTGCCTGTAGTCCTAGCAAGGTCCCCTTTTCTCTCTCCTGTCCTGGGACAGGTACCTGCACGGCAGGCAGCCTGACATGTTCACTTGGGGTCTCTGGCACCGTGACTCCAGGCTCTAAATTGCTGCTGTGCCTCAGGTGTGGTGTGGGCAACTTACGTATAGACCTGTGCCCTCCGGCTCTGCTGGCGGGCTTGCAGTTTCCCCACAGGCTCGGGCTCCCGGTGCCCGGTTTCTGCGCACTGGCTCATGGAGGCCCACTCGCATCATCCTCTACGCCTGGATCTCTCCTCTGCTCCTTCCCTGTCTCTCTTCACTCTTTGACTGTCTCCCTCAGACTGTCTGCTGTCACTGGTTTCCTGGGACCAACTGTCTGACTCCTCCTCCAGACCACGATCTATATTCAGGGAAGCAGCCCTGAAACCGGGTTTTGAGCTAAACCTCCTGGCCTAGAGTCAGAAGGTGTTGTGTGCAAGATTACCTGCCAAAGGGGATCGCTCCTGTCTCCAGGCATGGCGCTACCCTTCCCGAGAGGAGGTGCCACACAGGATTGGAGACATGGGGCAGGATTGGAGAAACGGGGGCACAATGGAGACACGGGGGCAGAATGGAGACACGAGGGCAGAATGGAGACACGAGGGCCAGGATTGGAGATGTTGTGCAGGAGGGAGACGTGGTGCAGGAGGGAGACGTGGTGCAGGAGGGAGACGTGGTGCAGGAGGGAGATGTGGTGCAGGAGGGAGACGTGGTGCAGGATGGAGACAGATGGGGCAGGAATATGGGGCAGGATGGAGACAGATGGGGCAGGATCATGGGACAGATGGGGCAGGATATAGACAGATGGTGTAGGATGGAGATTGATGGGGCAGGATCATGGGTCAGATGGGGCAGGATCATGGGACAGATGGGGCAGGATCATGGGACAGATGGGGCAGGATTGGGAGATCATATGGGGCAGGATAGGAGAAAATATGGCTGGAGCCAGGAATGAGACACACGGGGGCCAGGATGGGGGATATTATTACCATAGGGGCTAATTAAGGGATGTTATTGCTGCAGTGATGTATTTATTTTATTTTACCTGTACACTGATGCTATACACTGTATACTATATACAGCGGTACTGTGTACAATGTCACCAGTGATCACTGTATTACATTTACATTATACACCATATACAGAGCTCCTGTGTATAATGTCACCGGTGATCACTGTATTACCTGTACACAGACACTGCATACTAAGTACAGATCTCCTGTGAATAATGGCAATTATGGTGATTAGTGATCAGCGAGTATCAGTATCAGTAATAAAAAAAAACCACCCACTCGGGTGGTCTCCGAGTATTTGTGACTGCTCGGAGATTTAGTTTTTGTTGACTCAGCTGCATGATTTACAGCTGCTAGCCAGCCTGAGTACATGTGGGAGTATTGTCACAAATACTCGGAGACCACCCGAGCGTGCTCAGGAAAATGGTGATATTAGTGTTGTGTTGTTTTTTATTGCTGATCAGTATTGCAGTATTCAGTCACTATGTGGAGGTAATATGTTGTCCGGTCATGGGGTGGTGGTATTTGTTCCTTGTATGTGGTATTATTGGTCATTTTAAAAATTGAAAAATAAATAAAAATATACCTAAATTGTATTGGATACTTTAGCAAATGTTTAATAGGTTAGAGTAGAGTAGGGCCCGACCTTGTCGTGGTGGCGGCTTAAAATATCTTTTGACTGTGGACAGTTCGAGGGGTGGAGGCAGGCCTGGGGTGAAGCCTGGACGGAGTCTCAAGGGGGCTCCAAAATTTTTGCCAGTATGGGGCCCCGAAATTCCTAGTGGCAGCCTTGCTCGAACATAATATATGAGCATGGCCAAGACACTCGGATAACACCGGAGCATGCTCACTCATCACTATTTATAATCATTTATGTTCCGGAATGGACAATAATCCTTGACATAAAAAAAACAATCCTGAAAATGTCTTCGATGATGGCTGGGAAAACAGTGCCCGCACCTCTCGGTACTATATGTTCCATTTTTCCTTTCCCCTGGAATGGCTGTATATAAATGACATATACATGTAAGGAGGCGAGCGGCGTCACTTACTGTATAAATGTAATCACTCAGCAATGATCAGTCGGGGCCGAGGTGGCTAATGACATGCGGCGGCTCAGCTCTCCATCCACACGGACTATTAATGTCTCCTCTGTGCTGCTGTCAGATGCAATCCTTCCTGCGCTCACTCGGACCCCCGCCATTTATCAGTCCATGTTACAGTATCTGACAGTCTGAGATATTGTAACTATCCCATGCTCGCTGGATTTTACTATAATTCAGACATCTTCAAAGCTTCTTGCCAGCGTCTGTCAGAGTCCACGTCAATCTCCATGGCCCGGAGTTGGCTCTGATTTATCTTGCAGTCGCTCTGTGCCCGACTCTTTCTCTCCCGTAGATTTGTGAGTCGTAAGGTTCATGTCACGATTTGCATCACTGCTAAAGTCACTGTCTCTCCTGCAGAGGCGGACATGATACGTGCCGGATACCGACCCTATTACTGCTGCGTTACAAGGAAGCGTCGTATGTGTCGTCCGATAATCACCTATTGTGTAATACTAAAGACATAAATGGACTCTTGTGCACTGTACCAGAAATAGCAAAGCATTGTTTCAATCAGGATTTTAGGATAATTTTTTTCTTTTTTTAAAGGTGGATGTTTCCTTTTCTATATCAGTATCAATGTTTGAAGAAAAAAGTATTAGGCCAAATATTAGACTCCGACTTCAAGTTGTATTAAAGTATATTCTGGACATGCTCCCATCCCATGTGAAGAGACGGGGAGGAGGTGGGCTGTGATATGACGTGCTGTGAATGGTGGATCCTGTGTTATCTGCTGTATATAGAGGTGTTATCAGTCATTGTACAGGAGGAGGAGGTGAGCTGTGACATCAAGTATTGTAAATGGTGGATCTGGGGTTATGTACTGTATATAGAAGTCTTATTAGTTATTGTACAGGAGGAGGAGGTGAGCTGTGACATCACCTATTGTGAATGGCGGATCCTGTGTTATCTTCTGTATATAGAGGTGAAGACACAAAAGAGCACAGTGAGGTCAAAAATACTCTGTTGTAAAAAAAAAAAAAAAAAAAAATCACAGTAATCAGCAAGTGCTAGTCAAAAGATGTAACGAAAACAGGGTATTTAGTTGATACGCTTTTTTGCAAAAAAATGTATACTAAGCTGCTCCACCAAATCGTCAAGGTATACCCTTATAGAGCAGTCCTAACTAATGTATAGAATCCCTATCTGATGTATTTAAAACCTGATCATCGGTATAGTACCTGTATAAGCAGGGTTCAGAGAAGGACTATCCATGTGGACATGCAGGATGGAACAGCTTAAATGCAAATGACCCACAGAGGAGTGGTGGACTCCCCAGTCTTGTAGAAACAAGAGACAAATTATAGAACCAGAAACACATGGGCCACTTGCACATTGAACAAGTCTGTAGGAACCTGTTCACACCACCAGAAAACTTGAAGACACAAAAGAGCACAGTGAGGTCAAAAATACTCTGTTGTAAAAAAAAAAATCACAGTAATCAGCAAGTGCTAGTCAAAAGATGTAACGAAAACAGGGTATTTAGTTGATACGTTTTTTTGCAAAAAAATGTATACTAAGCTGCTCCACCAAATCGTCAAGGTATACCCTTAAGGCCCCGTCTCACATAGCGAGATCGCTAGCGAGATCGCTGCTGAGTCACTAGTTTTGTGACGCAACAGCGACCTCAGTAGCGATCTCGCTATGTGTGATACGTACCAGCGATCAGGCCCCTGCTGCGAGATCGCTGGTCGTGTCGGAATGGCCTGGACCTTTTTTTGGTCGTTGAGGTCCCGCTGACATCGCTGAATCGGTGTGTGTGACACCGATCCAGCGATGTCTTCACTGGTAACCAGGGTAAACATCGGGTTACTAAGCGCAGGGCCGCGCTTAGTAACCCGATGTTTACCCTGGTTACCAAAAAAAACAAACAGTACATACTCGCCTTTCGGTGTCCGTCAGGTCCCTTGCCGTCTGCTTCCTGCTCTGAGATCCGGCCGTACAGTGAGAGCAGAGCGCAGCAGTGACGTCACCGCTGCGCTCTGCTCTCACTGTACGGCGGCTCAGTCAGAGCAGGAAGCAGACGGCAAGGGACCTGACGGACACCGAAAGGCGAGTATGTACTGTTTGTTTTTTTTTGTAACCAGGGTAAATATCGGGTTACTAAGCGCGGCCCTGCGCTTAGTAACCCGATGTTTACCCTGGTTACCCGGGTGCTGCAGGGGGACTTCGGCATCGTTGAAGACAGTTTCAACGATGCCGAAGTCGTTCCCCTGATCGTTGGTCGCTGGAGAGAGCTGTCTGTGTGACAGCTCCCCAGCGACCACACAGCGACAAAACAGCGACGCTGCAGCGATCAGCATCGTTTGTATGTATCGCTGCAGCGTCGCTGTGTGAGACGGGGCCTTTATAGAGCAGTCCTAACTAATGTATAGAATCCCTATCGGATGTATTTAAAACCTGATCATCGGTATAGTACCTGTATAAGCAGGGTTCAGAGAAGGACTATCCATGTGGACATGCAGGATGGAACAGCTTAAATGCAAATGACCCACAGAGGAGTGGTGGACTCCCCAGTCTTGTAGAAACAAGAGAACAATTATAGAACCAGAAACACATGGGCTACTTGCACATTGAAGAAGTCTGTAGGAACCTGTTCACACCACCAGAAAACTGTGCTCTTTTGTGTCTTCAAGTTTTCTGGTGGTGTGAACAGGTTCCTACAGACTTGTTCAATGTGCAAGTGGCCCATGTGTTTCTGGTTCTATAATTGTTCTCTTGTTTCTACAAGACTGGGGAGTCCACCACTCCTCTGTGGGTCATTTGCATTTAAGCTGTTCCATCCTGCATGTCCACATGGATAGTCCTTCTCTGAACCCTGCTTATACAGGTACTATACCGATGATCAGGTTTTAATTACATCAGATAGGGATTCTATACATTAGTTAGGACTGCTCTATAAGGGTATACCTTGACGATTTGGTGGAGCAGCTTAGTATACATTTTTTTGCAAAAAAACGTATCAACTAAATACCCTGTTTTCGTTACATCTTTTGACTAGCACTTGCTGATTACTGTGATTTTTTTTTTACAACAGAGTATTTTTGACCTCACTGTGCTCTTTTGTGTCTTCAAGTTTTCTGGTGGTGTGAACAGGTTCCTACAGACTTGTTCAATGTGCAAGTGGCCCATGTGTTTCTGGTTCTGTATATAGAGGTGTTATCAGTCATTGTACAGGAGGAGGAGGTGAGCTGTGACCACCTATTGTGAATGGCGGATCCTGTGTTATCTACTGTATATAGAGGTGTTATCAGCCATTGTACAGGAGGAGGAGGTGAGCTGTGACATCACCTATTGTGAATGGTGGATCCTGTGTTATCTACTGTATATAGAGGTGTTATCAGTCATTGTACAGGAGGAGGAGGTGAGCTGTGACATCAAGTATTGTAAATGGTGGATCTGGGGTTATGTACTGTATATAGAAGTCTTATTAGTCATTGTACAGGAGGAGGAGGTGAGCTGTGACATCACCTATTGTGAATGGTGGATCCCGTGTTATCTGCTGTATATAGAGGTGTTTTCAGTCATTGTACAGGAGGAGGTGAGCTGTGACCACCTATTGTGAATGGCGGATCCTGTGTTATCTACTGTATATAGAGGTGTTATCAGCCATTGTACAGGAGGAGGAGGTGAGCTGTGACATCACCTATTGTGAATGGTGGATCCTGTGTTATCTACTGTATATAGAGGTGTTATCAGTCATTGTACAGGAGGAGGAGGTGAGCTGTGACATCAAGTATTGTAAATGGTGGATCTGGGGTTATGTACTGTATATAGAAGTCTTATTAGTCATTGTACAGGAGGAGGAGGTGAGCTGTGACATCACCTATTGTGAATGGTGGATCCCGTGTTATCTGCTGTATATAGAGGTGTTTTCAGTCATTGTACAGGAGGAGGTGAGCTGTGACATCACCTATTGTGAATGATGGATACTGTGTTATCTACTGTATATAGAGGTGTTATCAGTCATTGTACAGGAGGAGGAGGTGAGCTGTGACATCACCTATTGTGAATGGTGGATCCCGTGTTATCTGCTGTGTATAGAGGTGTTTTCAGTCATTAAGATAAGTGTACTGCAACCATACACACGTGCTGCTGTGCTGGCGGTCTGTCAATACGCCATTTGTACACAAGGTTGGTTATCAAGCAATACCGTATCACTTTCTGATTATGCGCATATCACAGTGTGGTGAACATGCCTAAATCGGCAGAGATGCCATTTGCACTGATGAACCATATCTCTGGCGATGATGCCTTTATATGCTAGAAATATTATTTTGTCTGGCGATGATGCCATCAGGTTTTTGATCAGGTGACTGTTACTCCTTGGGCATTTCTTTTCTCTGGCGTTGATGCCATCAAGTGTTTTGTATTTCCACATTACTCTATCTCTGGCGAGGATGCCCTTACATGCATTTGAATGAATTGATTATTTTCTTATCTGGCGGTGATGCCATTAGGTACTAAGACTGAGTGACATATTTTCTCATTCCTGCATTCATCCTAATTTCAAGTGTGGCAAATATAGCCCACACATGAGTTATTGATATGTGATTTGCGTGTAAATGAGGTTTTTTCTGGCGACGATGCCTTTGCTACTCTGGCGGTGATGCTAATACTCCGAGTGTGACTACATTTTTGAAAAAATTTTTCATACAAGCTCTCTAGTGCTATCTTTGCACTAATAGCCAGCGTTAGCAGCACTTTTAGTGTATATTATCACACTTCTTTTTCTTTTGTGGTGTTTTTTGGTGGTGGCTGTTGGTAGGGATACCTGCTAGGGTCTTAAGGGTCAGTCTACGGTGAGCGGGGGCGCCATATCGTGTCCCAGGGTGCCAACCTCCGCTGTCAGGAAGGGAAGTGTTTAGGGAAAGGCACATCTATCCTCCCTAGTCCTTTCCTTATTGTTTTGCCGTTATCATACATCGGAGACCATAGATCCTGCAGGTTCTCTACTATTGGTTTTCTATGTTTACATCTATGGTCTTTTTGTTTTAATCATTTATATTAAAGCATATTTTTTAGGTCTCTGTTAGTTTATTTTGTTTTTTTCTGTCAGTATACTGGACCTTAGCTATTTGTATTCTGGTTTTTTACAATTACTCTGACACCAAACTTCTACACCATTTTTTTTATTTAAATGATGAAAAAAAAAAATGAGAAATTTGTTTTAAAAAAATCTAGTTTGTGTGTCCATCATTTAAGCCCGCAATACTTATCGTTATCTGATGATGGATCTGTGAGGGCTTATTTGCGTTATTTATTCGTACCATGTTCAGGCACAAGTGATGTTTTGATCTCTTCTTATTGCATTTTTGGTAGAGTTTAATTGACCAAGAAAACCCCACAGCCTGTTTTCGCTTTTTTGTTTCAGATTTTTTTTCTCCCCTTCTTGCCAGAGACACAGCTCTTATACTGTTCTGTCCACATAGACATATGAGGGCTTGATTTTTTCCATGATAACTTGTTCTTTTGAATGACATCATTTATTTTATACAGTGTACTTCAAAATTGAAAAAAAAAATTCTAAGTGCAGTGACATTGTGAAGAAACACTCAATTCTGTTTTTTGGGAATTGTTTTGCTTTTACGGTGTACATTTTGTCGTAAAAATTACCATGCAATATGATTCTCCTCATTAATACAATTACAGCGATACCATATTCTTGTACATAGGGGTCAGTATTATAGTAGTTATATTCTTGTACATAGGAGCAGTATTATAGTAGTTATATTCTTATACATAGGAGCAGTATTATAGTAGTTATATTCTTGTACATAAGGGCAGTATTATAGTAGTTATATTCTTGTACATAGGGGCAGTATTATAGTAGTTATATTCTTGTACATAGGGGCAGTATTATAGCAGTTATATTCTTGTACATAGGGGGCAGTATTATAGTAGTTATATTCTTGTACATAAGGGCAGTATTATAGTAGTTATATTTTTGTACATAGTGGGCAGTATTATAGTGGTTATATTCTTGTACATAAGAGCAGTATTATAGTAGTTATATTTTTGTACATAAGGGCAGTATTATAGTAGTTATATTCTTGTACATAGGGGCAGTATTATAGTAGTTATATTCTTGTACATAGGAGCAGTATTATAGTAGTTATATTCTTGTATATAAGGGCAGTATTATAGTAGTTATATTTTTGTACATAGGAGCAGTATTATAGTAGTTATATTCTTGTACATAGGAGCAGTATTATAGCAGTTATATTCTTGTACATAGGGGGCAGTATTATAGTAGTTATATTTTTGTACATAGGAGCAGTATTATAGTAGCAATATTCCTGTACATAGGGAGCAGTATTATAGTAGTTATATTCTTGTACATAGGAGCAGTATTATAGTAGTTATATTCTTGTACATAGGGGCAGTATTATAGTAGTTATATTCTTGTACATAGTGGGCAGTATTATGGTAGTTATATTCTTGTACATAGGAGCAGTATTATAGTAGTTATATTCTTGTACATAGGAGGAGTATTATAGTAGTTATATTCTTGTACATAGGGGCAGTATTATAGTAGTAATATTCTTGTACATAGGGAGCAGTATTATAGTAGTTATATTCTTGTACATAGGAGCAGTATTATAGTAGTTATATTTTTGTACATAGTGGGCAGTATTATAGCAGTATAGCAGTTATATTCTTGTACATAGGGGTCAGTATTATAGTAGTTATATTTTTGTACATAGTGGGCAGTATTATAGTAGTTATATTTTTGTACATAGGAGCAGTATTATAGTAGCAATATTCTTGTACATAGGGAGCAGTATTATAGTAGTTATATTCTTGTACATAGGAGCAGTATTATAGTAGTTATATTCTTGTACATAGGGGCAGTATTATAGTAGTTATATTCTTGTACATAGTGGGCAGTATTATGGTAGTTATATTCTTGTACATAGGAGCAGTATTATAGTAGTTATATTCTTGTACATAGGAGGAGTATTATAGTAGTTATATTCTTGTACATAGGGGCAGTATTATAGTAGTTGTATTCTTGTACATAGGGGCAGTATTATGGTAGTTATATTCTTGTACATAGGAGCAGTATAATAGTAGTTATATTCGTGTACATAGGAGCAGTATTATAGTAGTTACATTCCTGTACATAGGGGCAGTATTATAGTAGTTATATTCTTGTACATAGAAGCAGTATTATTGTAGTTATATTCTTGTACATAGGGGCAGTATTATAGTAGTTATATTCTTGTACATAGGGGCAGTATTATAGTAGTTATATTCTTGTACATAGGAGGAGTATTATAGTAGTTATATTCTTGTACATAGGGGCAGTATTATAGTAGTTGTATTCTTGTACATAGGGGCAGTATTATGGTAGTTATATTCTTGTACATAGGGAGCAGTATAATAGTAGTTATATTTTTGTACATAGGAGCAGTATTATAGTAGTAATATTCTTGTACATAGGGAGCAGTATTATAGTAGTTATATTCTTGTACATAGGAGCAGTATTATAGCAGTTATATTCTTGTACATAGGAGGAGTATTATAGTAGTTATATTCTTGTACATAGGGGCAGTATTATAGTAGTTGTATTCTTGTACATAGGGGCAGTATTATGGTAGTTATATTCTTGTACATAGGGAGCAGTATAATAGTAGTTATATTTTTGTACATAGGAGCAGTATTATAGTAGTAATATTCTTGTACATAGGGAGCAGTATTATAGTAGTTATATTTTTGTACATAGTGGGCAGTATTATAGCAGTTATATTCTTGTACATAGGGGTCAGTATTATAGTAGTTATATTCTTGTACATAGGGGCAGTATTATAGTAGTTATATTCTTGTACATAGTGGGCAGTATTATGGTAGTTATATTCTTGTACATAGGAGCAGTATTATAGTAGTTATATTCGTGTACATAGGAGCAGTATTATAGTAGTTACATTCCTGTACATAGGGGCAGTATTATAGTAGTTATATTCTTGTACATAGGAGCAGTATTATAGCAGTTATATTCTTGTACATAGGAGGAGTATTATAGTAGTTATATTCTTGTACATAGGAGCAGTATTATAGCAGTTATATTCTTGTACATAGGAGGAGTATTATAGTAGTTATATTCGTGTACATAGGAGCAGTATTATAGTAGTTACATTCCTGTACATAGGGGCAGTATTATAGTAGTTATATTCTTGTACATAGAAGCAGTATTATTGTAGTTATATTCTTGTACATAGGGGCAGTATTATAGTAGTTATATTCTTGTACATAGTGGGCAGTATTATGGTAGTTATATTCTTGTACATAGGAGCAGTATTATAGTAGTTATATTCGTGTACATAGGAGCAGTATTATAGTAGTTACATTCCTGTACATAGGGGCAGTATTATAGTAGTTATATTCTTGTACATAGAAGCAGTATTATTGTAGTTATATTCTTGTACATAGGGGCAGTATTATAGTAGTTATATTCTTGTACATAGGGGCAGTATTATAGTAGTTATATTCTTGTACATAGGAGGAGAATTATAGTAGTTATATTCTTGTACATAGGGGCAGTATTATAGTAGTTGTATTCTTGTACATAGGGGCAGTATTATAGTAGTTATATTCTTGTACATAGAGGCAGTATTATGGTAGTTATATTCTTGTACATAGGAGCAGTATAATAGTAGTTATATTCTTGTACATAGAGGGTAGTATTATAGTAGTTCTATTCTTGTACATAGGGGCAGTATGATGGTAGTTATATTCTTGTACATAGAGGGTAGTATTATAGTAGTTCTATTCTTGTACATAGGGGCAGTATGATGGTAGTTATATTCTTGTACATAGGAGCAGTATTACAGTAGTTATATTCTTGTACATAGGAGCAGTATTATTGTAGTTATATTCTTGTACATAGGGGCAGTATTATAGTAGTTATATTCTTGTACAGAGTGGCAATATTATTGTAGTTATATTCTAGTTCATTAGCGGTCAGTATTATTGTAGTTATATTCTTGTACATAGGGGGCAGTATTATAGTAGTTATATTCTTGTACATAGGAGCAGTATTATAGTAGTTATATTCTTGTACATAGGAGCAGTATTATAGTAGTTCTATTCTTGTACATAGGGGGCAGTATTATAGTAGTTATATTCTTGTACATAGGAGCAGTATTACAGTAGTTATATTCTTGTACATAGGGGGCAGTATTATAGTAGTTATATACTTGTACATAGGGGCAGTATTATAGTAGTTATATTCCTGTACATAGGAGCAGTATTATAGTAGTTCTATTCTTGTACATAGGGGGCAGTATTATAGTAGTTATATACTTGTACATAGGGGCAGTATTATAGTAGTTATATTCCTGTACATAGGAGCAGTATTATAGTAGGTATATTCTTGTACGTAGGAGCAGTATTATGGTAGTTAGATTCTTGTTCCATTTTGCTGCTATCGATCTGGTGTAAACACCTTGAGTCTCAATATTTTTTAGCAATTTGACAGAACACACCAGTCCCAGCCAGATACACCAATATGGGGGTAGCATGGGTGGGATATGGCAGTGTGTGATTAAGCTCACCCGTCAAATTTATAGTCAAATTTACACAACTAATTAATCCAAAAATGTGCGGAGGCCCCTGATTCATTTAGTGGTGCACACTGCTTAATGGATCAGGTCATTATACTCCAATAGGGAAAAACACCGTGTGCACAGCTAAATTGTGGTGCATAGACTAGGTTCCCAAACCGTCAGTATACATAAAAAGAAGTCTAGCACTCAACTTCAGTAAACGTGAATAACGTTTTATTTGTAGCACTCGAAACGTTTCAGTCCTATCTGGACTTTCATCAGTCACGTGCAGGTGTGGGCCCGTTGGGCCAGGCCAGAATAAGGTGGGGAGATGGAGGCTTTAAGTCAAGATATAAATGAGGAGCTCAAAAGGGCACTGACAAGGTGAAAACTTTAATTGAGGTATGCTCGTGGTGGATGTTAATCCGCCAAGTGGTATATAGCACCTGAGAACCGTGTAGTGCCGGTGAGGGAGAGAGGGAACTCAATACAGAGCTCTATATGGCACCGATGGGGTAGAAACTTGTCTGTGACAAGCGGTGGATGCCGTGTCTGAAGGCCATACCTTTCTCTCCCTCACCGGCGTCATATGGGTACAACATACCACCTGGCGGATTAGTTTCCACCACGTAGATATCTCTCCTAAGTTTCTACCCCATCGGTGCCATATAGAGCTCTGTATTGAGTTCCCTCTCTCCCTCACCGGCACTACACGGTTCTCAGGTGCTATATACCACTTGGCGGATTAACATCCACCACGAGCATACCTCAATTAAAGTTTTCACCTTGTCAGTGCCCTTTTGAGCTCCTCATTTATATCTTGACTTAAAGCCTCCATCTCCCCACCTTATTCTGGCCTGGCCCAACGGGCCCACACCTGCACGTGACTGATGAAAGTCCAGATAGGACTGAAATGTTTCGAGTGCTACAAATAAAACGTTATTCACGTTTACTGAAGTTGAGTGCTAGACTTCTTTTTATGTAATTATACTCCAATAAGCGCATCATTAAGACTGGTGTGCACTACGCCATTTTTAATGAATCGCCCCAATTTTCTGTAACTGCTTTATCGAAGCCAAGTTCTCTGCAAAAATAAAACAAATCCATCAGAGCTCTTGCTCCGGACTGACCACTCTCATCCCTTCTTTCAGTGTTAGCAATAGCAGCAGTGAAAGGGTTATACACAGATGTCCACAGCATGGAAAGGGTAGAAAGCATGTACAGTCTCATGGAAGGCAGCAAAAACAGACTACAGAGAAGGAGAGAGAAAATACAGTGCTCAATGTAAATGAGTACACCTTTGTTTGATAAGTAAGATTTTTATCAATTTCTCACTGAACACAACAACAATTTCCAAAATTTTGACAAGACTGAGATTCATATAATATTTTTGAATCCATAACATAACAATAAGGTTAATAATATAACTTTCAATACAAAATATTCAGCTTTACTCAAACTAGTTGATGGAAAAATGAGGACACCCCACTTCAAAAACTACCACATCAAGTATTTTGTATGACTATCATGATATTTAAGGACATCACCAATTCTTCTAGGCCTGGAATGAACAAGTTGCTGACATATTGTAACATCTATCTTTTTCCATTCCTCAAGATTGACCTGTTTTAGAGCCCAGATGATGGATGGAAAGTGATGACTACTTGTCTCTTAAGAATTCTCCATGGGTATCCGGTCAGGTCAGATCAGGAGACCCTTGACCACTGAATCACTTTCATCCTGTGTTCTTCTTCATAAATGCAACAGATATGTGTTTTGGATCATTGTCTTGCTGGAAATATGAATGTCTAAGAGCACGGAGTGATGGCGGCATATTCTCTTTCACTATAGAGCAGCACATCTGTAAATGCACGATACCATCAATGACATGTAGCCCCAAGAACACTGCCACCACCATGTTTCACTGTAGGCATCATGGAGTTAGAAAAATAGATTTAGATGAGCTTTTCTTGATCTTCCAGCAGTGGATTGGGGTTTTAAGGGGATCAATGGTTTATCTTTTAAAGGGGCGTCTTGCTCTTGGTAAAGTAGGTGAAAATAAGTTTGTAGGACCTGGTCCTCCAGCCATGTCAAGGACAGAGACCTACCACCTACCTCAGCTCTTCTTCTGATCAGTCGGCCTGGCGTGATGTCATCATTTTGGGTTGACGCTTATGTGACGTTGTACCATCTCTGCTAATCAAAAAAGCATCTGAGGATGTCTTCAGGGAAGTGGCGGTTCTCAATGCTCCCGTCCGTTGGCCACAAATTACAGATGAATCTACTACTCAGTCATGTAAATAGTTTTGGGGTAAAAGTTTCTGACAGGTTCCCTTTGACTTTAATAGAATGTGCTGTAAATTTAGTGAATGAATGGGAAGTATGCCTATTTATTTTGTTCTGGGGCCACTTTCTGCATTTATCACCTAGACGAGACACCATAAGGACAATCGTCACACTGTGTTTTTCTGTCTAGTGACAGCAAGCAAAGATCTTGCAAAGTATATGAGACCGGATGAGAACAGAAGCAGCACATCCTCTCTACCCAAATCTTATAACTTTTCCTCTACAACTCATTGATAAACAATCCACATGAGCAAATTCTGCGGCTGATGAAAAGAAAAGACTTCCACGACTCATTTCAGACGAGTTAATTTGGCTCCATGAAGTTTGTTACTTTCTTCTCGGAGCGGACTAATCAGATCTTTCTCAATAGAGAGAGCGGAGAGAAATCGATAATGGACTTGAACTCTCGGGAGCAAAGAAACTGATTTTTCTTTTACATTTAAATAACAACAAAGAGAGAGGAGCGAGGAAGACGCCGGGCTCATTAGCAGACAATGCACCGTGATGTCACACTAATCCATGCCATTCAGGAGACAGGACGCCATACATATGTATGTGAGGGGTAGAGGGATGATTGTGGACAGGAGTGCCACTAATACCCTCGACGTGACCACACAAAACTAATCAATAATATTCATTCGTTGGCCCCAACACCTCATGCGGAGCCGAAAAGCACAACAAAAGGGTTGTGTTTATTTTTTTATTTTTTATAACCCTGACACTTGTTGGGTGGGTAATAAAATTAAAGTGAATTGATTTTTGCCTTCTATTTTTTTACGGTAGTCAAAATGACCTGGCAACACGATTCTTCAGTTCAGACGGCCATATAAATCGGAGCAAGATCGTTACTCAGTGCACGGACTGGCCGGCAGCTCTCCCGACCCAAACGCGACAGCTTCATGTATCTCTATGCAGCCTTCACACTCAAGTAGGGACAGCCGCCGGCCAGTCCGTGCACTGCATTACGATTTTGCTCCAATTTATACGGCCGTCTGATTGCTTCCTTACAGTGATACCAGACTTGTATAGCTTTATTTTTAATAAGTTAGTGGCTTAAAAACATTTTATTCTTTATTTAAAAAAAAATTGTTTTCTGTCTTCATCTTTCGAGAGCCATAACTTTTCATTTTTTTTTTCAGCAATTAAGTTGAACACCTAGTCAGGTATCATTAGAGTCCTGACTAGCTCTGCCGGTTAGAAAGGAGGTCCAGGCCCGGCTGCCACAATGAGATCAGACATTAGACTGAATCTCAGGAAAGGATTTGGTTGAGGGAGCGCAAATGCTATTTTTCTTCAACATAATTTTAAGGGCGTTGTCCGGCTTTAGGTTACACGTCTACAGTCACCCTATGTGACTGCAAACTTGTTCATCTTCACTGTGCAGTGTGAGGAGTCTCAGAACTGGGAGCAATGGGTGTATGACCGCAAGTATGCAAATTGTTTACATGGACGCACATGCCGACTAGACGTGTAAGTCCTCACTCAATATGCAGAAAACAATACATGTCCTCACTCATCACGCAGAAAACAATACACGTCCTCACTCACCACCAGAAAACAATAAATGTCCTCACACTACGTAGAAAGCAATGCACGTCCTCACTCAACACGTAGAAAACAATACACGTCCGCCCTCACCACACAGAAAGAAATACACATCCTCACTCAACACGTATATAACAATACACGTCCTCACTCAACACATAGAAAACAATACACGTCCTCCTCACTCACCACACAGAAAACAATACATGTCTTCACTCACTACACAGAAAACAATACACATCCTCACTCAACATGTAGAAAACAATACACGTCCTCACTCACCACACAGAAAACAATACAGGTCCTCCTCAATCACCACCAGAAAACAATCCATGTCCTCACTTACTACACAGAAAAGAATACATGTCCTCGCTCATCACGCAGAAACCAATACACGTCCTCACTCACCACCAGAAAACAATACACGTCCTCACTCACTACACAGAAAATAACACACCTCCTCACTCAACATGTAGAAAACAATACACATCCTCACTCACCACACAGAAAACAATACATGTCCTCACTCAACACATAGAAAACAATACACGTCCTCACTCACAACGCAAAAAACAATACATGTCTTCACTCACCATGCAGAAAACAATACACGTCCTCCTCACTCACCACGCAGAAAACAATACATGTCCTTACTCAACATGTAGAAAACAATACACGTCCTCACTCAACACATAGAAAACAATACACGTCTTCACTCACCATGCAGAAAACAATACACGTCCTCCTCACTCACCACACAGAAAACAATACATGTCTTCACTCGCCATGCAGAAAATAATACACGTCCTCCAAACTCACCACACAGAAAACAATACATGTCCTCACTCACTACACAGAAAACAATACACGTCCTCACTCAACAAGTAGAAAACAATACACGTCCTCACTCAACAAGTAGAAAACAATACACGTCCTCACTCAACACATAGAAAACAATACACGTCTTCACTCACCATGCAGAAAACAATACACGTCCTCACTCACCACACAGAAAACAATACATGTCCTCACTCAACACATAGAAAACAATACACGTCCTCACTCTACACGTAGAAAACAATACATGTCCTCACTCAACACATAGAAAACAATACACGTCCTCACTCACCACGCAAAAAACAATACATGTCTTCACTCACCATGCAGAAAACAATACACGTCCTCCTCACTCACTATGCAGAAAACAATACATGTCCTTACTCACTACACAGAAAACAATACACATCCTCACTCAACATGTAGAAAACAATACACGTCCTCACTCAACACATAGAAAACAATACACGTCTTCACTCACCATGCAGAAAACAATACACGTCCTCCTCACTCACCACGCAGAAAACAATACATGTCTTCACTCGCCATGCAGAAAATAATACACGTCCTCCGAACTCACCACACAGAAAACAATACATGTCCTCACTCACTACACAGAAAACAATACACATCCTCACTCAACATGTAGAAAACAATACACGTCCTCACTCAACAAGTAGAAAACAATACACGTCCTCACTCACCACACAGAAAACAATACAGGTCCTCCTCAATCACCACCAGAAAACAATCCATGTCCTCACTTACTACACAGAAAACAATACATGTCCTCGCTCATCACGCAGAAAACAATACACGTCCTCACTCACCACCAGAAAACAATCCATGTCCTCACTCACTACACAGAAAACAACACACATCCTCACTCAACACATAGAAAACAATACACGTCCTCACTCACTACACAGAAAATAACACACCTCCTCACTCAACATGTAGAAAACAATACACATCCTCACTCACCACACAGAAAACAATACATGTCCTCACTCAACACATAGAAAACAATACACGTCCTCACTCTACACGTAGAAAACAATACATGTCCTCACTCAACACATAGAAAACAATACACGTCCTCACTCACCACGCAAAAAACAATACATGTCTTCACTCCCCATGCAGAAAACAATACACGTCCTCCTCACTCACTATGCAGAAAACAATACATGTCTTCCCTCAGCATGCAGAAAACAATACACGTCCTCCTCACTCACCACGCAGAAAACAATCCATGTCCTCCTCAATCACCACCAGAAAACAATCCATGTCCTCACTTACTACACAGAAAACAATACATGTCCTCGCTCATCACGCAGAAAACAATACACGTCCTCACTCACCACCAGAAAACAATCCATGTCCTCACTCACTATGCAGAAAACAATACGTCTTCCCTCACCATGCAGAAAACAATACATGTCCTCCTCACTCAACACGCAGAAAACAATACATGTCTTCACTCACCATGCAGAAAACAATACACGTCCCCACTCATCACCAGAAAACAATACACTTTCTCACTTACCACGCAGAAAACAATACACGTCCTCCTCACTCCGCACGCAGGAAACAATACATGTCCTGCTCACTCACTACACAGGAAACATGATTTGAAATCGTTCTGATCCGGATAATCATTTTGCTAGATTATTTTTATCATACAATGAGTGCCATAAAAAGGTAATCCCACATCATAAAATGGCGGAAGTGCATTTTTTTTCATCATTTTACTCCACTTGGAGTTTTATATCATATGTTAAAATAAATAGTATCTTTCAAAATTACAAACACATCCAGCAAAAAAAAAAGCCCTGACAAAAAATTAAAATTATGACACTTGGAAAAAGGGGAAGAAAATTAAAAAATCTCCGGGTCCTGAAGGGGTAAAGCGATGTGTCTTATTTGTAAGTGAAGATCAGTTTTAATGCAGTGTCGGGTATGAGTACACGTCTGGCTCTGCTACATCCTCATTAAGAGTCTCCTGGCGCTCGAATGGAAATGTTCATTATTGCCGTGAACGCATAATGTTAGTCGCTGACCCTGAAGAAATTGCTGAGTTTATTCCTGTCTAACGCGGAAAATAATACAGGAGCCGGTGACTACATGGTTCAGTGACGACCCCTCACAGATATAGAGGGAATATTTATTCTGCTGCACCCGGCGTTCTTCACTCCACGCGGGATTATTTATACGCGGAGACTCGCTCTGCTGCTGGTATATAAATTGTCTGCTTTATACATTGCCCTTTAGATCTGGGATTTACGCTGACAGCTGGGAGAGTCCCTTGAGGTGTTTTTATCATTGTCGCGTTTCTCTAGTTAAAATGGTACAGCTATCCAAGGCCGTGACACAGAATCCTCTACTGCCGGCGCCATGATGCCACTGTAGAATGCCGCTAGTATTACAAAACTGCGCAGAATTAATTATTCCTTAGGGATTTCAGCTCTGGAGTGCCTAATTGATGAGCATGATTACTTATAGTCACAGGCAGGGACAGTCTTGAAAAAGGCTAAGAACCAAGCCAATATTACCGCCATACCATGACTATATAGTGGTGGATATGTAAGAGTGTGACAGAAGCTGTCATGAGAATCTCCCCCAGTGTTCATGTGCATACATTAATGTGTGGTAATGTAAATGATGCTTAGTTGTACCTTACTAATAATTATGAGGTTCCTATATTGTATAAAGGTTTTACATTTAAATTTATGCGTCTTGATATTGTTACAAGATTAGGAGAAGATGTAAAGGATAAGATAAGAGGATAGCTATAAAATAGGATAGGATTGGGTTTAGTACAATAGAGTCAGGAAACTAGGGTGCCAGTATAAGAATAGTTAAAGTAGATTTCCAAATTGGGAGGGGTAAGAGTTTGTCAGTGGGAGACTTCCTGATTCTCACAGTCAGTCAGTGGGAGCAGTGTGCAGTAGTGTATTATAGTTCTAACACCCCTTTCTGACCTCGGACAGGATAGTACGTCCGACGTCAGCTCCCCTGCTTTGATGCAGGGCTCCGCGGTGAGCCCGCATCAAAGCCGGGACATGTCAGCTGTTTTGAACAGCTGACATGTGCCCGCAATAGCGGCGGGTGGAATCACGATTCACCCGCCGCTATTAACTAGTTAAATGCCGCTGTCAAACGCAGACAGCGGCATTTAACTACCGCATCCGGCCGGGCGGCCGGAAATGACGTCATCGCCGACCCCCGTCACATGATCGGAGGTCGGCGATGCTTCATTATTGTAACCATAGTGGTCCTTGAGACCTCTATGGTTACTGATCGCCGGTAGCTGTGAGCGCCACCCTGTGGTCGGCGCTCACAGCACACCTGATTTTCTGCTGCATAGCAGCGATCTGATGATCGCTGTTATGTAGCAGAGCCGATCGGGCTGTGCCTGCTTCTAGCCTACCATGGAGGCTATTGAAGCATGGCAAAAGTAAAAAAAAAAAGTTAAAAAAAGTGAAACAAATAAAAAAAACAAAAGTTTAAATCACCCCCCTTTCGCCCCAATCAAAATAAATCAATTAAAAAAAATCAAACCTACACATATTTGGTATCGCTGCGTTCAGAATCGCTCGATTTATCAATTAAAAAAAAGCATTAACCTGATCGCTAAATGGCGTAATGAAAAAAAAATCCGAAACGCCAGAATTATGTTTTTTTGGTCGCCGTGACATTGCATTAAAACGCAATAACGGGCGATCAAAAGAACGTATCTGCACCAAAATGGTATCATTAAAAACGCCAGCTCGGCACGCAAAAAATAAGCCCTCAACCGACCCCAGATTATGAAAAATGGAGACGCTACGAGTATCGGACAATGGCGCTTTTTTTTTTTTTTTTTTTAGCAAAGTTTGGAATTTTTTTTCACCACTTAGGTAAAAAATAACCTAGTCATGTTAGGTGTCTATGAACTCGTACTGACCTGGAGAATCATAATGGCAGGTCAGTTTTAGCATTTAGTGAACCTAGCAAAAAAGCAAAGCAAAAAACAAGTGTGGGATTGCACTTTTTTTGCAATTTCACCGCACTTGGAATTTTTTTCCCGTTTTCTAGTACACGACATGGTAAAACCAATGATGTCGTTCAAAAGTACAACTCGTCCTGCAAAAAATAAGCCCTCACATGGCCAAATTGACGGAAAAATAAAAAAGTTATGGCTCTGGGAAGGAGGGGAGTGAAAAACGAATACGGAAAAACGGAAAATCCCACGGTCATGAAAGGGTTAAGAAAGTGCTGGAGAGTGATTTAGGAGAAGGCAGAATAGGCCAAAGGGCCACACAGTAGGAAAGGCACAGAACGCTTGGGAAAAGCAGAATGTGGTTGGCCGCTACTTGGTACAATGGTATCCCTTAGAGAATCCAGGGCCTACTTCTCCAATTAGGACAGTGGAACCTTTTTCACCTCCCAGCGAATGGAACCAGAGTGGGAACCAGTACGGGAAAGTGGGCGCAAGAATATGGGGACCTCAGAGTCAACACGAGCATCTCAGAGGCCAGAGGAGAAGCCAGCATTGAGAAGGAAAGCTCAGGCTGAGTATGGGACTGCAGAGTCTGGAAGAGCATCTCAGAGGCCAGAGAAGCCAGCATTGAGAAGGAAAGCTCAGGCTGAGTATGGGACTGCAGAGTCTGGAAGACCATCTCAGATGCCAGAGGAGAAGCCAGCATTGACAAGGAAAGCTCAGGCTGTGTATGGGACCGCAGAGCCAGGAAGAGCATCTCAGAGGCCAGAGGAGGAGCCAGCATTGAGAAGGAAAGCTCAGGCTGAGTATGGGACTGCAGAGCCTGGAAGACCATCTCAGATGCCAGAGGAGAAGCCATCATTGACAGGGAAAGCTCAGGCTGAGTATGGGACCGCAGAGCCTGGAAGAGCATTTCAGAGGCCAGAGGAGCAAGCATTGAGAAGGAAAGCTCAGGCTGAGTATGGGACTACAGAGCCTGGAAGACCATCTCAGAGGCCAGAGGAGAAGCCAGCATTGACAAGGAAAGCTCAAGCTGAGTATGGGACCGCAGAGCCAGGAAGACCATCTCAGAGGCCAGAGGAGAAGCCAGCATTGAGAAGGAAAGCTCAGGCTGAGTATGGGACTGCAGAGCCTGGAAGAGCATTTCAGAGGCCAGAGGAGCCAGCATTGAGAAGGAAAGCTCAGGCTGAGTATGGGACTGCAGAGCCTGGAAGAGCATTTTAGAGGCCAGAGGAGCCAGCATTGAGAAGGAAAGCTCAGGCTGAGAATGGGACTGCAGAGCCTGGAAGAGCATTTCAGAGGCCAGAGGAGCCAGCATTGAGAAGGAAAGCTCAGGCTGAGTATGGGACTGCAGAGCCTGGAAGAGCATTTTAGAGGCCAGAGGAGCCAGCATTGAGAAGGAAAGCTCAGGCTGAGTATGGGACTGCAGAGCCAGGAAGAGCATCTCAGAGGCCAGAGGAGCCAGCATTGAGAAGGAAAGCTCAGGCTGAGTATGGGACTGCAGAGCCAGGAAGAGCATCTCAGAGGCCAGAGGAGCCAGCATTGAGAAGGAAAGCTCAGGCTGAGAATGGGACTGCAGAGCCTGGAAGAGCATCTCAGAGGCCAGAGGAGCCAGCATTGAGAAGGAAAGCTCAGGCTGAGTATGGGACTGCAGAGCCAGGAAGAGCATCTCAGAGGCCAGAGGAGCCAGCATTGAGAAGGAAAGCTCAGGCTGAGTATGGGACTGCAGAGCCAGGAAGAGCATCTCAGAGGCCAGAGGAGCCAGCATTGAGAAGGAAAGCTCAGGCTGAGAATGGGACTGCAGAGCCTGGAAGAGCATCTCAGAGGCCAGAGGAGCCAGCATTGAGAAGGAAAGCTCAGGCTGAGTATGGGACTGCAGAGCCAGGAAGAGCATCTCAGAGGCCAGAGGAGCCAGCATTGAGAAGGAAAGCTCAGGCTGAGAATGGGACTGCAGAGCCTGGAAGAGCATTTCAGAGGCCAGAGGAGCCAGCATTGAGAAGGAAAGCTCAGGCTGAGTATGGGACTGCAGAGCCTGGAAGAGCATTTCAGAGGCCAGAGGAGCCAGCATTGAGAAGGAAAGCTCAGGCTGAGTATGGGACTGCAGAGCCAGGAAGAGCATCTCAGAGGCCAGAGGAGCCAGCATTGAGAAGGAAAGCTCAGGCTGAGTATGGGACTGCAGAGTCTGGAAGAGCATTTCAGAGGCCAGAGGAGCCAGCATTGAGAAGGAAAGCTCAGGCTGAGTATGGGACTGCAGAGTCTGGAAGAGCATTTCAGAGGCCAGAGGAGCCAGCATTGAGAAGGAAAGCTCAGGCTGAGAATGGGACTGCAGAGCCAGGAAGAGCATCTCAGAAGCCAGGAGGAGCAAGTATTGACAGGGAAAGCTCAGGCTGAGAACATGAACTTGTGCTGTACTGAAACTACCATGGATTGTTTGTTGTCAAGTAAAGTTGCATTGTTAAAGCGGAATACGGTGTCTGTTCCTGAGTGTGTGATATCGTTCAGAGATGGGACTATGGAATCAGCTGGATCTGCAAATGCAAACATGAGTTTTATGCAATACTTCCACACCACACATACTCCCAGACAGAACACTATGTTTTCTTTGTGGGGTACCAGGGTGTACCGGGAAAAGCAGTCCCTCGCCATGACTACCACCCTGGCCACCTCACAGACGCTACGTCAGAGGATCATGTTAAGAGCTGACAGTGCAGATACAGTATAGACAGTGACTTAGAGGTGATGCTCTCTCTTGGAGTCATTCATTTTTCATCTATTTTCCATCTGGCTCAGACCGACATGACTTCTTCAGCAACAAGTGTCTGTAGAATTACAACAAAGACATTTGACATTTCTTGCACCGTCTCCATCTGTTCCCAACCGGCACAAACTCCCATTCCTGCTGATACCCCACTGCGGAGCCTGCGTTGCTGTGATTGTCCTTACTACCCCTGCTGTGACATGGTAACTGCGCTCCTCTCACTGCCCCACATGCCACCACTCTGCCCCTTACATAACAAAATTGCCCCTTTGTGCCCTCCAGATCGTAAAAATGCTCCATAGAAAGTGACAGAGCCCTCTGTGAGCGCCCAAAAAAGTAAGTGATCACATTTTGCACCTAGAAAATAATAATGCTTCCTGTGCGCCCCCGAGTTCCCTTATAATGTTAAGATGCCTCTAAGGGTGCATTTAATATTAACTATTCTCCCCTGAAGTGCCCGCAACAGTAATGTCCACAAATGCCTTAACAGCCCCCTATATGCAGAATGATGATCCCCACAGCTCCCTGTATTCAATACGATGGCCCAACAGCTTCCCTACATACAGTATGATTTCCCCACAGCTCACTGTATACGATATGACCCCACAAGTGCATTTATACAGTATGTCCCTACACTTTCTCTATATACAGTACCATGGTCCCTACAGCTCCCTTGTATACATATTGGGGTCCCCACAGCCCCGTATATACAATATGGGGCATTTCAGTTGCCTACATATAGTAAAATGGCCTACACATCCAAATATATACAGTATTGGGCCTCCACAACCCCCTATATACAGGATAGTATCGCCTCATTTCCCTATATGCAGTATGTGGACCCCTCAATACCCTATGTAAATTATAATGTTCCCATAAATCCTTATACACAATATGGGGCCCCGCAGCTCCCCTAAATAAAGTATGATGTCTCCCACAACCACCTGTATACAGTATGTTCCTCACAGCTCCCTATATTCAGTATGATGGCCCCCACATCCCTCCATAAACAATATGATGTGCTCACTGCTCCCTACACAGTATAATGGCCCCCACAGCCCCCTATATACAGGTTAATATCCCTACAGTTTCCTACTCACACTATTAGGCCCCAACAGCACATGATCAGACTTTCCTTACGTCTTTTAACAAATTGAGGGTTCAGAAACTGAAGGGGTTAAATGAAGTAACGTTCATTCTATCGCTAGTTATAGAGATTAAAATAATTAAAAATTTTTCCCCTGAAGTTCTTTGCCTACAAAAACTCCTGGCGGTTGCGTCAGCATCCTAAAGACGTCCTGAGCACAAACCCTCAGGTTGTATTCACATTGAGTTTTTAGGATGGAAACTCTCCAAAATCCTCCCTTAGAAACGGTGAATTTGCCATAGAAATGAATTGAAAGGGTTTTGTAAGATGTTTTTGAGGAGGATTTTAGAGAGTTTTCGGTTCCAAAAACTCCTGAAAAACCTCAATATTGAACAAACCCTTAGGGAATGTGCACATGACGACTTTTTGAAAATGACCTTGTGTGCACGTTCATTCTTTTGTTACTTCTTTGGTCTTCAGGGTCTGGAAACCGTGAAGCAGATAAAAGTCACACGTTCATTCTTGAAAGTCGCTCGCCACTGTGGTGTAAAATGAAGAGAAAGAGAAAACGATGGCGCCTGCGAGTACAATCAGGAAAAGGATTGACGGTGTTCTTTTGGAGTGGCTTTGCCCAGGAATACTCGGTGGCTCAGACGCACCAAAGAAAACGTGCACGTACCGTAAACTGCTGCGGTTTGTCCTGATGAAGCCATGTGACACTTCGCGACGCGTTGATCAATAAATCGCATTTCTGAATTCCTGACTCCTTATCACTCTTCTGCCGGCAGTGGAGACTTTACCCATTTTATCGTCAATCCTTGATGTGGTATAATGTCCTTTACGGTTTGTGCACAAGTATTATGGCCGAAAGGCAGAGATCTCTGACAGCTCTGCTGTCCTAGGTGTGGATCACTATAGGATCAAAGTCGGTAAAAAGACAAGGTCCTTGCTAATAAACCATGGGAAAGTAGCCTAAGGGCTCGTTCACACATCCGATTTTCTCGTACGAGTGCTATCCATGTTTTTCACAGATAGCACTTGTACCCACGATATTCTATTGGGCTGTGCACGTTTAATTTTTTCTTTGAACCCAGTGGTCCACAGAAAACATTGGTGCCATGTCTGATTTATAGTCAAGGGTCGGATCAAAATCAGCAATACAAATCTATACGTCTATGAAAAATTCGAACCACACTTTGATGACGTCCAGGTGAGGTCCAATTTTCATAGACCGAATTGGGAATCCAAATCTATAGGTCTGTGAAAAATTCGAACCGTACTTAGATGACATCCGGGTGGGGTCCAATTTTCATAGACCGAATCGGGAATCCAAATCTATAGGTCCGTGAAAAATTCGAACCGTACTTAGATCAGAATAATCACACCATTTTTCTGCTACGTGGAAAATACTGCCTTGTGAATGAGTCCTAAGGTTGGGTAGGGTTTGGAACATTTGTATCAGCTTAGGCCTGTAATGTTTATATCAGCGTCGGAATATCCAAGACATTTGATAATCCAGAATATAGTACAGAAATGTAAGTTTGTGGAAGTTGTAGGACAATTATTCACACTGAACTAGGAGGATTCCGGCAAGAGATTCATCTGACAAAACTGCAAAGCGAGGCATCTTCAGATTTCCTTTACGTGGCAGAAAAATCTATATCCACATCAGGCTGCGGAAGCCGACGGCTCTTAGATTGGAACAGGCCCCTCTTATCTAATATATGACTTGTGTTTGTTACCATCTTGGTATTTGGCACAAAGCTAGATCGGATTAGGAACAGAACGACAGACTTATCTGACTGAGAAAAGGAAGAGTCAGCTCCGCCATGGAAAACTTCTCCGAGACTTGTGCAATTCAAGGTGATCCAAGTTTCACCTTTCAGAGTAACTGCAATTTCAGGAAACTTTTGACATAAAGATGTCCGAAGTTTTGAAAAGTGCTGAAACTGCTGGCCAAATCTCTAAGGCCACATTCACACACAGCTTTTCGAGGTGTTCAAATACAATGTACAATAACGGGTGTTCAAACAGAAACCACTTCAGGAAACGTTCCTTCTTTGGAGAGTTTTCTTTTTAAGCGGTTTTGATGAGTTTTGGAAAAGTTTTGTATTTAGCCTTTTGATTGAACAGTGCTTGCTTTTGAGCGGATTCCATCAGGATCAGCTTCAAAGAAGCGGCAGGCACTTTCTATTTTCCACCAGGTGTTTTTCCAAAGCTTTTCAGTAAAGGAAAACTTTTTTTTTTTTTTTTTTTAAAAAAAGGTGCATTTCCCATATAAATGATTAATAGAAGAATTTTCCATGTGTTTTTGGGGCAGGCTTTTTTTTTTTTTTAAAGCAGATTTAGTAGTAGGAGTTTATCGGCTTCTAAGACCCTCTGCACTGCTACCCAAAGTCAGCTGATTTAAGGTGATGGGCCTAGCACTCAATGGAGGAACCCGCTTGTTTCAACACCTAGGTCCACGATTAAAGGGAATGTGACAGCAGGGACAACACCTATAAACCAATTACGGTACATGGCGGCATTTGTCTTTTAAAGCGGATTGCAGACTCCCATTGTGTGGGACAAGTTCACATTACATTACTTCTTTTATCTAACTTCTTTTGCAGCATATTCTGACTAATCCAAAATGCGCACTCTACGTATGGATCAGTCCTGCCCAATCTCCAGATAGCAGGCCCACTGAGGCGTGACCGAGATCCCAGAGCTGCCCTTACACTCTCATCCCCGAGATCCCAGAGCTGCCCTTACACTCTCATCCCCGAGATCCCAGAGCTGCCCTTACACTCTCATCCCCGAGATCCCAGAGCTGCCCTTACACTCTCATCCCCGAGATCCCAGAGCTGCCCTTACACTCTCATCCCCGAGATCCCAGAGCTGCCCTTACACTCTCATCCCCGAGATCCCAGAGCTGCCCTTACACTCTCATCCCCGAGATCCCAGAGCTGCCCTTACACTCTCATCCCCGAGATCCCAGAGCTGCCCTTACACTCTCATCCCCGAGATCCCAGAGCTGCCCTTACACTCTCATCCCCGAGATCCCAGAGCTGCCCTTACACTCTCATCCCCGAGATCCCAGAGCTGCCCTTACACTCTCATCCCCGAGATCCCAGAGCTGCCCTTACACTCTCATCCCCGAGATCCCAGAGCTGCCCTTACACTCTCATCCCCGAGATCCCAGAGCTGCCCTTACACTCTCATCCCCGAGATCCCAGAGCTGCCCTTACACTCTCATCCCCGAGATCCCAGAGCTGCCCTTACACTCTCATCCCCGAGATCCCAGAGCTGCCCTTACACTCTCATCCCCGAGATCCCAGAGCTGCCCTTACACTCTCATCCCCGAGCTGCACTTAGGCCGGGGTCACACTAAATCAGTATTTCACAAACTCCAGTCCTCATGGACCCCAGAGGTCATGTTTTCAGGATTTCCATAGTGTTGCACAGGTGAGAAAATTCCTGATGCCTTGATAATACTTCCACTACTTGCGCAATACTAATGAAATCCTGAAAACATGACCCGTGGGGTCCGTGAGGACTGGAGTTTGGGAATCACTGCACTAAACGTATGGAAAAATCGGTCTTAGTCTCTTTGCTGAGAGTCGCACAAGTGTTCTCTGTATGGTCATCGGTGTGTAATGCGTTTGCAATGTGATGATGTGATTTTCTTGCACCTACAGTACAATGGTGTTAGGTGCGGGGATGTTCTCCGAGGACTTGTTTACCGCACACCCATGCCGGGACCGGCCTCCTACTGCCAAAGGGACTTCTCTATATAAAGACTCCGGCGATCAGTTCATCTTACTGTAAATTCCCCGATAATGAAACCAACACGGGAGCGCAGATTATCAAGGCTTTTATTAGAAAAGTTATACATAACACGGCATATCAACTATATTCAGGAACAATTATTCTCAAGAAGCGATGAAAACCGACCAAATGGTGTAACAAGATTAATCTCTATAATTAGAACATCCACGTTATCTACAATATCTTTATACAAAGTGGGGAGGGGGCTCGGAGGCACGTCATATAGAAAAGAGCAAAGCACGCGTAAAGCTTTTTTTTTTTTTACATTATTGTGGATGGGGAAACTGCACGAAAAATGCTTAAAATATTAATTTCGTTGACTTGTTTTCTCCCCTGTGTGGTTGGGGGGGGGGGGGGGGGAGTAATACCCTTTAAAGCCTGGTGGATGACAATGTAAGACTGTAGAAAAAAAAAATTAAGTGAAGCTCTTTTTAACGGCAAATCATATTTAAAGCCAGAAATTTTGTGCCGGTTATCTCTCGAAATCCCTTGTATAGCGGTCAGAGCTCCAAAGCTCCAAATTACCTCCATAGACAAACTGAATGATGAAAACCTACACCACTAGAGGGAGCTGGAGAGGTTACTGCATACAGGATGCTCTAGGCTCCCTCTAGTGGTGGCTGGCAGATACGCACGCAGACTTAAAATTCAAATTGGCCAATGCAGAGCACTTAGGTGTGACTAAACCTGTGATATTTTGGATGCCCTTAAATGCGGTGGGTCAACGATTGTGTAAATCGCCGGACAGAATTACTCAGCGGTGTATGGGCCCATAGACAAAGCGGTATTCTCAGCTCCAAGATGATATCCCAATATGTAGTAGGTATAATATTAGCAAATACCTCTAATTACAACTGTAGTATATAGTTCTACTGATTCGCTATGTCACTTACACCATGTGCAGGGCATTGACGCCGCCTTTGGTATCCATGGTTATGACCAGTAAGAACTGTCACATTATCAGTGGTCGTAACCATGGATACCTAAGCTACTGTAATGCCCTGCAAAAGGGGTAAGTGACACAGCAAACCAGAAGAACTGTACTAAATTGCAATTTGTAGGTATTTGCTATTATACCTACTACATACTGGGATACGATCTTGGAGATGGGAATAGCCCTTTAATGAAATATTAAACAGCGCCAAAACTTTAGCTCAGATATAGTCATTTATGAAATTGTATTTTTTGTAGTCAACTTTAATAAATTAAAAAGATCTTAAATAGGAAATTAAAGGGACCATTAGTGAAATATTGTACTGACCTGCCATTCCCCACTGCAAAACTATAACTTCCAGCATAAACAGAGAGGCTACAGCTGTCAGGGCATGCTGGGAGCTGTAGTAGAACATGATCTTTATACACATATAATAAATGATCTACAATATCAGCCAGGCTTGATAAAGATTTTAAATTTGTGTATTTTTTGGAAATCAAAGAGGCAAAACACAGCAGTGTGCAGTATTTATGGCCGGAACGTACACATACAGATATATGGCGATATGTGAGACATGATACAGGAGCTGTATACCAGTAAGGTCCAGCAGGGCATCGCCTTCACCTCGGCCTCGCACGTCCTACATTATGGCCGGACAGACTGGGAAATTAATGGACTTTCTCAGCAGAAAGGTCATTATACAAAGATACACAATGAAGAATCTTTAATTTTAAAGAACTGTGTCACGGTTACCTGTCGTCTCTCCTGGAAATGTCTAAACAAGACAAAAGAACTATAGCTATTATTATTGGAAAATAATATGATCATCCTGTCGGCGTGAAAAATGCTGCCAGATCAGATACAAAGATTGACAGAGCGTTCATTCTCCAGGGGGGTAATCTTATCCCCTTCTCTGTACATTTTGGGGAAATTAAACTAAGATTTTATGCTTGAATGCAAAAAAAAAACAAAAAACCCCAAAACATACATTACTTAGCTTTCCTTTAATGCCTTAAAATACTACTAAAATGTCATTATTTACACTCAGTTTAAATTTACAAAAGTAGAATAAGAGCCAATAAAAAACCCAAATGAAAACAAAACAAAGACAGATTTGGCCATTCCTAGGGAAGTCGCCTTGTGTTCTAGTTCTGGGGGTCCCGGGTGAGTAGTGAGGGAAGTTACACAGCTTGGTGGGCTGCGAAGATAAGTCCTCGGTTATATGCCCAGAAGCCATTTAATTTGGTACTAAAAGTACAGACACTTCTATACCGACGCATAGACCTGAGCCATATACGAGTGGGAATCCTGCCAGCAGCATGTTCTCTGCATAGGCAGAAAATATTCTGTCTCAGCTCCTCATTATAGCAGCTGGGCAGTGAATGAGATTTCCCGAAATCCGCAATGTTAAATGATTAGTGCTATTGAATTATGTCGCCAACAACTACGCAAGTGAAGAAAATCTGCCGCATTTCTGCAACAAAATCTGCATCCGATATCATTGCAGTAGATTTACATTGCAGATAAGTCTTAAGGATCTTATCGATACACGTGGAGGTCATAGACTTGATATTGATAGTCATGACAGATTTTTCCGGCCCCCGAAGACCCAGTGAGCACAGGTCTATACATGCATTCCTCCATGAGACCACACGTCGGACTAGGTGTGAATTAGGAGGTGTCAGGAATATTAAATTGTTGACCATAAGTAATTAAACTGGAAATAGAAAAAAAAAAACTAAAAGAATTGTCTGGAACTACCAGGAACATAGATGGGTTAATAGAAAACTCAGAAGAACAAGAACAGGGTGAAAAAAAAAGGCCAATGGTGAAAAATCAAAGAGCAAGTGAAAGAGGAGGAGATCCAGATAGTAAATACTTAGTAGGAAATATTTCTGCAACTTTAAAACCAAAAACGTTGAAAATAGAGGTAACTTCTTCTATCCAATCAAACAAACAGCGGAGCGCAAAAACAATAAAAAAAAAAAAAAAAAAAAAAAAAAAAGTGTAAAACTGGGTTTTGCGATGCTTATGGCGGCCAACACTGCACACTGCTGCCCTCCACATTTGCTCACCGCACTCTGAACACTTTTTTTTTTTTTTTTAACCTCAGCAGAACTTGTAAAATGAGTCAGTGACTAAAGACGATGGAGATCACATTCACCCATCCACATTTAAAACCCATAAAAAATAGATGTTGCATTGGAAAAATAAAATAAAAACGGGACAAACTTTTTACATTTGAAACCAGCCATGAGCCAATAGGATAGCCTTGTGTGACATGACCAGCGTGAGCCGGTGCTGATCGGCATGGGGGTCACTTTTCATCACGCCGCTCTGCCATGCGAGCTCCGGCAGGCAGGATTTGTACAGGCTGGGAAGTCGCTTGCTTTGGCGGATGCAGAAAGCCAAATCACACCACATGAAACCTGGGTCCTGGCGTGGCGATGATGTCGCTGTAGGGCTCCTCCTGGGTAAGTTCAATGGCCTGTTGCTTTTTAAGGACCAGGAAGCTGTAGAACTTGGCCGCTGCTTGCTTCCGGTTTGTGTTTCGACACAGGTCAAGCAAACTGATGGACTCGGCGCCGGTTCTGGCGAGGACTCGCTGCAAATAAAAAAACAGAAAAAAAAAATCAGCAAAGCCCAAAACCTAAGATTTAAAGGAGGTTGTCAAAAAGTGTTTTTCTTCATTGGATGCTTTTAAAATAATAAACGGAGGTATAATCCATTACTAGCAGCTGCATCGATCTAGTGTAGGACGCTCCGGGGATCTGTCCTGGCTCAGGAAGAAACGTCTGTCCTCTCAGACGCCACTGGACCAATGAAGTATGTCATTGGCTGCAGCAGTCAGGTGACTACAACACATCAGAGAATCATCCAATGACACGCTCTTCTGTTAGTCACATGACCGATGCAGCAAATCCCTGGCTTCAGTGGTCATGTGACTTCCATACTGAGCGTCCTACACTGGATACACGGAGCTGCTGTTAGGAGAGTGTGCCTTTATAATGTTAAAAGCATCCATGCCTAAAAACAAGTATCTGCTGGACAATCCCTTTAAACTATTTTAACTAAAGGGTAGATTTACTACTTTCACTTCCTAGACTTTGGAGAACCATGACCCATTTGGCAAGTGGGATAAGCCATGGTGGATGAGCTTTAGCAAATCTGAAGAGCAGGTCACAGTCCTTTAGTAACCAGCAGGTGAATATGTATATACTTATCCAATGGGGAGGGCCAACTAGTCAGTGACCACCTATATAGCTACATGTACATTGTGCCCTGACCCATGTAGCGGAGATGGCACAAGGCGTTCAGACCAGGAGCTCCAGATGCTGCACCTGCATCGCACCGTGTATGTGGAGGTAGAATCAGAGGCACGAGGCGCAGGTACAGGATGAGGCCTGTAAAAGCCATATTTACTATTGGGCCCAGGATGTGAGTACCGAGAAGCATGTACCTGGCCTTGTAACAAACACTAACCCGCAATTAATTTTACAAAAAAGATAAAAAAGTCAGGATTATTCCCCAGGTAAATTTTTTACTCCGCTTATGAAATGGCTTTAAATGCAAAGGGCCAATACTAATCCCTTTACTGTTGGATCGGCATTACAAGGCATATGCCCCGAAGGTTTAGTAAAAAAAAAAAGTCTAGACATAAAAAATGTATTTGTACACGTGTCTATATGCAATGGGAAAAACTGATGCGTATAATGGGATCATCTGTGAAATTATTTATAGTTCAATAAAACAGCACAAAGGACCCCAAAAGCTCGATAGATTTTTTTCACGTGCAGGGCTATAATGGATGAGGATGCAGTGATGGTGCGCGTCACTCATCCACCAGCGTAGAGAGATAAAACTATACAGATACGAGGTGTCGGCGATTACTATCGGCACAGTACCTGAAGGCCGTGCAGCATCTGCTGAGTCCTCTTGTTCCAGCGCCGTTCCTCCTGGTCCTGCTCCGTCCCGGTGGTGTCTTCCTCCTGCAGTAACAAGAACAGCAATGAGGAACATCTGCGAGTCCTGATCAATATTCATAGGATATCAAGCCAAGGAGAAAACAAATTCATATTTCTCACTATCTCCGGAGCACCGAGCTCTCGTATTAAACCACCCGCTTGTCTGGTACATCGCAAATGACTCTCCAGTCTCCTCAGAAAATATTTGGTGAAACAGATTTTTTTGAGATGTTAAAACCACAGATGTGTTTAGTTGGCTGGAGATATGACGACGTACTGTGGTGTCATTTCAGGAGCACACACATCGGTGACTGTGCCAAAAGCTATACTGCAGGTGGAAATTACAGATGGGGACAATAGTGAAGGCTGCGGACCCCGAGCACAAAGGGCTAGAAACATGACAAGACACCAACCGGGGCAGAGATCCACGCGGCAGGAAAACATAAAAAAAAAAATACTCCTGCAGGGTTGGAGCGATTGGGAGTCTTCACATCATCCATTACCTTGTATTTTTAAGACCTACATGGCCATGGGGTCTGTTGCTGATGTACAAAGTTGGTGACAAGAGTCCCTATAAATGCTGTTCTTAGGCTACATTCACATTTGCGGTCAGCGCCGCAGCGTCGGGCGCCGCCGCATGCGTCATGCGCCCCTATATTTAACATGGGGGCGCATGGACATGCGTTGTGCTGCGTTTTGCGCCGCATGGCCGCAAGCGTTGGACGCAAGAAACGCATCAAGTTGCATTTTTTTTGCGTCCAACTTTCGGCCAAAAACGACGCATGCGGCGCAAAACGCAGCGTTTTAGCGTGCGTTTTGCCGCGTTTTTGTTTGCGTTGTGCGCTGCGGCGCCGACGCTGCGGCGCACAACGCAAATGTGAACGTAGCCTAAGTGAGCCTTTTTTTTTTTTTTTTTTTTAAACACATAAGTGAAGGAGATAATTTTCTGAAGCCCATGATTAACCCCCGTGAGTTAAAAACTCCCCCTTTTAGGTGGTTATCTTTAGCACACAAGCACGGTGATCCCTACCTCCTCCTCCTCCTCAAACTCTTTTTCCTTCTCTTTCTCAGGAATGAGGTTGAGTTCGGGGATCAGGTCGTTAAGATTCTGCGGTTCCTCAGGAGGAAGCTCCACTGGTGGCATCTCGATCTGAGGCTCTGGCTCCTGCTGCAATACAAAAACCCACAATGTGAATGTGCAATTATACGTAGATTTCACGCCTGCCAAATAGAAGCAAGCGTTTCCAATGTATCTGGTGTACGCTGTGCACAATCAGCGATTCGGCAGGCTGGCACTCACCGGCAGTAATGGCTCTGGCTCCATTTGCTGGGAGTCGCGTTTCACGCCTTGCTCTTGTGGCTGAGGAGGTGGTGGCATCACGGTTTCATCCAGATGAGTCCTGCTTCCCTCCATCATGGACTCCTGTAGTCTGCTAGCTTCCTCCAAGATGGGCTGATCTATAGGGCACAAGACAAGACTTTACTAAAACATAATGAGCAGCCGTCTAGTTAGAAAGTCTCGGATTAAAGGCCGGATGAAAGCCCATCAGTGTTAGTTGTGGAGTGCTGGTGAGTAGTCTCCATACAGTTTACATTTAGCCATCGCGGAAGCAGCAAACAAACAATTGGTGCATGTGCCAGGTCATCAATACATCACTCCATGACAGTCAACGGGTTCTCACTTTCCATCCTCCAGAGAGGGTGTGATGGCACAGCTCAGAACTGTGCTTTCACCCATCTTGGTGGCAGAGGCAGCTTTTGACCAGTACATTACAATTTTACCAATTTAATAAGATGGGACGACCCCTTTCATTTTCAACCCACACGTAACCATCATGGAGTATTTGACCCCATTGTTATTAGAAGGTAAAGCAGAAGTGGCAAATGCTGAGCACGTACCGATAACATCCTGCTGCCTCATCTCCTCTCTTGGAACATCAGGATTCTCAAACTCCTTCAGGAACTCGTCCAAGTTGTCGGCTTCACCTCCTTTCTTTCTCTTTCGGAGCTCATCAGGTACCACAGGGGTGAGGCATCTAGTGAACAGCTGACAGGACAAAACAGATGGGTACTGAGTAAAGGAGCAAATATTCACACTAAGACATTAGCCCAGAACAAAACTGGGAACAGAACTGTCCTCCCACCTCTCCTCCTGTCCCCTCTTTGACCTGTTACAATCTGGCTTCCGACCACATCACTCAACTGAAACTGCCCTAACTAAAGTGACTAACGACTTACTAACCAAGAACAAGCGACACTACTCCGTCCTCCTCCTGGACTTGTCCACTGCCTTCTACACTACTCTGTCCTCCTCCTCCTGGACCGGTCTTCTGCCATCGACACTGTGGACCCCTCCCTCCTGTTACAGATTCTCTCATCTCTTGGCATCACTGACTCGGCCCTATCCTGGATCTCATCATATCTAACAGACTGGACTTTCAGTGTCTCCCACCCCCACACCACCTCCTCACTTCGCCCCCTGTCTGTGTTCCACAAGGTTCAGTCCTAGGGCCCCTGCTCTTCTCCATCTACACCTTCGGCCTGGGACAGCTCATAGAATCCCACGGTTTACAATATCTCTACGCCGATGACACGCAGATCTACCTATCTGGACCTGACCTCACTTCCTCACTGACCAAAATCCCTCAATGTCTAACTATCTCGGCCTTCTTTTCTGCTCGCTTTCTAAAACTAAACATGGACAAAACAGAATTCATCTTTCCCCATCTCACTCTACCCCTCCATCAATGTCAATGGCTGCTCACTTTGCCCGGTCACGCATGGTCGGTGCCTCGGGGTGATCCTTGACTCTGCCCTTTCTATCAAGCCACATATCCAAAGCCCTTGCCTCCTCCTGCCGACTCAAACTCGCACATTTACCAAATCCTTGCATTCCTTGACTAAAACCACAAAAACACTAGTGCACGCCCTTATCTCCCGCCTTGACAACCTGCAACCTCCTACTCTCTGGCCTCCCCTCTAGCACCTCTCCAATCCATCCTACACTCTGCTGCTCGACTAATCCACTTATCTCCCCGCTATTCCCCAGCCTCTCCTCTCTGCCAGGCCCTTCATTGGCTTCCTATTGTCCAGAAGCTTCAGTTCAAAACACTAACAATGACATACAAAGCCATCCACAACCTGTCTCCTCCATACATCTGTGACATGGTCTCCTGGTACTTATCTACACGCAACCTTCGATCGTCTCATGATCTCCTCCTCTACTCCCCCCTCATCTCTACTTCCCACAACTGCATAGAAGACTTCTCCTTTGCTTCCCTCATACTCTGGAACTCTCTACCCCAGCACATCAGACTCTCGCCTACCATAGAAACCTTCAAAAAGAACCTGAATACCCACCTCTTCCGACAAGCCTACAGCCATCCTCTGTCTGCTGAACCGCCGCACAACCAGCTCTACCCTCTCCTACTGTATCCTCACCCGTCCCCTGCAGACTGAGCCCTCGCGGGCAGGGTCCTCCCTCCTCCTGTACGTCTGTGTGCCTTGTTTTACTCATGTTTATTGTACTTGTCTATATTTGCCCCGTTCACATGTAAAGCATCATGGAATAAATGGCGCTATAAAAATGTATAATAATAGAAAAAAGTCTTGTGGCTACGAACAGGAAAATTTACCTTCAGAAGTCGGGAGTTCCACAGAGGCTGAGCAGGCAGAGAGAAGAGCTTCTCCACGCCACCCGTCTCCTTCCACATCATCAGCTTCTTTGTGGGGGGCGCCAGGTCCAGGGTGGTGACTATGTCGGAGTAGTCGCTCAGCTGGGCACGGATGGTCTTACTGTCCAACTCCTTTACACTGTCTACAATCAGCTTCCTTTTCCGCTTGGCTTTAGTTTCCTTAACTGTTGACATTAAAGGGGATTATTCATTACAGATTAATCAAGATTAATCAGCGCTGGGGTCCTGAGCTCAGATCCCACCAATGACAATATATGCAAGGAGTTTGAATGTTCTCCCCATGTTTGTGTAGGTTTCCTCGGGGTACTCTGGTTTCCTCCCATACTCCAAAGACGGTGATAGGGAATCTAGATCGTGAGCCCCATCGGGGACAGTGATGTCTTTTAAACTGCTGCAGAATACGATAACGCTATATAAGCAAGGCATAAACAAAGGAATTCATCATCAGAATCCTTTTTATCCCACACTGAAAGGAATTTGTCACCAGATTTTACTACCCCATCTGAAAGCAGCTTGATGTAGGGGCAGAGACCCGCATTCGAGCAATGTGTCACTTACTGAGCTGTTTGCTGAAATTCGTTTTTTATAAAAACACTTAAATGTTGCAGATCTTTCAATTCTCAAAATACAGAACTGTGTATAATCATGAACACACCACTGATTGGTGTACTCTGCATAGGCACAAATCTGCCAAACTACCATCACTGGTGGGGGAAGGGGTTATACAGAGCTCATGCAAATGGAGGACTACAGGGCGGCACGTTTACTAGTCGTAGTGATAAATCTGGTCTGGGTCTCTATTGCTGCCAGTGTCAATTTAGCTTTTTTGAAAGAGCAGGTCACAACTGGGATATTGCAAGATATGAAGTATAAAATGTAACCATTAAAAAAAAATGAATACAAATAAATCAACATTAAGGCTAGGTTCACATTTGCGGTTGAGTCTGCAACATCTCGTCCGCAACCGCAATGCAAAACGCATGCATGATAACGCTGCGTTTTTTTCTGCATCAACTTACGCATGACTTATAAAAAAAACCTCAACATTTGCACGCATTCACGTTTCTTATGCGCATGCGTTTGATAGGAAAAACTGTTTCAAGAATAATTTTCTTGACACAAGCTACGCCCAATGGGCATGTCTCATGGGATTTCTGTATATAAACCCTGGTGCAAACGCAAGCAGTTGCGTACACATGCGTTCCCATAGACTGTAATGCGTTTATTTGATGCACTCCTTCTGCAAGCGTCTGCATGTGTATGGTGGCCGAAATTTGCAGCAACAAAAATTGTAACATGGTGCGTCAGCCGCAGACCACGAAGCAAACGCATGCACCTGCGTCTACAACGTAAAAGATAGGAAATCAAGATGCATGCGGATGTATGCGTATGAAACGCTGCGGACACAACCGCAAATGTCAAACCAGCCTAATACCTGGTTTAACCAGTAAGTCGTTTCTCTGAGGACACATGCCCCTTTAATGAAAATCTAGAACAACCATCTTTTATTAAGATCCATTCCCACCTGATCACCTAATTAACCACGATTGTATAAATTGTAATGTTACCTGTAATGTCGATAGGCTCCAGTGCAAAAGCTTCCTCTTCATTGGGAACTAAAGTAGTCTGGTCGGTCATGGTGGGCAGGGGCTCCACAGGATCCACAGAATCAGGGCTGTCTGGTCCACCCACTGAAAGCCAAGAGAGGGCATGAGGGTCAGATGCGCCATCAAGGAGCAAACATCTAAAGCACTTGTGAGTAAGACAGACACTCACTTGAAACAACATCGTCATCATCCATGTCATCTTCGCGGGGAGGCTGCTGCGGCATTACAACTCCTTCCTCCGGAATCGCTGGTGGATCGTCGAAGATGCCGCCTCCATCATTGCTTAAGAGTTTATCATCTGATGAAACAGAACGGGAGAAATCGGATAAGAATATATTTTATATATATATATTTTTTATGAAAGCCACACACACGTACACGTCTCCTGCCTGACCTTTATAATAAGACCACCAACATTCATCCTGCCTACAACTAACTGGTCGGTAAGCTGTGATCCATACCCAGTATGCCGCCGTCGTTGACCTCTCCAAAGTTGTCATCCTTGTACTGCTCCTCAAACTCCAGGTGGTTGGTCTTCTCATTGAGCTCACTGGCGTTCTGCTCCGGCTCCAGTAACAGGTTGGAGGCGCTGGTACTGACCAACATGTCGTCCTCAAACGCACTACCTTCCCGCATCATTTCTCGGTCATCCATGCCAAAGTCACCTGCAATATCGATAATCCATTAATGCAGCAAGAATCTATATGCAACCAGCGAACTAAGAGTTTAGTAGCAAATATGTAATCCAGAGTTGATACTTTAATGCAGATCACAAAGATAAAAAATAAAAAGGGCCAATTGTGCACCTATATTATCAATCCTTTTTAGACATTGGCCACTGTGCATAATATCCCGCGTCTTGAGGACGGCAATCACATACTGTGGCTTTGTTGTACTTGTTAGCATGTGATGAGCTAATGTCATTTGTTCGTTCTTCAGGTAATCAGCACAAACTGAACACCACAATTAAAGAGAGTTTAATTTCCCTTTTAGAAAACGTTTCCCTATAAGTACAGTTCACTGAAAATAATGTGCGCTTCACTTACCCTCCTTGGGTCCAGCCGTGTCTGCTGCTGGCTCAGTTGCAGCAGTGATGTCACATCGACACCGCTGCAGCCAATCACTGAGCCCTGTGGCGATGACTATGCAGATGGCATGAGCCACAGAGCTCCGTGATGCTAATGTAACGGTCAAAACTTAACGCGGGGCAGCAGTGGAGACTCGCGCTGGACTAAGAGCACAACTCATTTTGTAACTAAGGTCTGTGAATACAGGTAAAGTTTCCTGACCGGGACCACCCTTTAAGACTCTAGAGGGCTATACTTAGTTACAGGAGCTCACCGCTCCACAGCTTTTTAGCTTCCAGTTTGCTGGGACACAGTCCACTCTGCAAAGTTGCTCATTTCTACAATCACTTTGCAAATTTACCCGATTGAATGAAGGGATTGGGAGACAAAAGAAGCAAATTCCTACCGAAATCATTGTCTTGCAGAATGTTGATATTTCCGACCTCTTCTCTCATGGTGATTTCCTCCACTCGACTCTGGTTCAGGCTGAACTGCTGGGCTACATCGATGTCACTGAGGGAAGAGAAGGCGATCATTCACTTTTCTGACATACCAAAAATGGCTGATGAAGATGTTCACACATGACGGAAAAATTCTGTGTTGAGGATCTCTAATATAATTTGTACAGAAGGGTGAAATCATTGAAATCATTGAAATTCATCAGGGGGAAATAATGTTAAAACTGCAAGCCTGGTCAATACCCATACGGGGATTATTGGCAGTGTGTGGATGAATATTACCTAGGCTGCAAATCGTAAATATTAATTTACTTACTCCAGATCCGGCAGAGGCTGGTCATGTACCCATACGGAGATTATTGGCAGTGTGTGGATGAATATTACCTGGGCTACAAACAATAATTATTAATTTACTTACTCCAGATCTGGCAGAGGCTGGTCAAAATCATGGAACTCCTCCGGCAGTGTGATGGCGTTATATGCGGCTTCACGATTTTCCTCCGGTAAATCCACCACACCTACAGTAAAAGTATTGTAAGGGTTATGGTCTTAATTCATGGGAACTGCAGACAGTTACAGAAATAAGGAAAAAATGCTGGAGCACACACACAAAAAAATTATAAGTATGCGGAGAGCTACTCAATTTTGGGGAAAAAGAAAAAAAAAATAGTCCATTTATGTTGCACTGAACAGGATTCCTATTGGTGAGCATCATATCTATTTGGACCTTTGCCACTTATCAAATGCTGCAAAAATTTATATTTGCGTACAGAAACCTTGAAATATTTTTTTGTTTTATGGCAGAAGTCTGAAAAACTGGTGAAAACAGAAAGCGCCATGATGTGTTTAGTTAGGTAGCGGGAGGTTGGGACCCTGTGTCCCGGGCACACGTCCAGTCCCTGATTAGTAGCAGCGATTGCGTGCCACCTTCAATTATAGCACCAGCAGATACCATCTCCCCGCAAATTGAAATCTAAATGTCTGAACGGATCAGTTCGTAGCCGATCTGATCATGGACACTGCATCCTGTGCTCTGCTCAGTAGTGATAACATGAAATGTCATTTCGCGGGAGGAGTAGGGTTTGGCAGATAAATGGGACGCCCATCACTTAATTGTAGACAGACCCAAAAAAGAAAAATAAATCAATCAAGAAGTGATTCCTTTACTTTGATGGAAAATTACTTATGAGCTAAAAGATCAGAAAACACGGCAGAGCGCCTTTACTCACCAGGCCGGAAAGCCATCTTTATTTTGATAAAAGCTTCGTTGCAGTCGGCAAGGAGGTACTTCGCCTTCCTGTGATAGATTCTTACGACGCCCAAAAGGAGGTGACCAGAAGTCCGTAGAGCCATCTTCACCTAGAGAAACGACAGGGACGGGTTACAGATGGAAGGGGCAGCTCCCATACAGTCGTTATAACGCGTGGCCTCGTTACCTTGGGTGAAATGATGCTCTCCACGCTGCTTTCCAGGTTGCACTCAAACACATGGGCCTTCGTCAGCTTCTTGTCCCAGTGGGCCGCCAGCCAGATTTTGGCTAGCGGCCCCCTCTTGCTCAGGACAAAGTGTGCGTAGAACATTTTCCAACGCTTTAGTTACCTGAAAGACAATTAGAAATGAGGCCTTTTACAAAAGTGTAGAAACCACAAGGTGAACAGTACAGGAGCACAAAAACGTGGCCAATCTGGGCGACACCTGCCGGCTGAGTGCCCAACCTGGCGTAGTTTAGGGACCGATTCCACCTTAATCCCTTCACAACATGACAAATTTCCATCCTATGTCATGTCCCTGACTGATGCTAGTAACGGCGCTGAACCCACACCTTTCCCCGCACATGACATCTGATTTAATTAGCTGTCATGTGCCTTTAAAAGTCATGGGTGGGTGCTGCACACGCGGCTGTTACCCTGTCACAATCCTGCTGTAGATCTCTGACAGCAAGATATACCAAGAAACCCGTCATTCCATGCTCCCATTGGAAAGTGATCGCGAGGCGCCGAACAGTTGTCATGACAGTCGAGGGTCTGCTGAAGACCCCCATGCCTATCATTACGATACTCCTGTGATTTCTGTTATACATATAGCACAAGTGATCAGATGATTGCAGCTCCAAGTCTCCTAAGGGGACTATTAAAGAAAGTAAAAGGAAAAAAAAATGAATCACTTTTTTTTGCAACTTCACAGAACTTGGACCCCACACACACACACACACACACACACACACACACACACACACACACACACACACACACACACACACTATTTTCCAGTACACTATATGGTTAAATCAATGGTGTCGTTCAAAAGAAAAGTTCACCTCATCCCGCAAAAAAAAAAAAAAGAAGCCCTCACAGCTATATTGACGGAAATGTTTTAAAAAAAAAAAAAAAGTTGTGGGTCTGGGAAAAACGGGAGGGAAAAAAATGGCAAGGGGACAAAGGAATTAAAAATACTGACTGCAAAGTAGGAAAGAGAGTAGCCCCCCACTAGTCTGATTCTCCGGGGTCTTCACCGAGCCAGTTTTATGACATTTTAATGAACAGACAATGGTTTCGCCAACGTACAACTCAATACCACACAGTTTGGTTACCGGGACTCTGCTACACGGGCAATAACATTTATATACAAAGCAACAATCAAGCTGAGCTCTGTGCTGTCTCCACAAGCAGCCATGTTTGTAAGAGCGGCTACCGTCATGTTTGGCCAAGAGTTAGACAATTCTGAAATGCCAAAAAAATAGTTGCATCTACTTCACACAGATCCCAAATTGCAACCGCCTACAATAGCAGCGAGCAGCCTTTCTTGGGACACTTTGGTCGCAGCAATCAACCAATGTGGGCAACGTTTCTCCTTGGGGGAGTAACAAGCCAGGCCTGGCATGTCAGAGTGAGGAGACTTACAGGCCATACATGCTCCTCTGGGGAAATAACTAACTATGCAGATTGTCACGTCAGAGAAAGAACTAGAACTGTAGCGCCACCTATTGGAAGCGGCAATCAGCTTCCTCTCTAAAGAGACAATTTTCATATTGAAACAAGTGTAAATTTATTTAGCTGTTCATTCACTAAGAGACTGAAATGTGGCCCCTTCTGATGGATGCAGTTTGCCAACATGTTAATCAGTGGCCCACGGGTCTGTCACACTGATCTTGTGTCTTGCAGCTCAAACACTATATTAACCCCGTCATGACCTTGGGCTTTTCCGTTTTTCCGTGTTCGTTTTTCACTCCCCTCCTTCCCAGAGCCATAACTTTTTTATTTTTCCGTCAATATGGCCATGTGAGAGCTTATTTTTTGCGGGACGAGTTGTACTTTTGAACGACATAATTGGTTTTACCATGGCGTGTACTAGAAAACAGGAAAAAAATTCCAAGTGCAGTGAAATTGCAAAAAAGTGCAGTCGCACACTTTTTTGTTTGGCTTTTTTGCTAGGTTCACTAAATGCTACAACTAACCTGCTATTATGATTCTCCAGGTCAGTACGAGTTCATAGACACCTAACATGACTAGGTTATTTTTTATCTAAGTGGTGAAAAAAAATTCCAAACTTTGCTAAAAACAACAAAAACAAACAATTGCGCCATTTTCAGATACTCGTAGCGTATCCATTTTTCATGATCTGGGGTCGGTTGAGGGCTTATTTTTTGCGTGCCGAGCTGGCGTTTTTAATACCATTTCGGTGCAGATACGTTCTTTTGATCGACCGTTATTGCATTTTAATTCAATGTCGCGGCGACAAAAAAAACGTAATTCTGGCGTTTCGAATTTTTTTCTCACTTTGTCGTTTAGCGATCAGGTTAATGCTTTTTTTTATTGATAGATCGGGCGATTCTGAATGCGGCGATACCAAATATGTATAGGTTTGATTTTTTTTTTTATTGATTTATTTTGATAAGGGCGAAAGGGGGGTGATTTAAACTTTTATATTTTTTTCACTTTTGCCATGCTTCTATAGCCTTCATAGGAGGCTAGAAGCTGGCACCACTCGATCGGCTCTGCTACATAGCAGCGATCTGATGTTCGCTGCTATGTAGCAGAATTTCAGGCTTGCTATGAGCGCCGACCACAGGGTGGCGCTCACAGCTGCCGGGGATCAGTAACCATAGAGGTCTCAAGGACCTCTATGGTTACAATGCTGAAGCATCGCCAACCTCCGATCATGTGACGGGGGTCGGCGATGCGATCATTTCCGGCCGGAAGCGGTAGTTAAATGCCGCTGTCTGCATTTGACAGCGGCATTTAACTAGTTAACCGGCACGGGCAGATCGCAATTCTGCCCGCGCCTATTACGGGCACATGTCAGCTGTTTAAAACAGCTGACATGTCCCGGCTTTGATGCGGGCTCACCGCTGGAGCCCGCATCAAAGCGGGGCTTCTGACCTCGGAGGTACTATCCAGTCCGAGGTCAGAAAGGGGTTAATGTACTTGCCTCTAGGAAACGATGCACATAGCGGGTGACTGTTGTGATGGACCCCAAACTAAAAACGTTATGGTGACTGATACTAATACTGCGCAGTTCATAAACTTCCCATCAGCGAGGCAGGAGCTCAGACTTCCAATACTCAGCTCTTTTTAGGTATCACATTACTGACAGCATCTAGACATGCTGGACCTTGTAGTCACCCTGCTAGATTTACATCTGCATTCTGTAAATGAAACAGATGACCCACCCTGGTTCAGGGTCCACGGTGTGCTGTCACATGTACACGGGGACCCTCCATATCACAGACCACCCACAAAGTATTGTGGCTACTGATGGAATAAGGTCAGCTTATTCCTGCAACATGTTCACACTGGACAGATTTGCCATTGAAAAAAAAAATAAAAAAAGGTAAAATGGATTGGTGTAACATGTCACCATATAGATTGTCATCGCTGTGACTGCCACAGCTGATGCCTAAAACCACCACGTCTATAGACAAGAGGCAATGTGCTGACTGGTTACTGGCGGCTGATACATCTCAGCCGGCTATTAAATGGTTATTTGTAGTAAGTTATCGCCTACCCACTGGATTAGCCCCTTAATGACAGCCAATACGTCTTTTAACTGACCTGAGATATAAGAGGATAGCCTCCACATACAGGTAACAATCCAGCAGCTGTCGGCTGTACACTATAGCTGACAACTTGCTGCCACGATCAGTGTTTGCACTGTCCAAATCTGTTTAACCCCTTAGATGCTGCTGTCAATAGTGACTACATCCTATAAATGGTCAGCAGAGTGTGGCTTCTCCCTCTTTATCCCAATTGGTGCCCTCAGATCATGATTGTGTGGTCCTGATGTTTGCTATGGCAATTCACAGCCAAATAGTGGCCTAAAGGTACCTTCACACTAAACGATATCGCTAGCGATCCGTGACGTTGCAGCGTCCTGGCTAGCGATATCGTTGTGTTTGACACGCAGCAGCGATCAGGATCCTGCTGTGATATCGCTGGTCGTTGATTAAAGTTCAGAACTTTATTTGGTCGTCAGATCGCTGTGTATCGTTGTGTTTGACAGCAAAAGCAACGATACCAGCGATGTTTTACAATGGTAACCAGGGTAAATATCGGGTGACTAAGCGCAGGGCCGCGCTTAGTAACCCGATGCTTACCCTGGTTACCAGTGTAAAATGTAAAAAAACAAACAGTACATACTCACCTTCGCGTCCCCCGCCGTCCGCTTCCTGCACTGACTGAGCGCTGGCCGTAAAATGAAAGCACAGCACAGTGGTGACGTCACCGCTCTGCTGTTAGGGCCGGAGCTCAGTCAGTGCAGGAAGCGGACGCCGGGGGACGTGAAGGTGAGTATGTACTGTTTGTTTTTTTACATTTACGATGGTAACCAGGGTAAACATCGGGTTACTAAGCGCGGCCCTGCACTTAGCAACCCGATGTTTACCCTGGTTACCCAGGGACCTCGGCATCGTTGGTCGCTGGAGAGCTCTCCAGCGACCACACAGCGACGCTGCAGCGATCGGCATCGTTGTCTGTATCGCTGCAGCGTCGCTTAGTGTGACGGTACCTTTAGAGTCTGACAGCTGTAGTAATCTGTTCAGAAGTCAGAGGAATTTAGGTGGTAAAAATTCACATTTTCATTCCTATCATGCCACTTTGCATTAATTCCTGTAAAGCACCTGAAGAGCTAATAAACTACCTGTCAGCAGTTTTCAATATGTCTAGGGGTGCTCTTTTTAAAATGGTATCACTTTTGGTGGTTTCCCAATATATGGGACCCCTAAAGTCACTTCAAACATGGATAAGTCCCTAAAAAAATAAATTTTGTAGATTTCCTTGAAAAAGTGAAAAACTACTGTTACATTTTTAAACCTCCTAAAATGCTAACAAAATAAAAGAACATTTTCCAAACGGTGCTGATGTAAAGCAGACATGAGGGAAATGTTATTTATTAATGTTTTGCTGCGATATCTGGATTAAAGGGATCATCATTCAAAGTTTGAAAATTGTAAATTTTGTTTACAATTTTTTTTATAAATAAACAAAACATATCAACCTAAATTTACCATTATCAAAGTATAATGTGTCACGAAAAAAACAATCTCAAAATCACTGGGATTTGTTGAAGCGTTCCAGAGTTATTCCCACATAAAGTGACACTGGTCAGGTTTCAAAAATTTGGCCCCGTCGCTAAGGGGTTAGGGGATAACTTGACCTTATTAAGAAAATCCTGATAAAACATAACATTTGCTAAATCATAACATTAAAATAGTCAAAGACCAAATTAACGCATGAGACTAGAGAGATCAAAACAATGTTTATAGGTAATATTGTGAGATATCATTAATTTCCTTAATTATATCTCAGCACAGGATGAATAATAGGATGATTGAGGGAAAGCCACTTTTGCATCCAAAATAGGGTGCCAACGTCCGCAGCAAGGCAGGACACGTACTAGGGGGACCTGTCAGGGTAAGCCAGGCTCAATATCCATACTGATCGTCCTGGCATTTAACTCTCGATCCATTATCTGTTCTGGCAGTATGTGTAGGGGCTGTGTCTTTTTGACTGGGGCTAAAAATAATGGAGGTTATCCTTTAAGCCCTACTTTAAATGTTTTGTAAGATACAATGGTTGTTCTATGGAATTTAAACTGAAATACTTGTGTGATTGTCTCACCCATGCTGTCGTTTCAATATCTTTAAGCCATCTAACTAATCTGTTTTTTCTTTGACTCACCACCGTATTAGTGAAGTTTGGTTCCGTTTATGGAGGCAGGTTATATGTCTACCAGTTGTTAATGTGGAACGAGTCAGATTAGGAAATGTTAGGGGTAGCCGTCAGTGAGCGGGGGCGCCAAGATAAGGTGCCAACCTCTGCGGTTAGGAAGGGACATAATTGAGGCCACTTTTAGGGCTGTCCCACACGTCCAGATAATTCCGGTACCGGAGTTATCCGTGTCCGTGTGCCTGTGAACTCACGTAGGCCATACGTGCGGCACACGTGTGCCGCCCGTATGGCGAGTGGGTACCACACGGAGCGTGTGGTACCCACGCGTGTGGTACCCTGCATCGTGCTGAAGCCGCGATTCATATGTTCCCTGCAGCAGCGTTTGCTGCAGAGAAAATATGAATAATAGATCTTTATTTTAAACACTATGTGTCCCCCCCCCCCCCCCCCGCTGTTCAGAAAATACTCACCCGCTCCCTCGTTGGCTGTCGCGGCTTCCTGGTCTGGCCCCATCTCCTGTATGCGGTCACGTGGGGCCGATCATTTACAGTCATGAATAAGCGGCTCCACCTCCCATAGGGGCGGAGCCGACTATTCATGATTGTAAATGAGCGGCCCCACGTGACCGCATACAGTAGAAGGTGCGGGGCAGAGAGGAAGGAGTTACAACCAACGTGGGAGCGGGTGAGTATTTTCTGAACAGCGGGGGGGGGGGGGGCGCACAGGGGGTGGGAGGGCGGGGGACACATAGATCTTTATTTTAAACACTATTATTCATATTTTCTCTGCAGCAAACGCTGCTGCAGGGAACATATGAATCGCGGATTCAACACCAGTGGGGGGGACAGCGCTTACTGTAGCGCTGTCTCCGGCACGCCACACGGAGACCGTCCGTGTGAGGTGCGTGTTTTACACGGACCCATTGACTTTAATGGGTCCGTGTAATACGTGCGCTCCCACGAACAATGACATGTCTCCGTGTTTGGCACACGGAGACACGGTCCGCAAAAAATCAATGACATCTGCACAGATGCATTCATTTTAATGGGTCTACGTGTGTCAGTGTCTCCGGTACGTGAGGAAACTGTCACCTCACGTACCGGAGCCACTGACGTGTGAAACCGGCCTTAGGGTGAAATAAAAAACTATTTCGGATTTCTCTCTTTAAGGACAAAGCTCTGTATTACCTATAAACTTTGATTGTTTTGATCTCTATAGTCTCATGCCTTAATTTGGTCTTTGACTACTTTAATGTTATGATTTAATAAATTATGTTTTAGCAGAATGTTCTTTCTGATAAGATGTATTTGTTAACCCGTCACTTGTTAAGCATCTCTCTGGTCACCATCCCCTAACCACAGACGTCCAGCAAGTTCCTATACACGTCATCATGGGACAGACACACACTGCAACTTGTCATCCATAGAAATGCATCTGTCCTCCAGATCACCCCACCGGATACAGGACTGGATGCGTAGAGATTATATACATACACAGATGTACATAGGACACTGTTCATGCATCTATATAGCAACTAAACTTTCCGCTATAAAAGAACAGGCAAAGTAAAAAAATATTCACCAGCTCAACATGTAATTACTGCTCTCTGGAGCCACATGAGAATAAAGGGCCCCTAACATGACAACCGTAGACGCCAACCACCGAGTGCTGCAATTAGACATGGGCCATCATCCCGCAGGACCCTGGCCCAGTGGTCACCGGATGGGAGACCTTAGATGACAACTTTCACTTGCTGGGATCCCTGGTGCCTCACACTGACATGGACAAACATGCTGCCAGCTCATTTTTACTGCAGGTTCAAAATAATTGCAGCAGTCGTTTCGTCACCATTCCACCTGCCCTTATCACATTCTTTTCTCTATTTTCCTGCACATAATATGATAAAGTGAATTGTATCAAATTACAACTCACACACAAAAGTCCTCATAAAGCTCTTGGGAAAAAAAAAACAAAAACAAAGTGGAGAAACTTTCAGAATTGGCATTACATGCCTCTACCTGTCCCTCACTGTGGTTTGCAGTGGACCTCAGACTACAAAACTGCCCTATGTCCTATAATTACAGACATAGAAACTACCGCCTGTGGCAACCAACCTGCAACAATGAAATGACCTGCAATGTAGCAGCGCTCGCTGCCGCGCCTGCGCACCCACCACTGCCGCGCCTGCGCACCCACCACTGCCGCGCCTGCGCACCCACCACTGCCGCGCCTGCGCACCCACCACTGCCGCGCCTGCGCACCCACCACTGCCGCGCCTGCGCACCCACCACTGCCGCGCCTGCGCACCCACCACTGCCGCGCCTGCGCACCCACCACTGCCGCGCCTGCGCACCCACCACTGCCTCAGTTGGAAAATATACATTCACTTATCTACCAGCAAATAGAAAGGAACAGGAAACATTTGGGCCACAAAAGTTTTGATTAGAAGGAAAGCCACAATAAAAATTCTGTCAGTCATCTATGCTCCTAAAATAGAAAATGATGAAAAAGTCTTACGTAGCCCAAAATGTCAATGAAAACTACGGTTATTCCTGGTAATGCCCAAGTGATGACGGAAATATAAAATAATGGATCCCAGAGTAAGGAAAAAAAAAATCTAAACTATATAAAACCCCTTGTCAGTATCAGTACTGAGCCACAAAATGAAGTGACCGCACAGAACATCAGGGGCAGGAATGACGGTAGCATTACCTGCTCTATCCCCCATCAGGTGCTGAGCAGCGACATCTTGACCATCGGTCACATGCTATGGCCTGTGATCGGCTGCAGCGGTTAAATAGGATATCGCAGCTTCCTGCCCCCGCAGAGCCCATCAGAAGCTGAACCACTTTGGCATTCTTTTCATTTCACCACTGGTATCGGTAAGGTATGTTCCATGTGTGTAGTAGAACACTAACCGGTTGCCTTCTCCTGCACTTTACAGCGCTGCGCCGTTTCTTTTTAGGATCACATGACTGGAGTGGTGTCGTTAATGTTAAGCTCCCCTGCCCCCAGTTTTAGGGTTCAATAATATTGGTAAGTAGACAGCGTATAACTCGAACAAATGCCATCTGATGTGTCACCGGATAAGCAGCGTAGATCAGATGACGTGCACCATACAATGTAAGGGTGCATGCAATCAGTCGGACTGCACTTGGATGTCATCAGAGTGCAGTCCGGTGTATGCCAACTCACACAAAGGAGAAATTAAGTTCTCCATCTTCCCCACACCTGTGAGCTGATTCTTGCATGCAATAAAATTGGATTACAGTAAAATAACACTAGGCCACGATCGTGGCAGATTGATCCCTAATATTCATGAGCCGCCATTGTCCTCTGTAGCTTACTAGCTGCCAGACTTCTCCAGTGGTGAGGCGGAGGTCACTTCTCAGTGTAAGTCTATGAGAGCCAGAGTAAGGCCAAAAGAAGGTTCCAAAGGTTACGCAGAGCTTGTGACCACTACCTCTGACTTATGGTCAGTCAGAGCTGTGGTCACAAGATGGCGGATCAGGACCGGAGACAGGAAGAGCAAAAGACGGCAGCTGGTAAGTCTAAGTTTATTACTAGGGACAGATAAAAAAAACAGCCGGAGTGGTGCTTCCAAGAAAGTAACGTTTGGCCAATGATCTCCAGCCTGTCACAGCTGCTGTCACAGGATGGTGGAGAAAGAAGGAGCAGCGCTGGCAAGAGTAGAAGACGGCAACTGGTATTTACTACACAGAGAACATACATTGCTGATACCTAAACAGCCGTAAAAAACAAAAACCCAAAAAAACTTGAACAAAAAAGGCGTTGTCCACTACCGATTCCCCCCCCCCGTAGAATAACCCCTTATAACCGCCTCAGGGTCTCAGCACTTGATCTACAGTGGCGAGTGACATGGCCTTACTCCCACCTCCTATGGATACAATATATAGGGCAGCACTGTTAGCACTGTTACTGTGCAGCACTGGGGTCCTGGGTTCTAACCCAAGCAAGGGCAACATCTGCAAGGCGTTTGTATGCTCTCCCCGTGTTTGCGTGGGTTTCCTCCAGGTTCTCTGGTTTGCTCCCACATTCCAAAGACTTACTGATAGGGACAGCAATGATAATGTGTGTAAAGCGCTGTGGAATATGTTAGCGCTATATAAAAATAAAGATTATTATTTATTTATATCCAAAGGAAGTCAAAGCTGCGGCTGCTCTCACTTCCACCTGATGTCCCGATTTGTCCGAAGGAGGGGAGATCAGTAAAGCCATGTCACTCGCCCCGGGAGAGCCAGTGCTAAGACCCTTGGTATGACGCCAGCATCGGAGGAGAGTATAGGTGGTGGTGGGGTGACATGGGGATTCAGAAACGGTTGCTGGAGTAGTGGACAACCCTTTTAAACATTAAACTATACGTACGTGTGGTGATTCCGTGGTGGTATGTGTGGTGATTCCGGATATGTTCATTGCACACATGCGGAATCGCCGCACCAGATACATATAGGGCCCAGTGATTTATCTTGTAGAGATGGAGAATCGCTGCAAGATAGACATGATGCGTTCTAAAAAGATGCATCACATGTCCGGAAATGCAGGGCCGCCGGATGCAAGTTCGCACACATAGTGGAGACGGGATTTCATAAAATCCCGTCCACTATGCTGTAACATCTGGACGCTGAAGGTTGAACGTTGCGGCTGTACACAGCATCCAGTCCGCAGCTAATCCGGATGTAATCCAGTCCATGGACACGTACCCCGTACCCTAAGAACAAACCTGTGCAAAGAGCAACAAATCATTTCATGGATCATCGTAACAAACTTTGGTTTCAGTTAGGAATCCTTTCCTTATAAATAGATTTTTTCCAAGTTATTCCTTCTCTACAGAATCCTAAACGAACGCAAACAGAACCTGAAAGCAACACCGCACCTCAGGAGAAATGCCGCCATTTTCTTGCTCACCTTCCTGTGCAATTTAATTTTCACAAATATATAAATCTGCAAGGTGCTTGCAAAAGAAACTTAGCAATTTAACTTATTAAAAAGGGAATCTGTCACCACATTTGACCTTTTAGGCTATGTTCACACGTGGTGGTTTTTCAGCTTTTTTTAATGCTAATTTTCAGCTGCGTATTACAGTACCAGCAAAGTCTATGAGATTTCAGAAATCTCATGCCCATAGCTTGAATTTTTTTTTGCCCTCAGTATTTTATCCTTTGCTTTTTATTTTGCACAATAGAGCATGTCACTTTCATCGTTTTTTACCCATTGAAAGTAAGGATAAGTTCACAGTAGGCATTTTGTTTTCTGCAGCAAAACCTGATCCCTTGGCAGGAAATAAACTGCAGAAAAAAAAAGCAGGTTTTGGTTTTTTTTCTTGTGGTTTTTGTCATGCAAAATTTGTCTCTTGTGCATGCTAAAACTTTAATGTAAAAAAAACCTCGACATCTGCGGATTTTCAGTGTTTTTTTCACCAACCATTCATGTTAATGGATGGAAAATGTTGAAAAAAGTGGCATGCTCTATTGTGCAAAAAACTTGCAAAGCACAAAATAATGACAAAAAAAAATTGTGCATGAAATCTCAAGACATAGCTGGTACTATAAAACGCAGATCAAAATTTGCATTAAAATGGGTGGTGAAAACGCTGAAAAAACCCCACACACGTTTTGCTGCGTTATTAGTGAAAATAAAGCAAGTACAGCAGTATGTGAAACCCAATTATGTTTGATTTTCGCAGGTTTACCACCCTGTCTTGGATTAGTACAGCTTGATTAAATTAGTGATGCGTAGAAAGTAAACATTGGCCGACCAAGGTGTGAGATGGAACAATGCCTGTGGCTGACCAAGGTGTGAAAGTTAACCCCTTAGTGACCTAGCCAATTTTTACAATTCTGACCAGCCAGGGTATGTGCACACGCTGCGGATCCACAGCGGATTTGACGCTGCGGATCCGCAGCAGTTTTCCCAAAGTTTACAGTACCATGTAAACCTATGGAAAAAAAAAAAAAAACGCTGTGCACAGGCTGCGGAAACGCAGCGGATTATTTTCCGCAGCATGTCAATTCTTTCTGTGGATTCCGCAGCGGTTTTCAACATGCACCAATAGGAAAGTGCAGTTGAAAACCCGTAGAGGAATCCGCAGAAGAAACCGCGATAAAATCCGCAGTGAAAACCGCAGTGGTTTTGCACTGCGGATTTTCCAAATCCGCTGTGGAAAAATCCGCAACGTGTGCACATTCCCTTATTTTATGAGGTTATAACTCTGGAACGCTTCAACGGATCCTGCTGATTCTGAGATTGTTTTTTTTGTGACATTGTACTTCATGATAGTGGAAACATTTCTTTGATATTACTTGCGATTATTTATGAAAAAAAGGGAAATATGGCAAAAATTTTAAAAATTTTGCAATTTTCAAACTTTGTATTTTTATGCCCTTAAATCAGAGAGATATGTCACAAAAAAATAGTTAATAAATAACATTTCCCACATGTCTACTTTACATCAGCACAATTTTGGAAACAATTTTTTTTTCGTTAGGGAGTTATAAGGGTTAAAAGTTGACCAGCAATTTCTCATTTTTACAACACCATTTTTTTAGGGACCACATCACATTTGAAGTCATTTTGAGGGGTCTATATGATAGAAAATAACCAAGTGTGACACCATTCTAAAAACTGCACCCCTCAAGGTGCTCAAAACCACATTCAAGAAGTTTATTAACCCTTTACTTGCTTCACAGGAACTGAAACAATGTGGAAGGCAAAAATGAACATTTAACTTTTTTTTTGCAAACATTTTACTTCAGAACCATTTTTTTTTTATTTTCACAAGTGTAAAAACAGAAATTTAACCATAAATGTTGTTGTGCAATTTCTCCTGAATACGCCGATACCCCATATGTGGGGGTAAACCACTGTTTGGGCGCACCGCAGAGCTTGGAAGAGAAGGAGCGCCGTTTGACTTTTTCAATGGAGAATTGGCTGGAATTGAGATCGGACGCCGTGTCGCGTTTGGAGAGCCCCTGATGTGCCTAAACAGTGGAAACCCCCCACAAGTGACACCATTTTGCAAACTAGACCCCTTAAGGAACTTATCTAGATGTGTGGTGAGCACTTTGAGCCCCCAAGTGCTTCACAGAAGTTTATAAAGTAGAGCCGTGAAAATAAAAAAATCAAATTTTTTCTACAAAAATGATCTTTTTGCCCCCAAATTTATATTTTCACAAGGGTAACAGGAGAAATTAGACCACAAAAGTTGTTGTGCAATTTCTCCTGAGTACGCCGATACCTCATATGTGGGGGTAAACCACTGTTTGGGCGCACTGCAGAGCTTGGAAGAGAAGGAGTGCCGTTTTACTTTTTCAATGTAGAATTGGCTGGAATTGAGATCGGACACCGTGTCGCGTTTGGAGAGCCCCTGATGTGCCTAAACAGTGGAAACCCCCCACAAGTGACACCATTTTGGAAACTAGACCCCTTAAGGCAGAGGTGTCAAACTGAATTCCTCGAGGGCCGCCAACAGGTCATGTTTTCAGGATTTCCTTGTATTGCACAGGTGATAATTTAATCACCTGCACAGAATGATTCCAGCACCTTGTGAAAATAAAAAATCCTTTTTTGTTTCCTCAAAAATGATTTTTTAGCCTGCAATTTTTTATTTTCTCAAGGGTAACAGGAGACATTGGACCCCAAAATCTGTTGACCAGTTTTTCCTGAGTACGCTGATACCCCATATGTGGGGTGGGGCACTGTTTGGGCACATGCTGGGGCTCGGAAGGGAAGGAGCGCCGATTGGAATGCAGACTTTGATGGGATGGTCTGCGGGCGTCATGTTGCATTTGCAGAGCTCCTGATGTACCTAAACAGTAGAAACCCCCCACAAGTGACCCCATTTTGGAAACTAGACCCCCATAAGAGCTTATCTAGATGTGTGGTGAGCACTATGAACCCCCAACTGCTTCACAGAAGTTTATAATGTAGAGCCATGAAAATAAAAATCATTTTTTCCACAAAAATGATTTTTCACCCCCAAATTTTTACTTTCACAAGGGTAACAGGAGAAATTGGACCCCAAAATTGTGCAATTTATGCTGAGTAGGCTGATACCCCATATGTGGGGGTAAACCACTGTTTGGGCGCATGGCAGAGCTCGGAAGGGAAAGAGCACAGTTTTGGAATGCAGACTTTGATAGAATGGTCTGCAGGTGTTATGTTGCGTTTGCAGAGCCCCCGATGTACCTAAACAGTAGAAACCCCCCACAAGTGACCGCATTTTGGAAACTAGACCCCCCAAGGAACTTATCTAGATGTGTGGTGAGAACTTTGAATGCCCAAGTGCTTCACAGAAGTTTATAATGCAGAGTTGTGAAAATAAAAAAAAAAATTTCTCCACAAAAAAGATTATTTAGCCCCCACGTTTTTATTTTCACAAGGGTAACAAGAGAAATTGGACCTCAAAATTTGTTGTCCAATTTATCCCGAATACGCTGATGCCCCATATGTGGAGGTAAACCACTGTTTGGGCGCACGGCAGAGCTCGGGAGGGAGCACCATTTGACTTTTTGAGCACAAAATTGGCTGTGGCGTTTAGAGACCCCCTGAAGTACCTAAACAGTGGAAACCCCCCAAATCTAACTCCTAACCCTAACACACCCCTAACCCTAATGCCAACCCGATCCATAATCCTAATCACAACCCTAACGATAATCACAACCCTAACCCCAAAACAACCATAACCCTAAATCCAACACACCCCTAATCCTAATCTCAACCCTAACCTCAAACCTAACCCTAATCCCAATACACCCCTAATCCCAACCCTAACCCCAAACCTAATCCCAAACCTAATCCCAAACGTAACCCTAATGCCAACCCTAATCCAAACCCTAATCCCAACTCTAACCCTAACTTTAGCCGCAACCCTAGTCCTAACTTTAGCCCCAACCCTAAATTTAGCCCCAACCCTAAATTTAGCCCCAACCCCTCCAGCTGCCAGCCAGCAGATCATGCTTACCGAAGGAAGAAGCCGGCGGCCAGGACCAGGAGAGGACACAGGACCCAGAGACACCGGTAAGTATGACAGGGTCCCCGAATCCCCCTATTTCTCGGTCCTCTGATGTGCGATCACATCAGAGGACAGAGAATTACACATCGCTTTTTTTTGCGGTCGCCGGTAAACAGTTAATTACCGGCGATCGCAAAACAGGGGTCAGTGAAAACCGACCCCGATCATGTTCATGATCATGTTCTTTGCAGCCGAGACCCCAAAGATCTCCCGGGTGCCGGCCGGCCACTTTTTGGCCGGAAGATGGCGGCGCCCATCGTGAGCCACGAGGAGCACCAGGGGAGACAGGTGAGTATCGGAGGGGCGATCAGGGACCCCATTTCTCTGTCCTCTGATGTGTGATCACATCGGAGGACAGAGAAATTAAATGGGAAATCGCGGAAGGGGGGGGGGGTTTGCGACTGTTAATTACCGGCGATCGCAACTCGGGGGTCGGTAAAAACCCCCCGAATCATGTTCTCTGGGGTCTCGGCTATCCCCGGTAACCGAGACCCCAGAGAAAATCCAACTCTGGGGGGCGCTATTCACTTTTTCCACAGCTGTGGTTTAAGTACCCTTAACTGCCGCCGTTAAAAGGCGTATCGGCGGTCGCTAAGGGGTTAAACAGTGTCCCAGAAACTCAATGCACTGCCAGGGTCTGGGGTAAATTATTCCAGAGCACTTCACCTCCCCACATTTATATGTGTATTTTCTCACAGACATGTTTTGCCCCCCGCCCACACCCTGCGGGGCAAGCCGGGAGGCAGAGGGTGCGTGTGCTCATGATAGAGAACATCAAACAAACAATTTGATAAAAGTTATAAAAAGTAAAGAAAAAAAATCCCTTCCAGCTCCATCACCAGAAAAAAAATAATTACAGAATATGAAAAAAAGATTAAGAAGATACAGTTGCATTTCTCATTCACAAGACATGCTGGGAGCTGTAGTCCCATAACAGCTGGAGATCGGCAGATTAGACACCTCTGAACCGGATAACAATGAACTTTACAGCCTCAGAAGCTGAGCTGCTGCTCTCTGTTATCAGCCCCTCTGCAGGCCCGTGCACCAGTACAGTCCACAGGTGAGGTCGGATGTTGCTGTAGGTGCGCGGCCCCTTTAAATAAACATGTCCGCCCGAGCGCGGAGAAGCGGCAGGCTATGAGGCCGGTACCGGGCGGAGGATGGCGCCTACAGCCCGCGGACCTCCCGCGGCCTCCGCCTGCACATACGAGCACACAGGCGGTGTAGGCAGCCGAGGACCGAGCGCGGCCTCTTCCTCCTCCTGCCCGCCATATTGGATATCCGCCCCGGGGAGGACTCCGCGCACACGGCCGCCCCTCTCCTCACTACTCCCCGCGTACTCACCCCCTGCCGGACACTCACCGCCGTGTGCTGCCCCCCGCTCTGCACTGAGGCGGCCGCCGCTCGGTTCCTGGCTCCCTTTCCGCCTCTCGGGCCCACACTGACACAAACAAGATGGCGGCCGCGGCCCTTCCTGCCGCCCAAACAGCGCGTTCAAATCCGCAGGATGTTTACTGATGAAAAACCACAGGCAGCGAGCGTAACCATAGAGAGGGCGGGGAGCTAGCGGGGCAGAGCGGCGAGGTGCGTGTGACGTCATTGGGAGGAAAGGGCGGGGTGTAGTCAGGAGGCGAAGACGCCATTTTGGTTGAGGGAACTAAGGAAAAACACGGAAAGCATACTGTTCATAATATCAATTTTATTTCAGGGGGTCATGATTTGGGATATAAACAGTAAGGCGGTGTGTAATAAACAATACTATAATAAGTGAAGGCACCGCGCGAGCGGACTGGGCGTAGTTCAAACAAAGGGGCGGGGCTTCACCCTAGTTGGTCAGCAAGTTATTGGTTTCCAATGGCAACCAATCACAGCTCTGCTTTTATTTCGTATTCTGGGTTTGAAAAATGTAAGCTGCGCTCTGATTGGTTACCGTGGGAAAAAAACATTTTTGTTTTCAATTCATACTACAAGGTCGTGTAAGGAGTCAAAATGTATTTTAAATGTGCTCTACAGTGTTCTAGGGGACTCAACCCTCTAACAACCATGCTGGCACTGGCGTAACTGTGCCCTAAACTCTTGTCTACGCCTAGGAGCACCGAAGCATACGAATTAAAAGTTATTTTCTCCAACCCTGTGCCAGTAATAGGCGCAGTGCTAGTGTGGTTGTTATAAGGGCTTAGGCCTCTTTCACACTTCCGTTTTCTGCTGTCTGTCGTTGTACAGCAAAAGGATGGATCGATGGACGTCACGAAAATAGGGAAAACCATGTGTGACGCATCCAGTGTAATGACGGATGCGTCGTTCACAAATTCCGGGAATTGAATGTCCAGGGAGAGAGAGAGACCTTTTCCCGGAATTGAAAATCCTTCCACGCATGCTCAGAGGGGAAAAACGGGATCCGTCGCTGGATTCCTGTGTGTGAAGCTCAGCGATGGATCCTGCTCCCATAGACTTCCATTGTAGCCGACGACGGGCAGCGCAGGATGCGTCGCTGACCGATTTTCCGACGTGCACAAAAAACGTTCCTATGAACGTTTTCTCTGCACGACAGACCGCTATTTTACGACGGATCCAGTGCGCGACGGATGAAACAGAAGGCCATCTGTCAAAATCCGTCGCTAATACAAGTCTATGGGAAAATGCAGGATCCTGCATTCTCAAAAATCGACGGATTGTGACGGGAGCTGAAAGACGGAAGTGTGAAAGAGGCCTAACCCCCTACAACCCTGTGCATCCCATTTAAAATGCATTTCGGGGGTGACGGACTCCCTTTAATAAAAGTACTACTGCTGTAAAGTATGTAATAATGCCACCATACAGTGTAATAGTGGTGCCATGTAGTGCCACAAAGCCATATGGTGCATTAAAGGGTTTGCTGAAAAAAAAACCTCAAAGAAATATAATGATATTATTTCCTGTCCGCTGGCGTGTGTCCGGGCGTCGTTCTCCAGGCTGTTGAGACCTGCACATGCTGTAGATTTAGGATATGCCATAAATATATATACGAGATTGGAATACGTCCTTAAAAATCCACAGCATCCTCAATGTTTACATATACAGTAGCTTCAGGCTATGGGGTCTCCGATAGTCGGGCCCCCACAAAACTGATATTGATGGCCAGTGGCGTAACTACAAAGTTATGGGCCCCGGTGCGAACTTCCAAATGGGGCCCCCCCCTACCCCCCCCACCTTCCCCCGCCCCCTACCCCACCCCCTACCCCCCCTACCCTCCCCCCACCTTCCCCCGCCCCCACAACCCCCCCACCTTCCCCCGCCCCGCTTCCCCTAGATACGCCTCGGACTGTTGCAGGAATCTCCTGCACTGCAACATGGTGTTGGGTGCCAGCACAGCCCACACAGTGGTATATCCAGCACAGCCCGCACAGTGGTATATTCAGCACAGCCCGCACAGTGGTATATCCAGCACAGACCGCACAGTGGTATATCCAGCACAGACCGCACAGTGGTATATCCAGCACAGACCGCACAGTGGTATATCCAGCACAGACCGCACAGTGGTATATCCAGCACAGCCCTCACAGTGGTATATCCAGCACAGCCCGCACAGGGGTATATACAGCACAGCCCGCACAGGGTTATATACAGCACAGCCAGCACAGTGTTATATACAGCACAGCCCACACAGGGGTATATACAGCACAGCCCGCACAGTGTTATATACAGCAGAGCCCGCACAGTGGTATATACAGCAGAGCCCGCACAGTGGTATATACAGCACAGCCCGCACAGTGGTATATACAGCACAGCCCGCACAGTGTTATATACAGCAGAGCCCGCACAGTGGTATATACAGCAGAGCCCGCACAGTGGTATATACAGCAGAGCCCGCACAGTGGTATATACAGCAGAGCCCGCACAGGGATATATACAGCAGAGCCCGCACAGGGGTATATACAGCAGAGTCCCCACAGGGGTATATACAGCAGAGCCCGCACAGGGGTATATAGAGCACAGCCCACATCTCATCTCATCCCCCCCCCCCCCGATAATGGCCCCACAGTCCGGTTAAAAAGAAAAAAAAAAAAACAACTCTCCTCACCTTTCCTTTTGCCCGCGCTGCTCCTGGCGGCTGCAGTCTGCCCAGGACACTGCAGGTGCGCGATGATATGACGTCATCGCGCACCCGCAGTGTACTGTCAGAGGCAGAGCGGGGAATGATGGGAGAGGAAGCGTCAGGTGACGCTCTCTCCTCCCATCATTGCATTGAACTATACCGGTGTCATAGACGCCGGTATAGTTAAATGCGGCGGCGGCGGCACTGGGGGGGTTCCGGGGGAGGAACAGTGCAGCGGCCCACTACTGGCATCGGCTCTTCTGGCATTTGCCAGAAGTGCCCGATGGCCAGCCTGGCCCTGCTCAGACCTGCCGGCCCGGGGCCCCTGACCTGCGGGGCCCGGTCGCAATGGCGACCGCTGCGACCGCGGTAGTTACGCCCCTGTTGATGGCTTATCATCTGGGTAAACAACAATTGTTAAGGTCTATATTACTACTTTAAATGGTTATTTCTAAAATATCACTGGTGGTCCCACCGCTGGGACCCCTTAGGCTGCTTTCACACTAGCGTCGGCCCGACGTACCGACGCAAACTGTGAAGAAAATGCCCAACGTTGGCAGCGGAAGCAGTCTTAAGACGCTTCCACTGCTTCATTTTAAGGTCCGGGGAGGAGGGGGCGGAGTTTCGGCTGCGCTTGCGCGGTCGAAAATGGCGGTCCCCACACACAAAAAAGCTTTACATGTTACTTTTTTTGTGGCGGCGGTGCGCCAAAACACGACGCAACCGTCGCACGACGGTTGCAACGTGTGGCACTGCGTCGCAATGCGTCGGTAATGTTAGGCTATGGGGAAAAACATCCTGCAGACAACTTTGCAGGATGCGTTTTTTCTCCACAACGACGCATTGCGACGTGCAGTTCCCAACGCTAGTGTGAAAGTAGCCTTATGATCCTGGGACCATCAGTGGGAGATCCGGAAATAGGGGATCACTTTTCTTGTCGTAAAGACAAAGTTGCACCTCTGCTCCTTTCAGGATGGGGCTCTATATACTCAGGTCCGCTGGGGCCCCAGTCATCCCATCCACAGTGATCAGTAAGGATAACTCGTTATTATGGGAATAACCCTTTAATCACACCGCTAGTATTTTGCATTGTCCACAGATAATGCCATCATACAGCCCTGAAAGACCACTAAATAGTGCATTGAAGGGGTTTACAGGATTACATTTTTTTTCCAACATCCCTCAGGAAAAAATAATATTAATGTGAATAAACCCCTGTGACAGGGTCACTGGCACTGCATGTGAGGGGAGATTGCTTTCCTCCGTTATCTAGAAACCCATAAGTTTCTTTTCAGCATGATATGTGCTGAAGGAGTTAAGTGTCCATGTTATGGGTGGGTTTTTAGGTGAGCAGGTAAGAGATGGGCCGGACACCTACTCACCATATCTCCTCCTCAAGGGTGTGGCTGGGGAAATCAATGTCCAGCCAGTTTTTCCTTCTCTGTGTCTGTGTTGTGTAGAGGCAAGAAAGCCTCCAGGCTGATGCTCCTTTAGAGCTGCTATATGTGTTGTCCCAGAAGTACTGGCAGGACTGTGTATGAACTGTTTATTTTCTTTTGAGCCATAAATGTTGTTTTTCTGTTACCATTTTTGGTTTATGACGTAATAAACCACCAAGAGACTTTAACTCTACTCGTGCCTGCGTCTACCTCGAGGAGCAACTAAGGTCTCTTTCACACTAGCGTCGTGCATAACGTCGAGGCATTTTTGACTGTGAACAGGGGGCAGAGCCAGAGAGTCTGCCCCCGGGGCAGTGGGCAGAGGTGCTGGCCCCCTATCTGACAGGTGAAGCCCAGAAAGCCTATTTTGACTTGGCATTGCAGGATGCCCAGGAATATGCCAACTTGAAAATGGCATCCCAAAGGGTTCATCACTGGGCGTGTTGTGGTGACAAACCTCTCAGCTCATAAATGTTTGACTGGTTGCATTTGGTCCAGAAATGGTTGCAGCCGGAGTCCTCCACTCCAGCCCAGATGGTCGAGCGGGTTGTCATGGACAGATTTATTCACTCTCTCCCCAGGCCAGTGCAGACCTGGTTTGCCTAAGGAAACCCCCTGAATGCGGATGATCTGGTCGGCCTCATAGAAAGGTATCAGGTGGTCGAGAGGTCCATGAGGAAGTCAGGGGGCGGTACATCTCCATAATGGGATATCCACCAGGAGCCGGAGTCCCAAAAAAGGGGTAACAGAGCCACCACTGGGGGGAGTCCGAGGAGCCAATGAGGGGCTACCAAAAGCTGCAGTTAAAGACTTGATCTGCTGGCGGTGTCATGGTCCTGGACACATAGTGGCCCGTTGTCCTATGTCTGCTGAGCAGATGAATTGTAGCTTAGGCAGGCGCTGCTCGTATTATGCCTACCCAGCCTGCAGTGTGAACTATCAGCCCAGAGATGGGCTGCAGTCATGCCCCGTGACCAAAATCGGAGTACTGGTATCAGGACTCTTAGACTCTGGGAGTTTGATGACCCTAATAAGGGCCACGCTTCCCCACCAGTTGATTCCAGGGAAACGTGGGCGTACGTTGTATCCATGGGGATGCCAAAGACTTCCCTGTTGCCAGAGTATTGATTAAATCAAGTTGGGTACAGAGTCCCATGAGGTTGGGGTAGTCAGAGGCTTACTATACCCTGAGATAATCGGCCGGGACTTCATCCTGTTTTGGGATTTGTGGGGAAAGGCAGGATTGCCCAGTGGCTCAGCCAGGAGCCAGCGCAACCCTGAGGTGGAGGAGTTCTCCTTGTGTGTCCTAGCTGATGATGAGGAAGAAACAGTGACCAGTGAGGCCGAGGTCCTGAACTGGGGGTTTCTGGGGAAAATTTGGGGACTACTCAAATGTGGTATTTAACCCTAAAAGTGGCCTTTGAAAATGTGTTTGTGATTGCTGCGGTTGCTCAAGAGCCGGGGGCTGACACCAGGTACCCACACTTTGCAGTCAATAGTGAATTGTTGTATAGAGTGACTACACTGTGGGGAGGTGAAATAGTGGAGCAGCTGTTGGATCCAGTGCCATACCGGCGGAGGGTTCTAGACATGGCCCATTCGCATGATTTGGGGGAACATCTGGGGGTGGAGAAAACGCAGGAGAGAATATTGCAGAGGTTCTATTGGCCAGGATGTTATCGGGAGATCCTGAATTATTGTAGGTCCTGCCCCACCTGCCAGATAACCGCTCCCTCTTTGCACTTTTGAAGTCCTCTATTCCCGTTACCAGTAATAGAGATCGCGTTTGAGCGAATTGCCATGGACCTAGTAGGTCCTTTAGTTAAGTCCGCATGAGGGCATCAATATATCCTAGTGGTCATGGACTATACGACCCAGTGCCCTGAAATAGCACCCCTAAAGAACTCTTTGGCTAAGAGTAACTTGTCTATATTTTTGCTAGGACAGGTCTGCCGAAGGAGATTCTGACAGACCAGGGAACCCCCTTCATGAGCAAGGTAATGAAAGAACTCTGTAGGGTCCCCGTTTATTAATAAGTGACAGGGCCGGACTGGGACTAAAATTCAGCCCTGGCATTTGAAGTTACACAGGCCCACTTGTCACATGGTGACTGTATAATATCTTTGTACACTTGTAGGTTACAAGAAGTGAGGGGAGTGTAACACGACTATATAACATATAATTACAGCTGTATCCAGCATTACAGCCAGCCCCCATAGAATGTAATACAGCGCAGCCCCCATAGAATGTAATACAGCACAGCCCCCATAGAATGTAATACAGCACAGCCCCCATAGAATGTAATACAGCACAGTCCCCATAGAATGTAATGCAGCACAGCCCTCATAGAATGTAATGCAGCACAGCCCCCATAGAATGTAATGCAGCACAGCCCCATAGAATGTAATGCAGCACAGCCCCATAGAATGTAATGCAGCACAGCCCCCATAGAATGTAATACAGCACAGCCCCCATAGAATTTAATACAACAGAGCCCCCTTAGAATGTAATACAGTCCAGCCCCCATAGAATGTAATGCAGCCAGCCCCCATAGAATGTAATGCAGACAGTCCCCATAGAATGTAATGCAGCCAGCCACCATAGAATGTAATGCAGCCAGACCCCATAGAATGTAATGCAGCCAGTCCCCATAGAATGTAATGCAGCACAGCCACCGTACAATATAATGCATCACAGCCCCTTAGAATGTAATGCAGCACAGTTACCATACACTATAATGCAGCACAGCCCCATAGAATGTAATGCAGCACAGCCCCCATACAATATAATGCAGCACAGCCCCCATAGAATGTAATGCAGCACAGCCCTATAGATTGTAATGCAGCACAGCCCCATAGAATGTAATGCAGCCAGTCCCCATAGAATGTAATGCAGCACAGCCCCATAGAATGTAATGCAGCACAGCCCCATAGAATGTAATGCAGCACAGCCCCATAGAATGTAATGCAGCACAGCCACCATACAATATAATGCAGCACAGCCCCATAGAATGTAATGCAGCCCCTCCCAATAGCCCCACAATCCAGTTATCACTCAGTCATTGATATATAATAATAATTTAAAAAAACCACTCTACTCACCTTTCCTCTTGCCCCGCACTGCTCCTGGCTCTGGTCTCAGCAGCTGCAAACTCCCGGTCACACAGCAGGTGCGCGATGATATGACGTCATCACGCACCCGCAGTGTCAGCGGCAGGCAGAGTGGGGAATGATGGGAGAGGGAGCATCAGCAGACGCTCTCTCCTCCATCATTGCATTCAACTGTACCGGCGTCTATGACTCCAGTATAGTTGAATGCAGGGCCGGGAGTGTGCCGACAGCGGGGGGAGTGTGCCGACAGCGGCACACTCGAGCGGCCCACTACTGCCACCGGCCCTTCTGGCATTTGCCAGAACTGCCCGATGGCCAGTCCGGCCCTGATAAGTGACCAGTATACCATACACTCTTTCTTTCATTTGGGAGGGAGCTGGACTACCCATCTCTATTTCCCTCCAGACTACTGAATTATACTAAAGTATTGAAGTATGGTATATGGCCAAAATTACACTTTTTTTGATACATGGCCAAAATTGTGATTTTTTTTTACAACACATTGGTCTCTTTGTTGAATTTGCCCTTGACACATAACTGGGTTGTGAATCAAAATGAGAAAACAACTCCAGAAAATCACCTTGTCTGATTTGGCAAGATTTATTTTGCAAATTATGGTGGAACATAAGTATTTGGTCACCTAAAAACATGCAAGATTTCTGTCCCTCATAGACCTGTAACTTTTTCTTTCAGAGGCTCCTCTGTCCTCCACTCATTACCTGTAGTAATGGCACCTGTTTGAACTTGTTACCAGTATAAAAGACACCTGTCCACAACCTGAAACAGTCACACTCCAAACTCCACTATGGCGAATACCAAAGAGCTGTCAAAAGACACCAGGAACAAAAGTGTAGCCCTGCATCAGGCTGGGAAGACTGAATCTGCAATAGGCAAGCAGCTTGGTGTGATGAAATCAACTGTGGGAGAAATAATAAGAAAACGTAAGACATACAAGACCCCCAATCTGGGGATCTACGCAAGGTCTCACCCGGTGGGGTCAAAATGATTACAAGAACAGTGAGCAAAAATCCCAGAACCACACAGGGGGATCAAGTGAATGACCTGCATAGAGCTGGGACCACCGTAACAAAGGCTACCATCAGTAACACACTACGCCGCCAGGGACTCAGATCCTGCACTGCCTGTCGTGTCCCCCTGCTTAAGCCAGTACACGTCCAGGCTCATCTGAAGTTTGCTAGAGAGCATTTAGATTATCCAGAAGAGTATTGGGAGAATGTCATATGGTCTGATGAAACCAAAGTAGAACTGTTTAGTAGAAACACAACTCGTCGTGTTTGGAGGAGACAGAATGCTGAGTTGAATCCAAGGAACACCATACCTTCTGTGAAGCATGGGGGTGGCAACATCATACTTTGGTGCTGTTTCTCTGCAAAGGGACCAGGATGACTCTACTGTGTACATGAAAGAAAGAATGGGGACATATATTATGAGATTTTGAGTGCATACCTCCTTCCATCAGCAAGGGCATTGAAGATGAAACGTGGATGGGTCTTTCAGCATGATAATGATCCCAAGCACATCACCAGGGCAACAAAGGAGTGGCTTCGTTAGAAGCATATGAAGGTCCTGGAGTGACCTAGCCAGTCTCCAGATCTCAACCCCATAGAAAACCTTTGGAGGGAGTTGAAAGTCCGTGTTGCCCAGCGATAGGCCAAAAACATCACTGCTCTAGAGGAGATCTGCATGGAGGAATGGGCCAACATACCACCAACAGTGTGTGGCCAACTTGTGAAGACTTACAGAAAACGTTTGACCTCTGTCATTGCCAACAAAGGATAAAAAACAAAATATTGAGATTAACTTTTGTTAATGACCAAATACTTATTTTCCACCAGAATTTGCAAAATAAATCTTTCCAAATCAGACAAGGTGATTTTCTGGATTTGTTTTCTCATTTTGATTCTCATAGTTGTGGTCTACCTATGATGTCAATTACAGGCCTCTCGCATCTTTTTAAGTGGGAGAACTTGCACAATTGGTGGCTGACTAAATACTTTTTTCCCCACTGTATACTCTTAGGGTACTGTCACACAGTGGCACTTTTGTCGCTATGACGGTACGATCCGTGATGTTCCAGCGATATCCATACGATATCGCTGTGTCTGACACGCAGCAGCGATCAGGGACACCGCTGAGAATCGTACGTCGTAGCAGATCGTTTGGAACTTTCTTTCGTCGCTGGATCTTCCGCTGTCATCGTTGGATCGGTGTGTGTGACACCGATCCAACGATGCGTTCACTTGTAACCAGGGTAAACATCGGGTTACTAAGCGCAGGGCCACGCTTAGTAACCCGATGTTTACCCTGGTTACCATCGTAAAAGTAAAAAAAAACAAACAGTACATACTCACATTCCGGTGTCCGTCAGGTCCCTCGCAGTCTGCTTCCCGCTCTGACTGACTGCCGGCCGTAAAGTAAGAGCAGAGCACAGCGGTGACGTCACCGCTGTGCTGTGCTTTCACTTTACGGCGGCACTCAGTCAGAGCGGGAAGCAGACGGCAAGGGACCTGACGGACACCAGAATGTGAGTATGTACTGTTTTTTTTTTTTTACCTTTACGATGGTAACCAGGGTAAATATCGGGTTACTAAGCGCGGCCCTGCACTTAGTAACCCGATGTTTACCCTGGTTACCCGGGGCCTTCGGCATCGTTGGTCACTGGAGAGCTGTCTGTGTGACAGCTCCCCAGTGACCACACAACGACTTTCCAACGATCACGGCCAGGTCGTATCGCTGGTCGTGATAGTTGGAAAGTTGCAGAGTGTGACAGTACCCTTAGATTACTGCTATCAGTGATCATCATGTGGGGAACCCAGTGAACAAATAGATTATGTCTTCCCTGTAAGCTTTGGAGGAAAAAGTTTGTAGTGGTCTGTGGAGCGCTGAGATAAGGGATAAATGTAGGGACAGCAATCTGGTTAACAAACCTTTATTAACCCTTCGATCTCCACAACGCGTTTCGATAGCATAACACTATCTTCATCAGGTGGTACATTTTGCCAGAGCATCGGGTCAGGCAAAAAAGTTTCTATCCCTCATGATATATGTTACCCCAAACATAAAATAATTAATTACCCCCAGCCACCAATTTTTGCCTGTTCTACTTTAACCCTCATTGCTTCTGCAGCATTACTAAATTACGACAGCACCTAGGTGAATACCAACCATGTACAGAGGCTGCATGTGAAGTTAAAGGGCCAGTGCTGCTCCACCGACTTCCGCATCAGGAGATAAGCGGGAGCTGGTGACATCACGCTCAGAGGTGTATCTAGCCTTTCCTGCACTCGGGGCAAAGGATCAATTTGGCGCCCCCCCAAACCTCCCCCACTTGAACCTTAACTCTATTGAAACTGTATGACCAAGCCAAGGTACATTCCTAAATCCCCATAATGTTAAAATAGATACCAATAAAAGTAAAATTAATTGAGACATCAGTAGGTTAAGTGTTTTTGAATATCCATATTGAATCAGGAGCCCCATATAATCCTGCATAAAGGTTAATAATGGCCCCATAAGATTCTCCATAGACACATTTGCCCAATATAGTGCTGTAGAAACGTTGATTATGGCCCCATAAGATGCTCCATAAAGATATTTGCACCATATAATGCTGCAGAAACGTTGATTATGGCCCCATAAGATGCTCCATAGAGACACTTGCCCCATATAGTGCTGTACAAACGTTATGGCCCCATAAGATGCTCCATACAGACACTTGGCCCATATAGTGCTACACAAACGTTGATTATGGCTCCATAAAGACACTTGTCCCATATAGTGCTGCACAAACACTAATTATGGCCCCATACAGACATTTGCCCCGTTATAGTGCTGCACAAACGTTATGGCCCTATAAGATGCTCCATACAGACACTTGCCCCATTTGCTGTTGCTGCGATAAAAAAAAAATCACATACTCACCTCTCCATCGCACAGGCCCTCGGCACTTTCAGTATTCACCGCTCCTCGTTCCAGCCGCAGGTCCATCTTCAGCGTCTTCTGCACTGACGTTCAGACAGAGGGCGCGCACTAACCACGTCATCGCGCCCTCTGACCTGAGCGTCACTGCAGAAGATGCTGAAGACAGAGCGGCAGCTGGAACGAGGAGCAGGTGAATATTGCGCAGCGCTCCCCCTCCCCGTTATACTCACCTGCTCCTGGCGCGGTGCAATCCCTGCTTCCCCATCGCTGCTTCTTCCTGTACTGAGCGGTCACATGGTTCCGCTCATTACAGTAATGAATATGCGGCTCCACCCCTATGGGAGGTGGAGCCGCATATTCATTACTGTAATGAGTGGTACCATGTGACCGCTCAGTACAGGAAGAAGCTGGGGCGCCGGGGAGCCAGGGACTTGCAGGGACCGCGCCGGGAGCAGGTGAGTATAAATAGACAGCCCCCGCTCACCCTCCCCTGCCGACCTCTGGGTATGACTCGACAAGGAGTCTCCTTGGACCGCCGCATAATCAGGCGCCCCCCTGTCGGCTGTGCCCGGGGCACATGCACCGGCTGCCCCCCCTGGATACGCCACTGATCACGCTTACGGAATCCCGCCGGGACACGATTGGCTGATATTGGTTACCTAATGGCATGGGCACACAATTGTAGTAAATGCTGCAACATATGATGTTTCATTTTTGTCTTCAGATATAGTGTCAAACCTGAAGATGAGTACCTCCTTGCATGGCTAAGACTAAAGGGCTTGCTTAAATGCTACATACACCTCTCGTGTATGGCCAGCTGCTTTAATTGTGCACACTGGTTTACCTTATCTTTTAGGACTCATCATCCATTATAAATGTTTTATTCTCATCAGGCTATAACAGCTTCCTCTCCTCCGGGAAGAATTTCTGCAAAATTTTGGAGATGTCTTTAGGAATTTTTGCCCCTTCATCCAGAAGAGCATTTGTGAGGTCAGACACTGATGTTGTGGAGAGGCCGGGCTCACAATCTCCATTCTATCTCCTCCCAAAGGTGGTGGATGGGATTGGAGTCCAGGCTCATGTAGCCGGTCATGTTTTTTCACCAAACTCCCCCAACCTTGTCTGTATGGACCTTTTGCACTGGGCACAGCCATGGGGAACAGAAAAGGGCCTTCTCCAAACTGTTCCCACAACTAGAATTGTGTAAAATGTCTTGTACTGAAGCATCACGATTTCCCTTCACTGGAACTAATAGGCCAACACCTGGCGCAGTGTTTGTGATGATGTTAATACCAGAAGAGGTCTGGACTCTGCAGTTATGGGGTCAGCAGAACATTGGTGACTTTTCTCCCCGCTGCTCCTCCCCCGCTCTGTACCACTACAAGGTCAATACTTCATCGCCGAGTTCTTTCCACTTCTCAGTAATATCACTCACAGGTGATGGGGGAAGATTTAGGAGGAAGAAATGTTATGAATGGACTTGTTACACCGGTGGCTCCTATCACAGGACCGCGCTAATATCCGTTTCTAGAATAGATGAATATTTCTCTCGAGCCTCACCAGGCCTTATAACCCATTTTCAGATTTGGTTCATTAGATCTTAATAGGAAAATGACATGGCCCATGACTCATGGGTGATACACGTGACCTGGTAAATTTGAGAAAAAAGTAATATATGATTGTAATACTTAATGATTTATTATTCCTCTGGCTTGTTTTCTGCATTCTCCTTGGTGTACTGGTAGAAGAAAATGTAAATTGAGTTCATTTATCAGGTTGTGTGTTTTATTATTTTGCATTGTTAGCAAACATAAAGCTTTAACAAAAAGAATAAGGGGGAAAAAAAGCAAATCTGCTCTGCTGCCTGTACAGCCTTTAAGTAAGACAAATTGCATGTAGCTTTCTCCTTCCCCAATCAAATACATCACAACGGGCAGATAATCTGCCTTACTTTTTTTTTATTTTTTTATTATTATTATTTTTCTGACATTGTATGAGCTTTTGTATTACATATGTACATATAAATGACTGGATAACGCAGATAAAAACAATTTCTAGAATTGTTTTTCCTTTTCATTTTTTTTACTGTTCACGTTTCAAATTAAATAACCCATCAAACTAATTTTTTATGTTAATACAGTCGGGTGGATGACTAATGTGTTTTTCCTTTTAAGTTATGAATATGTAATAAAATTTAATTCATGTGAAAAACGAATCATATGATTTTTGGATGTTATAGTTGTAGATGCTGTGAATCAATTCACAGGACCTGGTCCAGCGGCCAAATCATTTAAAGGGGTTGATTTATCAATTTAGGCCGGACAACCCTTTTAATCTGTGGACCTGAGAACCGCCTCTTACCTGATGGCATCCAAGTCTTTTGTTTTGATTAGTCTTCCTGGCGTCTTTGTTGCGGCATGACGCACATATGATGCCATGGCAGACTGGCTAACTAAAAGAAGAGTCACGAATGTAGGTAGGAGATGGCTTACAAGGCTGTAACGTGGCACGATGCGGCAGCCGTGGGTGAGGTATTCATCTTCCACACCCCAGCACCCTACGTAAAGATGGTGGTCCTGGCTTGGTGTGTGGCCTTGAGTTATTTTGCCACCTCATTGTGCCATTGCATTCGGCCACCAGGACCAGATGTTACAGAGTTAAGTGAGGGAAACCACAATTAAAAAATGAACGTCTTCTTTTTTACTGCAGGATAACTTATTAAGAACTATATACAGCAGATAGTAGCTTTCTCTGATGCGCCATGCCAATTCACTAGCGTCTCTGTTGTGAATTTGGATTTTGGGCTCCCCCGGTGGCCACTGGTGGAATTGAACTTGTGTCATCATCTTTCCTGTTCACCTGTTCTCATCAGATCTGGGTGTCGCTATATAATCTGGCTTCTCTGTTAGTTGCTTGCCGGTCAACAATGTTATCAGAAGCCTCTCTGTGCTTGTTCCTGCTCCCAGACATCTACTAGATAAGTTGGACTTTCGTCCATGTTTGTTTTTGCTTTTTGGTTCCAGTTCACAGCTGCAGTTTCGTTACTGTGTCTGGAAAGCTCTTGTTGATCAGGAATTGCCACTCTGGTGTTATGAGTTAATGCCAGAGTCCTAAAGTAATTTCTGGATGGTGTTTTGTTAGGGTTTTCTGCTGACCATGAAAGTGTTCTTTCTGTCTTCTGCTATCTAGAAAGCGGACCTCAAATTTGCTAAAACTATTTTCCTGCTGTGTTTGTTATTTCATCTAAAATCACCGCCAATATATGTGGGGGGCCTCTGTCTCCTTTTTGGGCATTTCTCTAGAGGTGAGCCAGGTCTTATATTTCCCTCTGCTAGCATTATTTAGTTCTCCGGCCGGCGCTGGGCATATAGGGATAAAAAGTAGGACATGCTACCTGGCTACTTCTAGTTGTGCGGTAGGTTTAGTTCATGGTCAGTACAGTTCCCATCTTCCAAGAGCTTGTTCCTATATAGGCTTATGCTATGTTCTCTAGCCATGGAGATCATGACAGTTTGACCGGCCCACTAAAGGGTTAATTCCTTGGCTGAGAAAGGAGTGAAATAAGAAGTCTGCTGAGAGTTTTTTTTTTTTTGTGCTCTTAATTGGATCATTTGCCAGTCTGTCTATGCTGCAGTCTTTCTTTTTTTTCTCTCTCCTTCTAATCTTTGAATGGCTCTGTGTTCACCTGTTTATTATGGATCTTCAGAGTGTAACTGCAGGTTTGAATAATCTCACCACGAAAGTACAAAATTTGCAAGATTTTGTTGTTCATGCTCCGGTATCTGAACCGAGAATTCCTTTGCCGGAATTTTTCTCGGGGAATAGATCTGGTTTTCAGAATTTTAGAAATAATTGCAAGTTATTTTTGTCCCTGAAATCTCGTTCTGCCGGGGACCCTGCACAGCAGGTTCGGATTGTGATTTCTCTGCTCCGTGGCGACCCTCAAGACTGGGCTTTTTCATTGGCACCAGGGGATCCTGCGTTGCGCAGTGTAGATGCGTTTTTTCTGGCCTTGGGGTTGCTTTATGACGAACCTCATTTGGAACTTCAGGCAGAAAAAACTTTGATGTCCCTATCTCAGGGGCAAGATGAAGCTGAAATTTACTGCCAGAGATTCCGTAAATGGTCTGTGCTTACTCAGTGGAATGAGTGTGCCTTGGCGGCTACTTTCAGAGAGGGTCTCTCTGATGCCATTAAGGATGTTATGGTAGGGTTCCCTGTGCCTGCGGGTCTGAATGAGTCCATGACAATAGCTATTCAGATCGATAGGCGTCTGCGGGAGCGCAAACCAGTGCACCATCTGGCGGTGTCCACTGAGAAGACGCCAGAAAGTATGCAGTGTGATAGAATTCTGTCCAGAAGCGAGCGGCAGAATTTTAGACGGAAAAATGGGTTGTGTTTCTATTGTGGGGATTCTACTCATGTTATATCAGCATGCTCTAAGCGTACTAAAAAGCTTGATAAGTCTGTTTCCATTGGCACTTTACAGTCTAAGTTTATTTTGTCTGTGACCCTGATTTGCTCTTTGTCATCTATTACCACGGACGCCTATATCGACTCTGGCGCCGCTTTGAGTCTTATGGATTGGTCCTTTGCCAATCGTTGTGGGTATGATTTAGAGCCTTTGGAGACTCTTATTCCTCTGAAGGGGATTGACTCCACCCCATTGGCTAATAATAAACCACAATACTGGACACAAGTAACTATGCGTATTAATCCGGATCACCAGGAGATTATTCGTTTTCTGGTGCTGTATAATCTACATGATGATTTGGTGCTAGGATTGCCATGGCTGCAGTCTCACAACCCAGTCCTTGACTGGAGAGCTATGTCTGTGTTGAGCTGGGGATGTAAGGGGACTCATGGGGACGTACCTTTGGTTTCCATTTCATCATCTATCCCCTCTGAAATCCCTGAGTTCCTGTCTGATTATCGTGACGTCTTTGAAGAACCCAAGCTGGGTTCACTACCTCCGCACCGTGAGTGCGATTGTGCTATAGATTTAATTCCGGGTAGTAAATACCCAAAGGGTCGTTTATTTAATCTGTCTGTGCCTGAACATGCTGCTATGCGAGAATATATAAAGGAGTCCTTGGAAAAGGGACATATTCGTCCATCGTCATCTCCCTTAGGAGCCGGCTTTTTCTTTGTGTCAAAAAAAGACGGCTCTTTGAGACCATGTATTGATTATCGGCTTTTGAATAAAATCACGGTTAAATATCAATACCCATTGCCGTTGCTGACTGATTTGTTTGCTCGCATAAAGGGGGCCAAGTGGTTCTCTAAGATTGATCTCCGTGGGGCGTATAATTTGGTGCGGATCAGGCAGGGGGATGAGTGGAAAACCGCATTTAATACGCCCGAGGGCCACTTTGAGTATTTGGTGATGCCTTTTGGTCTTTCTAATGCCCCTTCAGTCTTCCAGTCCTTTATGCATGATATTTTCCGCGATTTTTTGGATAAATTTATGATAGTGTATCTGGATGATATTCTGATTTTTTCGGATGACTGGGACTCTCATGTCCAGCAAGTCAAGAGGGTTTTTCAGGTTTTGCGGTCTAATTCTCTGTGTGTCAAGGGTTCTAAGTGCGTTTTTGGGGTTCAGAGAATTTCCTTTTTGGGATATATTTTTTCTCCCTCTTCCATTGAGATGGATCCTGTCAAGGTTCAAGCTATTTGTGATTGGACGCAGCCCTCTTCTCTTAAAAGTCTTCAGAAATTTTTGGGCTTTGCCAACTTTTATCGTCGATTTATTGCTGGTTTTTCGGATGTCGTTAAGCCATTGACCGATTTGACTAGACAGGGTGCTGATGTTGCTAATTGGTCCCCTGATGCTGTGGAGGCTTTTCAGGAGCTTAAGCGCCGTTTTTCTTCTGCCCCTGTGTTGCGTCAGCCTGATGTGGCTCTTCCTTTTCAGGTTGAGGTCGACGCTTCTGAGATCGGAGCTGGGGCAGTGTTGTCGCAGAAAAGTTCTGACTGCTCCGTGATGAGGCCTTGTGCCTTCTTTTCCCGTAAATTTTCGCCCGCTGAGCGGAATTATGATGTTGGGAATCGGGAGCTTTTGGCCATGAAGTGGGCGTTTGAGGAGTGGCGCCATTGGCTTGAGGGGTCCAGACATCAGGTGGTGGTATTGACTGACCACAAAAATTTGATTTATCTTGAGACCGCCAGGCGCCTGAATCCTAGACAGGCGCGCTGGTCATTATTTTTTTCTCGGTTTAATTTTGTGGTGTCATACCTACCGGGTTCTAAGAATGTTAAGGCGGATGCCCTTTCTAGGAGTTTTGAGCCTGATTCACCCGGCAACTCTGAGCCCACAGGTATCCTTAAGGATGGAGTTATTTTGTCAGCCGTTTCTCCAGACCTGCGGCGGGCCTTGCAGGAGTTTCAGGCGGATAGACCGGATCGTTGTCCGCCTGATAGGCTGTTTGTTCCTGATGATTGGACCAGTAGAGTCATCTCTGAGGTGCATTCTTCTGCATTGGCAGGTCATCCTGGAATTTTTGGTACCAGGGATTTGGTGGCAAGATCCTTCTGGTGGCCTTCCCTGTCACGAGATGTGCGAGGCTTTGTGCAGTCTTGTGACGTTTGTGCTCGGGCCAAGCCTTGTTGTTCTCGGGCTAGTGGATTATTGTTGCCCTTGCCTATTCCTAAGAGGCCTTGGACGCACATCTCGATGGATTTTATTTCAGATCTGCCTGTTTCCCAGAAAATGTCTGTCATCTGGGTGGTGTGTGACCGTTTTTCTAAGATGGTCCATTTGGTTCCCCTGCCCAAATTGCCTTCTTCTTCCGAGTTGGTTCCCCTGTTTTTTCAAAATGTTGTTCGTTTGCATGGTATTCCTGAGAATATCGTTTCTGACAGAGGAACCCAATTTGTGTCTAGATTTTGGCGGGCATTCTGTGCTAGGATGGGCATAGATTTGTCTTTTTCGTCTGCTTTTCACCCTCAGACTAATGGCCAGACCGAGCGGACTAATCAGACCCTGGAGACATATCTGAGGTGTTTTGTGTCTGCTGACCAGGATGATTGGGTTGCTTTTTTGCCATTGGCGGAGTTCGCCCTCAATAATCGGGCCAGCTCTGCCACCTTGGTGTCCCCGTTTTTCTGTAATTCGGGGTTCCATCCTCGATTTTCCTCCGGTCAGGTGGAGTCCTCGGATTGTCCTGGAGTGGATGCGGTGGTGGAGAGATTGCATCATATTTGGGGGCAGGTGATGGACAATTTGAAGTTGTCCCAGGAGAAGACTCAGCTTTTTGCCAACCGTTACCGTCGTGTTGGTCCTCGGCTTTGTGTTGGAGATTTGGTGTGGTTGTCTTCTCGTTTTGTCCCTATGAGGGTCTCTTCTCCTAAGTTTAAGCCTCGGTTCATCGGTCCGTATAAAATATTGGAGATTCTTAACCCTGTTTCCTTCCGTTTAGACCTCCCTGCATCCTTTTCCATTCATAACGTTTTTCATCGGTCGTTATTGCGCAGGTATGAGGTACCTGTTGTGCCTTCCGTTGAGCCTCCTGCTCCGGTGTTGGTTGAGGGTGAGTTGGAGTACGTTGTGGAGAAAATCCTAGACTCCCGTGTTTCCAGACGGAGACTCCAGTATCTGGTCAAGTGGAAGGGATACGGCCAGGAGGATAATTCTTGGGTCACTGCATCTGATGTTCATGCCTCCGATCTGGTTCGTGCCTTTCATAGGGCCCATCCTGATCGCCCTGGTGGTTCTGGTGAGGGTTCGGTGCCCCCTCCTTGAGGGGGGGGTACTGTTGTGAATTTGGATTTTGGGCTCCCCCGGTGGCCACTGGTGGAATTGAACTTGTGTCATCATCTTTCCTGTTCACCTGTTCTCATCAGATCTGGGTGTCGCTATATAATCTGGCTTCTCTGTTAGTTGCTTGCCGGTCAACAATGTTATCAGAAGCCTCTCTGTGCTTGTTCCTGCTCCCAGACATCTACTAGATAAGTTGGACTTTCGTCCATGTTTGTTTTTGCTTTTTGGTTCCAGTTCACAGCTGCAGTTTCGTTACTGTGTCTGGAAAGCTCTTGTTGATCAGGAATTGCCACTCTGGTGTTATGAGTTAATGCCAGAGTCCTAAAGTAATTTCTGGATGGTGTTTTGTTAGGGTTTTCTGCTGACCATGAAAGTGTTCTTTCTGTCTTCTGCTATCTAGAAAGCGGACCTCAAATTTGCTAAAACTATTTTCCTGCTGTGTTTGTTATTTCATCTAAAATCACCGCCAATATATGTGGGGGGCCTCTGTCTCCTTTTTGGGCATTTCTCTAGAGGTGAGCCAGGTCTTATATTTCCCTCTGCTAGCATTATTTAGTTCTCCGGCCGGCGCTGGGCATATAGGGATAAAAAGTAGGACATGCTACCTGGCTACTTCTAGTTGTGCGGTAGGTTTAGTTCATGGTCAGTACAGTTCCCATCTTCCAAGAGCTTGTTCCTATATAGGCTTATGCTATGTTCTCTAGCCATGGAGATCATGACACGTCTCCTCCCGTTTTCTCTCGTCACATCTCGGTGGGCAGGCCTTTTCTATTTTCTGCTATTCTCAGCAGGACACTCCTTTCTTGAGGCGACTCTTCACACTTCTCTATGTGCAGGATCTTCTTTTCGTGCTGCGCCACCAATAGCCATTTTAGGGTCAACTCTCTGAGCCATCTTGAAGTGCCCCATAGTTGCCATTTTCTATGTTTTTCGAGCTTTCCTCGCATTCCTTTGCAAGACTTGATCCTGCCAACTACACCAAGTGTAACATAGTGTGCAGTGGTAGCCGTGAGCGAGGTACTCATCATTCACGCTCTGGCATGCTACATGAATACTTTGGGTGTTTTGGCGATACGCCGCTGAAGACCGCATGGCGTTGTTGTATTTGGTCGGCCAGGACCAGATGTTAAGGAGTTAAGTGAGGGAGACCGCAGTTCAAAATTTAACTTCTTTTTACTGTAGAATAACTTTGGACATTTCTTTAGTAGGACACAACATCACACATGTTTCCTACCTTGCTGAAATCACTTTGTCTCTCTCATTTCTTCTCTCAACTCTTAGCACAGGCCAGCACACTTCCTTCGGAGCTTCAGTCTTTCCCAAATAATTTCACTAAAGTCCACTAAGAAAGAGTTTTAAACTCCAGCCCACGATATTGCGTCCTTCTCTCCGTAGGACAGTCTCTGTGCCAATAAGACAGCTACTCAGCTTCCTTTTTTCTACGCTTCCTTTTTTCTGACGCTTCTGAACTACCACGTGGTGCACTTTCTCTTCTTTTTGTTTCCTTTTCCAATTCCATTACCTTTACAGCTGAAAACTCTATAATGTTCTTCTGGGCTTCCTGGCCGAGGCCTCAATACACTCCCACTTCTGTCTCTGTTCTGACTTTGGATTGCTATACAGCTTCTGGATCACTTCTCTCTCTCTTTAGGGTCTTACTATCTGCCTCTCTCATCCCACTCTTTCCACAGGAATACCAACTACATGTGAATCTGCCAATTAGTCAGACCTAAGGTCTGCTAGAGCTGCCAGCTGGGCCCTATCTATCTTTCTAGCAGGAAATCCTCCTCTCTCCTCCCATGTAGCCCATCCCATTCGGGCCTAGTTCCAAACATTAAAGGGGTTGTCCACTACTTTCAATTAACCCCCAATGTATCCCCCCAGGGCCCCTCATGAATTTTGTAAATACCTTCTGTTGCCGTTTTAGCCTGTGAGCAGCGCTATGCCAGCGGCTGAGTCCGGGTCACGTGACCCCCAGGCTGCAGCTGCCTCTAATATCCGCCGACGTCACGTCAATTTCCTGATGTGAGGCGTGACCCAGACTCCACAGGCGTGACCCAGCCTCCACAGATAGCTGTCACTCATCAAGAGTAACTGGGCTGTGAGCGGTGCTTGGATCTGCGGCCGGGCAGTGCTGGTGTCTGCGGGCAGACGGTGCTGGGATCTGCGGGCGGTCCTATTGTCTGCGGGCGGGTGGTGCTGGTGTCTGCAGGCGGTGCTGGGATCTGCGGGCGGGCGGTGCTGGGGTCTGCGGGTGGGCGGTGCTGGGGTCTGCTGGCGGGTAGTGCTTGGATCTGCGGGCGGGCGGTGCTGGGGTCTTCGAGCGGGCGGTGCTGGGATCTGCAGGCGGTGCTAGGGTCTGCAGGCAATCGATGTTGGGATCTGCGGGCGGTGCTGGTGTCTACGGGTGATCGATGCTGGGATCTGTGGGAGGGCGGTGCTTGTGTCTGCGGGTGATGCTGGTGTCTGCGGGCTGTGCTGGAATCTGCGGGTGATCGATGCTGGTGTCTGTGGGCGGGTGGGCGGTGCTGGTGTCTACGGGTGGGCGGTGCTGGGGTCTGTGGGACTGTGCAGGGGGGTCATTGGTGTGTGCGTGTGTGCAGGCATCGTCCGATGGGACTACAAGTCCCATCCGGCTATGCCTGCTACAGTGACAGTGAGTGACACATTAGCCAATGATGGGACAGTAGTAGTCCCATCATCCGGCTAATGTGTTGTGTTCATAGTGAAAAAGCAGGAGCTACTTTTATTAGCCCATCTCAGCAATGTTTCGGTTCAAATAGATGTGAACCTTTATCTATCTATCTATCTATCTATCTATCTATCTATCTATCTATCTATCTATTTATTATCTATCTGTCTGTCTATCTATTATCTATCTATCTACTGTATCTGTCTGTCTGTCTATCTATTATCTATCTATCTATGTATCTCATATCTATCTATCTATCTATCTATCTATCTATCTATCTATCTATCTATCTATCTATGTATCTCACATCTATCATCTATCTGTCACCCTCCCACGCTGAAGAGTGGGATCCCCAGGGGTCAGTTCCTCAGGGTCAGGAGGAACTGTTCGGATTGGGGAGACTTTGAAATTGAGGCAAAGGATCTGAAGGGACGCTTCAGGGATAGGGGATATCCGATGAACACTATTGAGTCAGCGTATAATCATACTAAGCTCACTAGTAGATCCTCCCTACTGGTCCCAAAGGAAAAACAAGATTCCAATAGTCAGACAAGGCTGATAGGCAGAGTTGATGATCAATCTAAGAAAGTAATGGAGGCCCTAGAAAAACACTGGGCAATTTTAATCATATCTCCCCCAAACCATCTGTTACATACAGAAGAGGAAAATCGTTAAGGGACTGTGTGGTACATAGTCACCTCCAACCCCTCAAGAGAGAAGGGACTTGGTTGCAAAATAGATCAGTTGGAACCTTTAGGTGCGGGAACTGTAGTTTCTGCAAATGCATATGTCCATCTAAAACATTCTCCAGTTCCTACAGGAAGAGAGTATATACTATGAAAAGTTTTGCTAACTTCAAAACAATGGGGGTGGTATATCTATGTACATGCACATGCCCTTTGGATTATGTAGATAAAACCAAGCGTGAGCTACGTGTTTGAATTAGTGAACATCTGGGTGATATCAGACACGGTAGGGACACTCCGCTTGCTAGCCACGTGAACTCTAGGCATTGGGGTGATGTCAGCAACATTTCTTTCCAGGTAGTTGAGAAAATGGAACCTGCAGTTAGACAGGGTGACTGGGAAAAGAAAATATTACAACGTGAAGCACGCTGGACCTTCTGGCTGGAATCACAGAGCCCCAAAGGCCTTAATGAATTATTATTAAATTTTGCAAG